>NC_086446.1:642916815-643285565 GCF_028390025.1 Pseudophryne corroboree
CCCCCCATACCCACCTCTCCCCCCCCGCATGCTCCACCCCACCCGGCCCTCTCCCACCCGTGACACCCACAGCATCCACCACATCCACCCCCCACACACGTCCCTCCAACACCCACGGCACTCCCACCCCCTCCCCCATCCGTATCACCCACACCCGCATCACACCCCTCCCCTGCCCGCAGCGCATCCGGACCCCCGCAGCCGCCACCCCTCCAACCACAGCACCTCCGGCCCCCTCCCCCACCCACACCTTCCCTAGAGCCGGATTAAGGGGGGGTCCCGGGGATACGTATCCCCGGGCCCCCCTTTCCAAAAGGGCCCCCTGCCACACCACAGATCGGATCTCTCTTCCGATCCGATCTGTAGTGCTGTAGAGATGTGGCCTGTGTTCCAGGGCACATCAGAGCTCCAGGGTGCAGGGGATCTGCGTCCCCTGCAGAGGACAGCGCCTGTCAGTAAGCGGTGGGTGTCCGGTGCAGGGACCAGGTGTTTCCCTGCACCAGACTGGAAGTGGTGACGGGCAGCGGCGCTTCAAACTTGGCGCCATTTTGCCAGCCAATCTGAAGCGCTGGCGGCGGGAGTTCAAATCCGGCCCCGTCCGCGAGTAAATCATGGCTCGCGGGGCGCCGGCCAATCATATTGTCTTGCCGGGTCATTGGCCCCGCCCACGGCATCTGACGTCAGATGCCGGGCGGGAGCCGAAGAAGACGACCGCGCGGAAGAGCGCAGAAGACACCGAGCGAGAGCCGAAGAGGGAGGCCGCGCTGAAGAGCGGTGAACAGCCGGATGGAGGGAGAAGAGCTCCGGTGCCCGCTGAAAAGGCCGGAAGACGCCGTGCTCCTGATGGAAGATGACCCGGACCAGGTGAGGCCTCAGTGAGGTGGTTTCTCACTCACCCCCCCTTTCCTCCCTAGACCGTCAGGGATCAGGCACTAGGCCCGTAGGTACAGTCAGGCCCTCCCCGCCTGTGGGTATGTAGTCGGGCCCTCTCGGCCCGTGGCCATTTATAGTCGGGCCCTCCCGGCCCGAGGGCGCATGGTGGGCATTAGGCCCCGTTAATAGGTGCACCCCTCTCTTCAATAGGCCCCCCATGGTCTTAATCCGGCTCTGCCTTCCCCCATTCGCGGACCTACCACACCCTCCCCTTCCCCACCCGCAGCACCTCTTGACCACCTATCTACTGGCCTGTGCATGTTCAAAAGCGTGCAGGGGCTAACGGGGCGTAGCCCCAACCGACGGTGTGAAGAGCGCCCGTAGGGCGCGATGAATCACCTAGTATATGTATAAGTTGTGTGTCCATATTTCGCCTTTTAACATGCTTTGGAGTTTACCACATTCCAATTTTACTGTGTGATGATTAATAAAAGCTAAGTTTTATAATACCCTTTATGTCCACTGTATCTATCAAATTCTACGCATTGGAGGTGCGATACAAATGTTGATCCAATTGTCCATTTGGGCATTATCGTTCACGCAATGCAAGCAATGCATTGGTAATGTTGTCAATATGTCAACCCCCTTTCCTTCCCTTTAAGAGAGAGGTTTATTAAAATTCTAATTACACAGTTTTCCTTTTTCCCACCTGAAGAATACCTATGTTAAAATTCAGCTTCATAACATACTGGGAAGTGAGAGAGAGAGAGAGAGAGAGAGAGAGAGAGAGAGAGAGAAACATACACCTGTGCACATATACTTAATGAATACCTAACATGTTGAAGTCACATTTAAATATTCGCCAGCAGATATCCAGACACACAATACAAATTATATGTTATTAAGCAGTGTATTGTAATCACCATGTTTTATTCTACCAACATTTATCTCCTTATACAGGAGATATTTATCTCCTGTATATTACCCACCTCAAACTGAACATATTCTGTTTCTACAGACAGATAATAAATGTTCTATATTTACTTGATGGCTGTGTCCCAGGGAAATATTTGCATAGTTGAATGGGCAAGCAGAATTCATTGTTGAGACCAATTCTCTAATAGCAGCCTTTAAGGACATTTAGCTTTTATATATTTATGTGATCTGTGACTAATAGCAGATGGCAACTAAATTTGCAGTTGTCTAATTCACTTGCTCAGATTTATTCAGTAGCAGAGATGTTAAAATTTGAATTTTGCCAGTTCAATAGTCACAAAAACAACCATGGTGCAATGCATTTATTATACAATGCAAATGCAGCTGCCATTCATTTGAAAAAATAATAATAATAATAATAATAATAATAATAATAATAATGTGTCAGTACATTGTAGCCATCACTAAATGAACAAAAAAATCACAGTAAAAATATTTTCATGGGCTGGCAACTGCGGTTCTTCTGGAGGGAAATACTGACGTGACCTTTTAGTGGAAAGTACAAGTTTACATTTACTGTAAGGTCTCTAAAGAAGCGTTACGTGACAGCAACTCACACGCAGGGCCCTCATTTCAATTTACCCTCCCCCAATGTCAGAAAGTGTGTATGTATAAATGTATTAGGTAGCTATGTATGATTCATGCACGGAAAAGTCACAAAGTATGGATTTATTGTGATGTACTTATGTATTAATTAACCAGTATTTGTACAATGGATGGAAATGCATTTGCCACAATGCTGGTATAATCTGGGCACCTGCTGGTGCATAATTTTATAGTCACTGCTTATATAATATAGGCCAGGGCTGGCCAAACCGGTCCTCAAGATCTACCAACAGTTCATGTTTTCCAGGCCTCCTGGAGATCTGTAGAATTGTCAGTTAGGAATGAATGCAGCACATCTTAATTAGTAATGACTACACCTGTGCACTAGCTAGGTGGTCTGGAAAATGTTAACTGTTGGTAGATCTCGAGGACTGGTTTGGCCAGCGCTGATATAGGCTCATGTGGCACACAATTACATGGATATTTCTGGTATAATCTGCACACATTGTGATCACGGTGTCTGTGTTCATGTTAAATGCCCAGGGAGGATTACAAGGTTATAGCTTGTGTTCAAGAATAAAATTAGCACAAAACAGATTCCTTGGCTAGGGGCCTGTGGTCCTAAAGGACTATATTTATTATTGGTTGCAGTACTGATATCATTTCGTATCGATGAATATCGCGATAATATGGAATAATTTCCAGGCTATTATCAACTTCTCTTGCTGGGACAGTATCTTTGAAAAGAGCACGTTCCAGGTCCAAGGGCAACTTACTTAATACAAATCACTTCCTTTCTGGATTCAGGGCCCAGATAGGCTACTGCATATGAATGGCTTTCCAGCTGCACAGATGCAATGTCAAGAAGATGCAGCGGGCATCTGGATCTCCTTGCAAGAACTCTCTTTGGCAGGCCTGCCCCATTAAAGGTAATGGACTATTGTCACCTAAGTATGGTCATCGGCCATCGATGGTCTAAGTGGATTTTTATTTTTTTCAGTAAATGGTGTGTCACCAAAGCAGCACTATCAATGGCAACGCCTGATGCTGATGAAACATCTGCTGCGCTGGTCCAATGGCAGCGGTCTGTGTAGCACGCAGCCATCGATAGCTAAATCATCAATGGTTATCTACCGATGCTTTATATTGGAAATATCTTCCGCTTACTCTCTTATTAAATTGTAGGGATACTGCCCTTACAAAGGACCCTAAATAGACTTAACTAATAAATGTCATGTGAATTAGTGCAGTGCTTAATTAGAAATCTTTCTGGATCGTTGCCTACATGCTGGTACAGTCATTCTTGATATAAAATTGGCTGTGTGATGTCCCCCTCACCTTCTAGATATAATTATGGTAATCACATTCCCTAGACCAGGCATGTCCAAAGTGCGGCCCTCCAGCTGTTGTGAAACTACATATCCCAGCATGCCCTGACACAGTTTTGCTGTCAGAGAATGCTAAAGCTGTGTCAGGGCATGCTGGGATGTGTAGTTTCTCAACAGCTGGAGAGCCGCAGTTTGAACATGCCTGCCCTAGACTCTGCAATCTGCCCTCCTCATTTCCTATTTGCAACTATTCTCTTTAACTAGCATATTACTAACTTTTATTTATAGTGTGTCATAAATTGTCCGCAGTAATAGACAATAATACATCCAACGGGCGATGTGCATAAACACTAGACGATATCGGGCACATCGTCCACTATATTGTCTAGTGTGTACCTAGCTATACAGATGAATATTCTATATGAAACACCTGTGCTATCAAATTGTGACTCACACCAAAATGCATTTCAGAGTATTCTACCTCCAGAGCCTAAGGTCCATACTTAATTTTCCAACCTACTCTCGTAATAAAAAGGCTTTTCAGATTTGCTAAACCTAACAGATTTATTAAAGATGAATCGATTTATCCATGCTCCCCATTTACTAAAATAAAGGGATAAGTGGGACACCTTTGTTTCATGGTCTTAAATTATTTGTTTTCATGTACAAAATGTTCATGATGAACTTTATTGTAGTTACCATCAGTGTAGACGTTTGGCATCTAGATTGAAAAATAGGCACTGAAGTTCACGTCATGAAATTAGAAAATATTTATCTGGTGCAGAATTCTCTCCAACTCCTTGCTGATGAACAGGTCATCAGCAAGGAGTTGAAGAGAATTCTGCACCAGATAAATATTTTCTAATTTCATGACGTGAACTTCAGTGCCTATTTTTCAATCTAGATGCCAAACGTCTACACTGATGGTAACTACAATAAAGTTTACATTTTCAGTAAAATCACTTTTTCAATTCTTCTTAAAAAACCCCCCAGCTCATTATAATTAGGAGGCATAATAAAATACAAGCTGAATGGCCTTTCCCATTTCTGAGGAAGCTTCTGAAGGAAACTAAAGGCGGAGAAACACATCGATTGTCACAGTAATCAGCCCTGTACTAGGGTTCATCTGGAATATTGTGCTGTTATGCGCCACTTCCCTTCTGGATCTATATTGTGGACCGGACACAAGACACCTTCCCAAAGGCAGTACTATAGTGTGTCCAAGCAGCCAGGAAGTAAGAAACTGGTCACTAATAAAACATATGAGCAGGATGGTACCATTAAACTGCACATATATTTGGTTTATTCACTAGCTTTAGGTGGGATTGCCAGCACTGGGTCAAGTGAAATTCTGCTTACTAACACTACTTGCCGTTATTGGATTGATATAGATATAGGTGGCATTGCAGGAACTGGGCTACTTTGGTATTAAAATCTAATCAATGCATGCAGATTGAATAGTTTATTAGCCTAAGGTAGCATTTTCCAATGTTATGGATTAAGTGAAACTCTGTTTACTAACAAGGGGCCTAATTCAGAGTTGATCGCAGCAGTAAATTTGTTAGCAGTTCGGCAAAACCATGTGCACTGCATGGGGGGGGGGGGGAGATAGAGTTAGATGTGCAGAGAGAGTTAGATTTGGGTGGGGTGTGTTCAAACTGAAATCTAAATTGCAGTGTAAAAATAAAGCATCCAGTATTTACCTGCACAGAAACAAAATAACCCACCCAAATCTAACTCTCTCTGCAAATGTTATATCTGTCTCCCCCCCCCCCCCCCCTGCAGTGCACATGGGGGGTAATTCAGACCTGATCGCTGCTGTGCATTTTGCACAACAGCCGATCAGGTCTGAACTGCGCATGCCCCGGGGCCGAAGAGCGCCGGCGCATGCCAGACAGCCGATGGCCATCTCAGCCCTGTGATTGCCTCTGCCTGATTGACAGGCAGAGGCGGTCACTGGGCGGAAGGGGGCAGGCCGGCGGAGCTTGGCAGCCATTTTGGGGGTGCGGTCCGGGCAATGCAGGCATGCCTGGACTATGCGGCGGATGCGCAACGTCACATGCAGCAGCTGCGATCCAGACAGCGACTGGTAGCTCCCTGCCAGCGCGCAGGAGCTGCACAGGTAGGTAGCTACTCGTCAAGTACAAAAGCATCACCACCGTGCAATGCTTTTGTACTTGTGCGGGGAAGGGGGGGGGGGGGGGGGGGGGGGGTAGGGCCAGACATGCTGAGCATTCCCCGCATGTCTGAGTCTGAGTAACTGATCGTAGCACGGCTACGATCAGGTCTGCATTAGGCCCAAGTTTGTGGCCAACTTCTAACAAATTTGCTGCTGCAATCAACTCTGAATTACTCCCAATATGTACTTGTTATTGGATTGGAGGTATATTGAAGTGACACTGATGGAATTAGGCAAGCTTGAAATGAAATACAATAATTCTACTAATCAGCTACTAAAAAGACTGCCATCTGGAAAAAAAAATGTGGGCACAGCACAAGCCAAAATAGACATTTTATGCTTCAGAGATCAAGTTATTAGTGATTTGTATTTTTAGTGTTTATGTAATTTTATGCCGTATTCACCAGCCATGTGATTTAAATTGTACGTGATTTAAGGATTTATTTAAATTGACAGACAGCGCTTCCATTTTTGTCCTTTTTATCTATTTAAATTGGGAGTTAGTGTTTTCCTCTTTCAGGAGGCGGCAATTTGTCAGATACATTCTTCCAAGCCTTTGTGCCAAAATTTCATTGTGCAATTTACAAGGTGGCCCACTCTTTGCCATGTAATTCTTGCTAAAGGCTTTATTGTCAAAGAGACCAGCACTTTCAGGGCAATGTAGGCAATTTTAAAACCAAAACCATATATCCAAATGGTGATAATTTTAGATCTACAACGTAATGGGAAAGCCAGAACCAATTTTCTTTGTTCCCTCAAATCCATAATTGTAGCACATTTTAACAACTTTACACTGATTATGTAGTAACTGCTGCCAGGTGTCCAACGCAGTCTCCACAACCCTGACATTTACAGCAGTACTCCATGACCACTTGCTTGCCATGGTTGCCTCAAATGCGACCACACCTGGCTGAGCTTTCCCTGATATGGTTGCATCTGATGCAATGTCAGAAAGCCCACTGTGCAGTTGCTGCTCTCGGACCCTCTGCTTCCTTAAGCTAATTCCTTCATAAGAAAAAAACATGACAATTTCTGAGTGGTTTTTGGAAAAAAATATTAGCCAGTTAAGTGGTTAAAGTTCTTCTCAATGTCAAACACATGGGTGTGCATTTACCATGTGCACTGTATCTACAGCCCCTGGATTTAAGGAGGAAAATATAATAAATAGCCAAGTTTTCTCTAACGTCCTTGAGGATGCTGGGACTCCGTAAGGACCATGGGGAATAGACGGGCTCCGCAGGAGATAGGGCACTTTAAGAAAGCTTTGGACTCTGGGTGTGCACTGGCTCCTCCCTCTATGCCTCTCCTCCAGACCTCAGTTTTTACACTGTGCCCAGAGCAGGATGGGTGCACTGCATTTTTGTTTGGATTTTTTCTCTACTTTTTCTACTTTTTCGCAGGGAGCACTGCTGGCAACAGGCTCCCTGCATCGAGGGACTGAGGAGAGAGGAGCAGACCTTCTTGTCTAAGATAGGCTCTGCTTCCTCGGCTACTGGACACCATTAGCTCCAGAGGGGGTGAACGCAGGTTCTTACTGGGCGTCCACCCCCGGAGCCGCGCCGCCGTTCTCAGAGAGCTAGAACAGAAGACAGAAGTCGTCAGGCGGCAGAAGCCTTCAGCTTCACGGAGGTAATGCACAGCACTGCAGCTGTGCGTCATTGCTCCCATACACCCCACACACTCCGGTCACTGTAAGGGCGCAGGGGGGGGGGGCGCCCTGGGCAGCAATATAAACATCTCTTATGGCAAAAGACAATATACATGTACAGGTGGGCACTGTACATGTATATAAAAGAGCCCCCGACATATTTTTGTAAGTTTGAGCGGGACAGAAGACCGCCGCCGAGGGGGCGGGGCTTCTCCCTCAGCACTCACCAGCGCCATTTTCTCTCCACAGCACCGCTGAGAGGAAGCTCCCCGGACTCTCCCCTGCTTACACAAGGTGAAGGGGTGTTTAAAAGAGAGGGGGGGGGGGGCACATAATTGGCGGATAACATATTATACAGCGCTGCTGGGGGAAAACATTTTGTGTTGGTCTCCAGGATCATTGCGCTGGGGTGTGTGCTTGCATACTCTCTCTCTGTCTCTCCAAAGAGCCTTGACAGGGATACTGTCTTCAGAAAGGGGTTCCCTGGGTGTGAAGTGTGTCGGTATGCGTGTGTCGACATGTTTGACGAGGAAGGCTCGCTTAATGTGGAGGGGGAGTGCTTGAATGTCATGTCGCCGTCGGCAACGCCGACACCGGAATGGGTGGATATGCTGAATGTTTTGAATGCAAATGTTAATCTATTGCATAAAAGGTTAGACAAGGCAGAAGCTAGGGATCAGTCAGGTAGCCAGTCCATGCCTGTCCCTGTGGCGCCAGGCCCTTCGGGGTCTCAGAAGCGCACCATATCCCAGATCGATGACACAGATACCGACACAGATACTGACTCTAGTATCGACTATGAAGATGCAAAATTACAGCCGAAGGTGGCAAAAGGTATTCGGTACATGATTATTGCCATTAAAGAGGTTTTGCATATTACTGAAGAACCCCCGGTCCCTGACACGAGGGTACACATGTATAAAGGGAAAAAGCCTGAATTCACCTTTCCATCCTCATTTGAACTAAGTGAATTGTGCGAAAAGGCTTGGGAATCTCCGGATAGGAGACCACAAGTTCCCAAAAGGATTATTATGGCGTATCCTTTTCCACAAACTGATAGGATACGCTGGGAATCTTCACCTAAAGTAGACAAGGCGCTGACACGCTTGTCCAAAAAGGTGGCACTGCCTTCTCAGGATACGGCTTCCCTCAAGGAACCTGCTGACCGCAGGCAGGAAATTACCTTGAAGCACATTTACACTCATTCAGGTACTATTGCTAGACCGGCTGTGGCGTCGGCCTGGGTTTGTAGTGCGGTTGTGGCATGGGCAGATTCCTTATCTACGGAGATTGACACCTTAGATAGGGATGCTATTCAAATGACCATAGAGCATATCAGAGATGCTGCCTTGTATATGAGAGATGCTCAGAGAGACATTTGTTTATTAAGCTCCAGAATAAATGCTATGTCTATTTCTGCTAGGCGGCTCTTGTGGACCTGACAGTGGACGGGAGATGCCGATTCAAAGCGGCATATGGAGTCCTTGCCTTACAAAGGGGAGGAGTTGTTTGGAGACGGCCTCTCGGACCTTAGTCTCTACGGCTACGGCTGGTAAGTCGAATTTCTTACCTTATGTCCCCCCGCAGCATACAAAAAAAGGCACCTCATTATCAAGTGCAGTCCTTTCGTTCCAATAAAAACAAAAAGGTACGGGGATCGTCCTTTGTTGCCAGAGGGAAAGGTAGGGGAAAGAAGCTGCACACAGCTAGTTCCCAAGAGCAAAAGTCCTCCCCTGCCTCTGCAAAGTCCACCGCATGACGCTGGGGCTTCCCGGGGGGAGGCAGATCTAGTGGGGGCTCGTCTTCGGTTTTTCAGCCACGTCTGGGTTCACTCGCAGGTGGATCCCTGGGCATTAGAGATTGTTTCTCAGGTATACAGACTGGAATTCGAAGACTTGCCTCCTCGCCGGTTTTTCAAATCGGCTCTGCCGGCTTCCCCGTCAGAGAGGGAGCTAGTGTTGGCGGCAATCCAAAAATTGTATATTCAACAGGTGATTGTCACAGTTCCTCATCTCCAGCAAGGAGAGGGATATTACTCAACCCTGTTTGTGGTTCCGAAACCGGACGGTTCGGTCAAACCCATTTTAAACTTAAAATCTCTGAACCTGTACTTGAAGAGGTTCAAGTTCAAGATGGAATCACTCAGGGCGGTCATCGCCAGCCTGGAGGGGGGGATTGGATGGTGTCCCCGGACATAAAGGATGCATACCTTTATGTTCCGATATTCCCCCCTCATCAGGCGTTCCTGAGATTTGCAGTGCAGGACTGTCACTACCAATTTCAGACGTTGCCGTTTGGGCTTTCCACGGCCCCGAGGATCTTCACCAAGATAATGGCGGAAATGATGGTGCTCCTGCGCAGGCAGGGGGTCACAATTATCCCATACTTGGATGATCTCCTCATAAAGGCGAGATCTCGGGAGAAGTTGCTGGACAGCGTGTCTCTGTCCATGAAGACGCTGCAGATACACGGCTGGATTCTCAATATACCGAAGTCCCAGCTAGTCCCTACAACGCGTCTGACCTTTTTGAGCCTGATTCTAGACACAGACCAGAAAAAGGTTTTTCTTCTGATCGAAAAGGTTCAGGAGCTCATAGCCATGGTCAGGAACCTATTAAAACCAAAAAAGGTTTCAGTGCATCATTGCACGCGGGTCCTGGGGAAGATGGTGGCTTCATACGAGGCCATCCCTTTCGGCAGGTTCCATGCGAGGACCTTTCAATTGGACCTCTTGGACAAGTGGTCCGGGTCCTATTTACGAATGCATCAAGGGATCACCCTTTCTACCAGGACCAGGGTATCTCTCCTGTGGTGGCTGAACAGTGCTCACCTGCTAGAGGGTCGCAGGTTCGGCATTCAGGACTGGGTCCTGGTGACCACGGACGCAAGCCTCCGAGGCTGGGGAGCAGTAACACTGGGAAGAAATTTCCAAGGTCTCTGGTCAAACCTAGAGACTTGTCTCCACATCAACGTCCTGGAGTTGAGGGCCATATACAACGCCCTGCGTCAAGCGGAGGAATTGCTTCGGAGAAAACCGGTTCTGATTCAGTCGGACAACGTCACGGCAGTGGCTCATATAAACCGGCAAGGCGGAACAAGGAGCAGAGTGGCCAATGCAGAAGCGACCAGGATTCTACGCTGGGCGGAAGGCCATGTAAGCGCACTATCAGCAGTGTTCATCCCGGGGGTGGACAACTGGGAGGCGGACTTCCTCAGCAGGCGCGACCTGCATCCGGGAGAGTGGGGACTTCATCAAGAAGTCTTCGCACAGATCACGGATCGATGGGGACTGCCTCAAATCGACATGATGGCATCCCGTCTCAACAAAAGCTAAAGTGGTATTGCGCCAGGTCAAGGGACCCTCAGGCGGTAGCGGTAGACGCTCTGGTGACACCCTGGGTGTTCAGATCGGTCTATGTGTTTCCTCCTCTTCCTCTCATACCCAAAGTGTTGAGAATAATAAGAATGAGAAGGGTCAGAACAATCCTCATTGTTCCAGATCGGCCACGGAGGACTTGGTATCCGGAGCTGCAAGAGTTGCTCACAGAAGATCCGTGGCCTCTTCCTCTAAGGCAGGACCTGCTGCGGCAGGGGCCCTGTCTGTTCCAAGGCTTACCGCGGCTGTGTTTGACGGCATGGTGGTTGAACGCCGGATCCTAGCGGAAAAAGGAATTCCGGAGGAAGTCATTCCTACCCTGATCAAGGCTAGGCAAGACGTGACGTTAAAACATTATCACCGTATATGGCAGAAATATGTTTCTTTGTGTGAGGCCAGAGCTGCTCCTACGGAGGAGTTCCATTTGGGCCGTCTGCTTCACTTCCTTCAAACAGGAGTGACTTTGGGCCTAAAATTAGGGTCCATAAAGGTCCAAATTTCGGCCTTATCCATTTTCTTTCAAAGAGAATTAGCCTCTCTTCCTGAAGTTCAGACTTTTGTGAAGGGGCTGCTGCATATTCAGCCTCCCTTTGTGCCTCCGGTGGCGCCTTGGGATCTTATCGTGGTGTTACGTTTCCTCAAGTCACCTTGGTTTGAACCACTCAAAACTGTGGAGTTGAAATACCTCACGTGGAAAGTAGTCATGTTGTTGGCATTAGCTTCGGCTAGACGTGTTTCAGAATTGGCGGCTTTATCACATAAAAGCCCATACTTGGTTTTTCACGTAGATAGGGCAGAGTTGAGGACTCGTCCTCAATTTCTGCCAAAGGTGGTCTCATCTTTTCATATGAACCAACCTATTGTCGTGCCTGTGGCTACACGGGACTTGGAGGATTCCGAGTCCCTGGATGTGGTCAGGGCTTTGAAGATTTATGTGACCAGAACGGCTAGAATCAGGAAGACTGAAGCTCTGTTTGTTCTGTATGCGGCCAACAAGGTTGGCGCTCCTGCTTCAAAGCAGACTATTGCTCGCTGGATCTATAACACGATTCAGCAGGCGCATTCTACGGCAGGATTGCCGTTACCGAAATCGGTTAAGGCCCATTCCACTAGGAAAGTGGGCTCTTCTTGGGCGGCTGCCCGAGGGGTCTCGGCATTACAGTTGTGCCGAGCAGCTACTTGGTCAGGGGTCTAACACCTTTGCAAAGTTCTAGAAGTTTGATACCCTGGCTGAGGAGGACCTCCTGTTTGCTCAATCGGTGCTGCAGAGTCATCCGCACTCTCCCGCCCGTTTGGGAGCTTTGGTATAATCCCCATGGTCCTTACGGAGTCCCAGCATCCTCAAGGACGTTAGAGAAAATAAGATTTTACTTACCGGTAAATCTATTTCTCGTAGTCCGTAGAGGATGCTTGGCGCCCGTCCCAAGTGCGGACTTCTTCTGCAAGACTTGTATATAGTTATTGCTTACATAAGGGTTATGTTATAGTTTATCGGTTGAACCGTGGCTATGTTGTTGTTCATACTGTTAACTGGGTAGTTTATCACAAGTTATACGGTGTGATTGGTGTGGCTGGTATGGATTACAAAAATCCTTCCTCGTACTGTCCATCTCCTCTGGGCACAGTTTCCCTAACTGAGGTCTGGAGGAGGGGCATAGAGGGAGGAGCCAGTGCACACCCAGACGCCAAAGCTTTCTTAAAGTGCCCTATCTCCTGCGGAGCCCGTCTATTCCCCATGGTCCTTACGGAGTCCCAGCATCCTCTACGGACTACGAGAAATAGATTTACCGGTAAGTAAAATCTTATTTTTTGCATTAAAAATTATTGAACCTTTAAAACCAGCGGCGGCTTTGAAAAGCGCTGTATAGTAAATTTAACCTATGGCAGTGGTTCTCAAACTGTGTGTCTAGGCACCCTGGGGTGCCTCAGGGCAGTTGCAGAGGTGTCTTGGATTGGTGGTCCAGGTAGAATTCAAATTATTTATGGTCAATGTAATAGGCATAACCAGTGTTGGTGGCTGCCAATCATAACATATGTGGACAAACAGAAGCAAATTTTGTCCCTCACCCTACCATTGATCGCAAAAACACGGCATAGCGCGTATTTTACTTAATATTGAGGACCGGGCACTCACTTTTTCTGAATGGGTTGGTCCCCAAAGATGCGCTCAACTGGGATTAGCTAGAGGTTTAATGATTGATGCCTCCCTTGCCCGACTGCAGAGAGAACTAAAAAAGTGGAGACATAGCCAGACGGGCAAGGTAGACATCAATCATTAAACCTCTAGCCAATCCAAGTAGAGCGCGTCCCCAGGGACCCACCCATTCAGAAAAAGTGTGTATGATGTTTCCCTGCTTCCCGGGTGCTCTGGCTGTGATGGTCACCGTCTATGCATTCATAACACAGAAGCTACCAGCCTGTTCAGTGCTTGGCAGATGCGGCTCCTTTAGCCGCATCTGCGGCTATTCTGCTTGGCAGATGCGGCTCCTTTAGATTTAGACCGCAGGTAGAGGGAGCCCTGCACCTCTGATGTCCTGCATGCTTCACTAAGCGCAGCAGCAGCGGGGTTGGGGGAGGGAGTATGTTCCAGGCCACGCACCGCACAGGAGAGTATGGCAGTGGAGGGAAGAGGCCGCTAACCTACCGCACGTCAGTGCTAGCATTCGTATCCCCTAGCAACATCCATCCTTGATCCTCTCTATGCAGTCCAGCACATAGCAGGTTAATATCTCACTGTACACAACCCTTTACCTGTAATCTACGGAGATCAGCGGCAGCCTCTTTGCATGATTTATTAGAGGTGGTGGGGGAGGGCTGGAGTGTCCATAAAGTTATTACTGTGTGCAGCCAGTTCTCAGCATAGAACTGGGCTAAGCACAAGGAGGCACAACCCAGACCAAACCAGGGGTGAGGGCTGATGAGCGTTCAGCTCATGATGCCAAAGAGGTTGAGCTGCAGTTTGCACTGCACAGAGACATGTAATAGCAGCTAGTAGCAACAGCAGGTGTGATCATGTCCCCTCTCTCACCCTTGCCATATTACACCATCTCTAGTCGGCATATAGGAGCACTGGGGGAGGGGGGGGGGAGAGCACCAAGGTCAGGCCCAGCAGGGTCATTTTCATCGGATTTTGGTGTGCTACCCACATTCTCATACCCCCACGTACTGCTCCTATTAGACCAGGATAATTTCCTTCTTTTCGTTGTTTACCTGCTACGGTGATCTGACCATGTGCTTTCTTTAAAAAAAAAACAAAAAAAACTTTTACTCCATACTTCTACCCCACCGTGTTGCATTCCTGTGAGGTGTACCTCCACTGATTGCACACCCTGTCAGCAGCATCTAACACAGTGCACCCCAAATGGGGGCCTCTGATGGTTCCTCTGGGGGGCAGGATGTGCCTCATGTAGATTGTTCATACAGGTTATACATGCCTCCCGGCATGGTCCTCTCCGGGCGGGACGGGATGCTCTGCTTCTGGACTTTTATCTTGATTTGTGATTACTGGCACCTGTTTTGACCAGGTTAATGGATAAGAAAGGTGTTTCACCATGGGTGATGGCAATCATGGATTGGGTGGGGATCCGGGAGCGGAGCATTGTGTTCCTTCTGGGGAGGGTCATGTTGGGAGGTATGGGTTATATCATTTGACTAAACAAGTGCCCATTCTCCCATGTTTGCATTGGTCCCATGTATGGCTTGCCTCCCAGTGTAACCTCCGTAGTGCACCCAACATGGCTGCCGCATCTGGTACGCTTGTGGATGGGATGAAAATACATGGACCTGATAGTTTTGTTGGTACCCTACTCTGAACGTTAGGACGCTGCAATCACACCCATTTTGTGTCATCTCTTCTAGGGGTGGACTATTCCACCCAGGGTTGTCAAAGTCAAAAATATTACATACACACAACATACAAACTCCAAACAGAGAGGTCCTTCTTCGTGCGCATACACGCAGCATGCACAGGATATACGGTAGCATACACATTCACACAGACAAGCCACAAAGACATATTCAACATATATTTCATACAACACATAAATTACACATAGATAAAACATGTCAAGCACCAGACATTATAAGACATTTATATAATAGAGTGTAACATCAGATATATATGTATTATTGGAATGGAACAAGTTAATTATATCATGCTTAGTGTCAAAATGATCAGGAGAATGTGTGGATTAATTTGATAGCTATGGGTAGATTGTAGCACATTGCAACGATTAGTTATGACCAAATGTATGAATACAAAGGACTTTCTGAGACTGGAAACTGGATTCACAGTCATGGCCCTGGGGGCAGACACATGTGTTTGCAACATAGGACAAAAGCCCTCACACTGACCTATGAGCCGTCGAGTTCTTGAGAGGTCTGGCCTCTGGACCAATGGAAGAAGAAACTCACCATTGTATACACCCATTATTTTACTGTATAAAAACAGGGACTCAGGCTCAGGCAAGGGCACTTTGATACATTCTCATTCACTCTCACACACACCCTTATCAGAAGTCTCTAACCTGATGACTGGCTGCCTGGGACCATTGAAACTAAGCGTATGTATATTGGCTGTAACTGATTCTTATGTAACTGCAACGACTTCTTTTATAACTGTAACCATATTTACATGTTATTTTGTATGCATAACCTTTAATATCAAATACATATATCTGAGCGTTGGACCTCAGTATACAAATGTGTGTGACTGCTTGCTTTCTCTTAAGGGACAAAGTGCTGCAACGTTCAGCGCACTTTTATTGTATATGGTAAGATGCGCCTTGCGTCCGCAGTATATATTAACGCTGGCATTGAAATTTTATTTAAAATAATTGGAAATTCACAGGGTAGACCTACGCAATGCGCCCAAGATGGCTGCCGCACCTGGTACCCTGTGAGGGTGGAATACACAGCCCATGGAAGTTATTACCCAAAATGCCTACACCAATCCTGAATTATGATTACTCTATGCATTCTAGGTTTTCATTTTAAGTGCTTTGAGTCCTGTTTGGAGAAAGAGCGCTATATAAATAAAATTATTATTATTATATCAAGCAGTATGTACTCCCTGCCCTGCTTCACGCAGGTAAGTGGCTGCAGATTTGGGCACCCAGCCATGGCAGGCACATGGCTGTTTGCACCTTCCTGTGGCTACTCTGAGCAGGGACTGGTGTCATTTGTCCTGGGCATTGTGCAAAGGGAACTTCCTGCATGTGTCTGAATGGGTGGGGGGGGGGGGGGGGGGGTGACACTAACACTAAAATGGAATCAATACTTTGCAAACTGCAGTCTTTGATGTTTGACTGCATTTCCCAAATGCTTAAACCTCTGGAAAGGTGCCTGAAAGGCAACACCATCTATAAATGGCGTTGCCTATAGAAGTCTACGTGCTTCTTTCCGCAGAAATCCCAGGAGAGGGATCCTTCCGATCCCTTCTCCCGCCTTCATGCGCTGGGTCATGGTCATAAATCCCAAAGGCATAACTTTGCAAGAGACTGATATCGGAAGAGTTGTCCCGTGCGTAAGTAGTCATGCAAACAGCATTAATAAATGCCGGTTTGCATACGATAAGGGACATTAGCTACATAAACATATACATACGCTTTTTATCTGCAACAAAAAGTATTAAGAAATATAGAAATTAGAATAATCCTTGTGAACACCCAAATTTTTTTTAAAACATTGGAAAAATGGAGGAGTTGGGAGCAGATAAGGGAGAGGTCAGGATAAGTCATTAAATCACCCCCCCCCCCCCCCCCCCACTTCCTAAAATAAGTCTAGATCGTCCGCCGATGCACGCGTGGGCCCAAGCAGGAGTCCACCCGCAGTATGGGCAAAAGACTGATGTACTACATCACAAACAGGTCCCGGCTAGGATTCCACGCCACCATCAATATCCGGCAGACTTCACAGTGCAACAGCAAGGAGAGAGAGGGAAGGGGCACTATCGCAAGAGGCCACAGTATGGTCCCGATGAGGAGTACGCACCACCAGCACCGTATCAAAACTCCACAGGAGAGGAGCTGGGTCCGGCTGATGAACAAACTGATGTCAGGACCTAATCAGTGCACCCAATCAGATCCACAACGGACCTAAAAAATAAAAAAGTGAAAGCACTGCAGGGACAGAGAGGTGCTGGAAACAGCTGCTGGATGCTGTACAGAACTGAATAGCTTTAAGAACATGGTGCCCAAAGAGAGCATCACCCTACCCTTCCTGCCTGATCTCATTCAATTCCCTCTATCAGGTATCATTGTACAGCTGTAACTGTCTCCCAAGTCACCCACAATCTCCCTGTCACCCAGTTCCTTACCCCCAGTACTGCCCCAGCTCCTGTCAGCACTTGCCCCTCCCTACCCACAGCACTGCCTGCCCTTACCCCCAGCTCTACCCCAACTTCGTCATACCTCTCCCCCCATATTTTGTGATGGGACCCAGAAACCGTGTAGTAGGACCCCAATTTTTTAAAGTAATGGGTCCCTGGGAGCCACAATTTTTTTTCACTTACTGTGAGCACTGCATACAATTGAACCTAAGGATGACCTATAAACACAATTAACATTATTTAATATTTCTTTATAAATTTCTCAAAAAGAAAATTTTGGCCTAGGGGTGCCATGAAAAAAAAGTTCTGATGCTCTAGGGTGCTGTGATTCAAACAAAAATTGAGAACCACTGACCTATGGTGTTGGCATATCCAGTATGAAGTTCCATTTACAGCAACACTGCTGAGATGACAGAAGGGAGATTGGCAGAAGCATAGGTAGCCTCAGTACAGGGACAGCTGCTAAACAGCCTAGGAAGAGCAGCCCTGTGCTGGAGGGACTGTGTTATCAGTGAGCTGGAGTCAGGAACAGAGGACAGAGATCTTCAGCCAAGCCCCTCCAGAGCCCAACCCCAGGGGCATGAGACTAATTGCTTTCTGTATTGACTGGTGGAGAGATGCAAAATAGCCTCTCATCACAGCCACTAAGCTAGACTAGGTGGTTTATTTATTAAGCATCAAGCTTCTGTTTATGCCTGAAATTTAAAAATAGAATGCTTTTACTATTCATGTTTTGCTAGAAAAAGCACTGCCCTTTTCAGTTTAGTCATGAACACAATCGTAAGGGCCTGGTTTTAGAACCCGGCAATTGATAAATAAGCTCCCAATGTGTCTGTAAAAAAGTGCACCAACCGAGGTAAGTACCTGTGATCAGAGACTGCCGGACAGAGGTTAGTACTACCATCCCCTCCACAGGTTCAACACAGCCTCTAGAATAAAGCATATAGTCTGATATATTGCCATAGTAACATTTCTCATACCCTGCTCCACTGTGTACAAGCACATAAATTAACCAGCAATCTGCAACAGTTAAAGTAAACAATAGTCTTTGTGAACTAAAATATAATATAAATATATATACACACACACAGCAAGTACTGATAGTTAATCCCAGTCAGATCTTAATTACTGTAGGTCTACACCAACTGTAATCAATCCCTGGATGAGTTAATGCCACTCTTATCACCATCTGTTGCTATATAATGGATGTATCAAGGACTCAAGAGTACAGGGAGCTGATGTTAAATAGCAATTAAATGTTATACAACGTTGAACAGTGTGTCTCAAACTCTGTCCTCAAAGTACTATAAAAGCCAGTACACATGGGGAGAGTTTATCCAGGGAAGTATGATGAGAGATCTAGCACAGAACGCTCCGCACACATCTCTCTCTCCCCCCCACTCAGCACGATGTGTGCTGAGCGAGGGGGGCGCTCATTTTACCCAGTGCTGAAATGAGCGATGTGCTAGATTGTGCCTGCATGCAGGCCAATCTAGTACCGGTGATAGTGACAAGTGGGGGGCCGCACATCGCTATGGGGCATACACACGGAGAGATCCGTGCTTAATTTCTAAGCAATCTATTCAGATTGCTTAGAAATTAAGCACGGATCTCTCTGTGTTTACCCCCTTAAAGCCCAGTACTCACGGGCCGATCAAGGAGAGATGCGTGCTGAGCGAACCGCTCAGCACACATCTCTCCTGCCGCTCAGCACAGCGCGATCTGTGCTGAGCGTGCGGGGGGAGACGGGGGGGCCGCTCACTTCACCCAGCGGGTGAAGTGAGCGACCCGCTAGATTGGCCTGCATGCAGGCCAATCTAGCAGCGGCGATAGCGATGTGCGGGGCCGCGCATCGCTATCGCCGAGGGGGCTACACACGGAGCGATCCTGCCGATATTCTAAGCAATCTAGTCAGATTGCTTAGAATATCGCTCCGTGAGTACCCCCCTTAACAGTACAGGTTCTAGAGATATTCATGCTTTTGCACATATGGTATAATCAAACTGACTGAAGTACTAATTAAATTCTTAAGCATGTATATCTATAAAACCTGGACCATTAGGATACTGTACCTTGAGGACAGAGTTTGAAAACCACTGTTTTTTTTCCCAAGCACAGTCCAGGTTTTAAGGAGATTCAATTTCTAATTTAAAGTGACAATAACTCAGTAAATAAGAATTTACTCACCGGTAATTCTGTTTCTCGTAGTCCGTAGTGGATGCTGGGAACTCCGTAAGGACCATGGGGAATAGCGGGCTCCGAAGGAGGCTGGGCACTCTAGAAAGATCTTAGACTACCTGGTGTGCACTGGCTCCTCCCACTATGACCCTCCTCCAAGCCTCAGTTAGGATACTGTGCCCGGACGAGCGTACACAATAAGGAAGGATTTTGAATCCCGGGTAAGACTCATACCAGCCACACCGTACAACTCGTGATATGAAACACAGTTAACAGTATGAAACAATAGAGCCTCTCAACAGATGGCTCAACAATAACCCGATTTAGTTAACAATTACTATGTACAAGTATTGCAGATAAACCGCACTTGGGATGGGCGCCCAGCATCCACTACGGACTACGAGAAACAGAATTACCGGTGAGTAAATTCTTATTTTCTCTAACGTCCTAGTGGATGCTGGGAACTCCGTAAGGACCATGGGGATTATACCAAAGCTCCCAAACGGGCGGGAGAGTGCGGATGACTCTGCAGCACTGAATGAGAGAACTCCAGGTCCTCCTCAGCCAGGGTATCAAATTTGTAGAATTTTGCAAACGTGTTTGCCCCTGACCAAGTAGCTGCTCGGCAAAGTTGTAAAGCCGAGACCTCTCGGGCAGCCGCCCAAGATGAGCCCACCTTCCTTGTGGAATGGGCATTGACAGATTTTGGCTGTGGCAGGACTGCCACAGTATGTGCAAGCTGAATTGTACTACAAATCCAACGAGCAATAGTCTGCTTAGAAGCAGGAGCACCCAGCTTGTTAGGTGCATATAGGATAAACAGCGAGTCAGATTTTCTGACTCTAGCCGTTCTGGAAACATATATTTTCAGTGCCCTGACAGCGTCTAGCAACTTGGAGTCCTCCAAGTCCCTAGTAGCCTAGGCACCACAATAGGCTGGTTCAGGTGAAACGCTGACACCACCTTTGGGAGAAACTGGGGACGAGTCCTCAATTCTGCCCTATCCATATGGAAAATCAAATAAGGGCTTTTACAAGACAAAGCCGCCAACTTTGATACTCGCCTGGCAGAAGCCAAGGCCAATAACATAACCACCTTGCACGTGAGATATTTCAGATCCACGGTTTTTAGTGGTTCAAACCAATGTGATTTTAAGAAACTCAACACCACGTTGAGATCCCAAGGTGCCACAGGAGGCACAAACGGGGGCTGACTCTGCAGCACTCCTTTTATAAATGTCTGAACTTCAGGTACTGAAGCTAGTTCTTTTTGAAAGAAAATCGACAGAGCCGAGATCTGTACCTTAATGGAACCCAATTTAAGGCCCATAGTCACTCCTGCTTGCAGGAAATGCAGAAATCGACCTAGTTGAAATTCCTCTGTTGGGGCCCTTTCGGCCTCACACCATGCAACATATTTTCGCCATATGCGGTGATAATGAGTTGCTGTAACCTCTTTCCTGGCTTTAGTAAGCGTAGGAATGACTTCCTCCGGAATGCCCTTTTCCTTCAGGATCCGGCGTTCAACCGCCATGCCGACAAACGCAGCCGCGGTAAGTCTTGGAACAGACAGGGCCCCTGCTGCCGCAGGTCCTGTCTGAGTGGCAGAGGCCATGGGTCCTCTGATATAAATTCTTGAAGTTCTGGGTACCAAGCTCTTCTTGGCCATCCACGAGTATCGTTCTTACTCCTCGCCTTCTTATTATTCTCAGTACCTTTGGTATGAGAGGCAGAGGGGAGAACACATAAACCGACTGGTACACCCACGGTGTTACCAGAGCGTCCATAGCTATCGCCTGAGGGTCCCTTGATCCGGTGCAATATCTTTTATAGCTTTTTGTTGAGGCGGGACGCCATCATGTCCACCTGTGGCCTTTCCCAATGGTGTACAATCCTATTGGAAGACTTCTGGAGGAAGTCCCCATTCTCCCGGGTGGAGGTCGTGTCTGTTGAGAAGATCTGCTTCCCAGTTGTCCACTCCGGGAATGAACACTGCTGACAGTGCTAACACATGATTTTCCGCCTATCGGAGAATCCTTGTGGCTTCTGCCATCGCCATCCTGCTTCTTGTGCCGCCCTGTTGGTTTACATGGGCGACTGCCGTGATGTTGTCTGATTGGATCAGTACCGGCTGGTTTTGAAGCAGAGGCCTTGCCGGCCTCAGGGCATTGTAAATGGCCCTCAGTTCCAGAATATTTATGTGTAGGGAAATAACCTGACTTGACCAAAGTCCCTGGAAATTTCTTCCCTGTGTGACTGCCTCCCAGCCTCAAAGGCTGGAATCCATGGTCACTAGGACCTAGTCCTGTATGCCGAACCTGCGGCCCTCTTGAAGATGGGCACTCTGCAGCCACCACAGTAGAGATACCCTGGTCCTTGGAGACAGGGTTATCAGCCTATGCATCGAAAGATGCGATCCGGACCACTTGTCCAACAGGTCCCTCTGAAAAGTTCTTGTATGGAACCTGCCTAATGGGATTGCTTCGTAGGAAGCTACCATTTTTCCCAGGACTCGCGTGCAATGATGCACCGCTACCTATTTTGGCTTCAGGAGGTCTCTGACTAGAGATGACAACTCCTTGGCTTTCTCCTCCGGGAGAAACACTATTTCTGGTTTATGTCCAGAACCATCCCCAGGAACAGTAGACGTGTCATAGGAACCAGCTGTGACTTTGGACTGTTTAGAATCCAACCATGCTGTTGTAGCACTTTCCAAAATAGTGCTACCCCGACTACCAACTGCTCCTTGGACCTCGCCCTTATAACGAGATTGTCCAAGTACGGGATAATTACAACTCCCTTTTTTTGAAGGAGTATCAACATTTCGGCCATTACCTTGATAAAACACCCTCGGTGCCATGTACAGTCCAAACGGCAGTGTCTGGACTTGGTAATGGTAATCATGTACCACAAATCTGAGGTACTCCTGGCGAGGATGGTAAATGGGGACATGCAGGTAAGCATCCTTGATGTCCCAGGATACCATGTAATCCCCCTCGTCCAGGCTTGGAATAACCGCCCTGAGCGATTCCATCTTGAACTTGAATTTTTGTGTTCAAGGATTTTAAATATAAAATGGGTCACACCGAACCATGCGGTTTCGGTACCCCAACCCGTGTGGAATAGTAACCCCGTCCTTGTTGAAGTAGGGGCACCTTGAGTATTACCTGCTGGGAATACCGCTTATTAATTGCCTCTAGCACAGCCTCCCTGCCTGAGGGAGTTGTCAGCAAGGCATATTTTAGGAAACGGCTGGGGGGAGACATCTCGAATTCCAGCTTGTACCCCTGAAATACTACTTGAAAGAAACAGGGATCCACCTGTGAGCGAGCCCACTAATTGCTGAATTTTTTTAGACGGCCCCCCACCGTACCTGACTACACCTGTGGAGCACCCGCGTCATGGTGTGGCCTCACAGGAGGCGGGGGAAGAATCTTGATTCTGGGAACAGGCTGACTGGTGCAGCTTTTTTCCCTCTACCCTTGTCTCTGTACAGAAAGGAAGCGCCATTTGACCCGCTTGCTTTTCTGAAGCCGAAAGGACTGTACCTTTGTCTGTGAGGAAACCTGAGGTAAAATTATTTCTTCCCAGCAGTTGCTGTGGATACGAGGTCCCAGAGACCATCCCCAAATAATTCCTCACCCTTATAAGGCTCTCTATGCGCTTTTTAAGTCAGCATCACCTGTCCAGTGACAGGTCTCTAATACCCTCCTGACAGAATGGACATTACATTTATTTTGGATGCCAGCCGGCAAAATATCCCTCTGTGCATCCCCCATATATAAGACGACGTCTTTAATATGTTTTTATGTTTGCCAACTAGTATCCCTGTTTGACAGGGTCACCGACCACGCTGCAGCAGCACTATCTGTAGGTCTCAGTCTAGTACCTGAGTGTGTAAATACAGACTTCAGGATAGCCTCCTGTTTTTTATCAACAGGTACCTATTAAAGTGGCCGTATCCTAAGACGGCAGTGCCACCTTTTTTGACAAACGTGTGAGCGCCTTATCCACCCTAGGGGATATCTCCCAGCGTAACTTATCCACCTGGCGGGAAAGGGTACGCCATCAGTAACTTTTTATAAATTACCAGTTTCTTAACGGGGGAACCCACGCTTTCACACACTTCATTTATTCATCTGATGGGGGAACAAAACACTGCCTGTTTTTTCTCCCCAAACCTAAAACCCATTTTTAGAGGTGCTTGGGTTAAAGTCAGAAATGTATAACACATTTTTTATTGCCGGGATCACGTCACGGATGTTCCTAGTGGATTGTGTATATGTCTCCACCTTGTCGACACTGGAGTCAGACTCCGTGTCGACATCTGTGTCTGCCATCTGAGAGAGCGGGCGTTTTTGAGCCCCTGATGGCCTTTGAGACGCCTGGGCAGGCGCGGGCTGCGAAGCCGGCTGTCCCACAGCTGTTACGTCATCCACCCTTTTATGTAAGGAGTTGACACTGTCGGTTAATACCTTTCACCTATCCATCCACTCTGGTGTCGGCCCCACAGGGGGCGACATCACATATATCGGCCTCTGTTCTGTCACCATATAAGCCTCCTCATTCAACATGTCGACACAGCCGTACCGACACACCGCAGACACACAGGGAATGCTCTAAACGAGGACAGGACCCACAAAAGCCCTTTGGGGGGACAGAGTAAGAGTATGCCAGCACACACCAGAGCGCTATATATATACAGGGACTAACTGAGTTATGTCCCTAATAGCTTTTATATAATATACTGTATACAGTGCCAATTTTAATGCCCCCCCTCTCTTTTCCCTCTTACTGTACTGTAGAATTGCAGGGAAGAGCCAGGGAGCTTCCCTCCAGCCGAGCTGTGAGGGAAAAATGGCGCCAGTGTGCTGAAGATAGGCTCCGCCCCTTTTTCGCGGCCTATTCTCCCGTTTTTTATGGAATTCTGGCAGGGGTATTTACCTCATATATAGCCCCTGGGGCCATATATTGAGGTATTTTAGCCAGCCAAGGTGTTTTTATTGCTGCCTCAGGGCGCCCCCCCCAGCGCCCTGCACCCTCAGTGACCGGAGTGTGAAGTGTGTGAGAGGAGCAATGGCGCACAGCTGCAGTGCTGTGCGCTACCTTGGTGAAGACAGAGTCTTCATGCCGCCGATTTTCCGGACCATCTTCTTGCTTCTGGCTCTGTAAGGGGGACGGCGGCGCGGCTCCGGGACCGAACATCAAGGCTGGGCCTGCGGTCGATCCCTCTGGAGCTAATGGTGTCCAGTAGCCTAAGAAGCCCAATCCGGCTGCAAGCAGGCGAGTTCGCTTCTTCTCCCCTTAGTCCCTCGCTGCAGTGAGCCTGTTGCCAGCAGGTCTCACTGAAAATAACAAATTCTAAGACTATAACTTTCTAAGAGCTCAGGAGAGCCCCTAGTGTGCATCCAACCTCGGCCGGGCACGAAATCTAACTGAGGCTTGGAGGAGGGTCATAGTGGGAGGAGCCAGTGCACACCAGGTAGTCTAAGATCTTTCTAGAGTGCCCAGCCTCCTTCGGAGCCCGCTATTCCCCATGGTCCTTACGGAGTTCCCAGCATCCACTAGGACGTTAGAGAAAATTTGATTTAAACCATCTGGACACAAGCATGGGATATCCCTAAAACCTGGACTGTAATGTCAGAGTTTGGGAAACTTTGCTGTATAGGATTTATAGCAAAAATTCAAAGGTCAACTCATCTTCAAAACAGAGTTTGCCAACTAAATACCTGTGCACTGATAATAACCAATTTTCTATTGGCCACTAGAGGTAAATCTGGTCATGAAAACATGAAACCTGGATTAGTTGTTTGATAGGGTGGTATTCATGTGACCGGCGGTCGGGAGACCGACAGTCACATGACCTCCTCCACCATCCCGAATACTCACTATCCCGATGGTCGACATGCCGACCAACTGGGACTATTCCTACTCGTGGGTGTCCACGACAACCATAGAGTGGGAATAGAACCCATGGCGACCGCAGGTCGCCACCGAGCCCGCAGCGTGGCAAGCGCAGCGAGCTCACAAGGGGCTTGCTGCACTAAACCCTCCCCGCCGGGATCCCGGGGTCGGTAAGCTGACCGCCGGTCAGCCGTACTACACCCGTTTGATAAATGTACTTACCTGATAGCAAGCACATTTATCATAGCTGCCTTATTAAAACAACTACTCCAGGAGGGGTATTCAATTGTTTGAAAAGTCAGTTGGGTGTTTGTTTTTTCCTATCTAATAGACAAGAAAAAATAGACACCCAACCGACTTTTCAAACATTTGAATTCCCCTCCAAGTTTAAGGATTACATGATCAGATTTACCTATATTGGCCAATAGAAAATTGTAGTATTGTGACAATTGTGAATGGCTATTTGAGTTGAATGAGTGTGGGGGTGCAGATAAAAGGAATATAGTCCATTTGGAAAGAAATTGGCAATTGTCATTGGGTTTAAATAACCTCCTAAACCAATGACCTAAGAAATTGGGTACACGGATTAATAAATCCTAAGGTTAGAATGGTTTATTGTGGGTCATTTGTAGAATTTCTTTGTTACCAAAATATTACAGAGAATGAAGTTTAAACATAAATCTTATTAGTAAATATTATATGCTATTGCGTTATTATTTCATGTTACAAACCTTGATTATTTTATTTTAGGAACCTGGTTTGTATCCAGCTAGCAGAATAAACCTTAAGTATTTTGGTCCCTGTTCCATTTTATGTCGATTTGCTTGTGACAGGAAAGATAAAGCACTAACCTTGCCTAGAAAAAAAAAAAAGTGTAACCCCAAGCTCACAGCTGGTGGATTGCAGGTCATATGAGAAGCTTGGGTGGAGGCACCCTCAATATCCTTAAGCAGTTGCTCCCAAACTGGGCAGAGCACTTGCAGAGGTGCCTAGGGTTGGTGGTCCAGGACAAATTCAAATTATTTACGGTCAAAGTAATTAGCAGCCACCAGCCTATCATAAAATGTGGACAAACCCTATCCACTACTAGAAAGACAGGTTAGCATGATTTACATAATTGAAACCTTTTTCATTGAAAATCTCAATTATTAACTTTTGGACTAGGTATGCCATGATTAAAATAGGATTTTAATATCTACCAGTAAATCCTTTTCTCTTAGTCCGTAGAGGATGCTGGGGACACTTCAAGAACCATGGGGTATAGACGGGATCCGCAAGAGACATGGGCACTTTAAGACTTTCAAATGCTGTGACCTGGCTCCTCCCCCTATGCCCCTCCTCCAGACTCCAGTTTAAAGGAACTGTGCCCAGGGAGATGGACATTTCGAGGAAAGGATTTATCGTTAAACCACAGTGAGAAATCTTACCAGGTCACACCGCAAGCATGCCGCAGAACGTGGCATTCAATAGAGCACAAGCCAATGGCATGACGAATTTGCAGCAATACGCTGACAAAAAAACATAACACAACCTGTGTGTAACCACAACCAACAACTGCAGGCAGAGTCCGCACTGGGACGGGCGCCCAGCATCCTCTACGGACTAAGAGAAAAGGATTTACCGGTAGGTATTAAAATCCTATTTTCTCATACGTCCTAGAGGATGCTGGGGATACTTCAAGAACCATGGGGTTTATACCAAAGCTCTAGAACGGGCGGGTGAGTGCGGATGACTCTGCAGCACCGAATGACCAAACGTGAGGTCAACCTCGGCCAAGGTATTAAAACTGTAAAACTTAGCCAAATAGTTTGTTAACTAGCTGCTCTGCAAAGTTGCAATGCCGAGACTCCCCGGTCAACCGCCCCGGACGAGCCCACCTTTCTAATAGAATGGGCATTCACCAATTTCGGTAACAGCAATCCAGCCGTGGAAGGAGCATGCTGAATTGCACCATAGATCCAGAGCGCAATGGTCTGCTTGGAAGCAGGACACCCAATCTTGTTGGGAGCACACAGAACAAAACAGAGCCTCTGCTTTCCCAATCTGAGCCTTTCAGGCGACATAACCTTCAAAGCTCTAACCACATTCAGAGACTGTGACTCAGCGCAGGAATCAGTAGCCGCAGTCACCACAATAGGTTGGTTACTGTAGAAAGAAGAAACCACCTGTGGGTGAAAACGCTGACGTCCTCAAGTCAGCTCTATCTTCATAGAAGATCAAATAAGGGCTCGCATGGGACAAGGTCCCTAACTCAGACACCCGCCTTGCAGCTGCCAAGGCCAACCAAAGGTCTAAACCAACTTGATTAAAGGAACTGCCACACCACATTAAAAACCCATGGTGACACTGGAGGTACAATGGAGGTTGGATGCGCAACAAGCCTTTCACGAAAGCCTGAACTTCCGGAAGAGAAGCCAATTTTTTCAAAAAGAAAATTGCCAATGCTGAAATCTGTAACCTGATGGGATCCAATTTCAGGCTGCCTCACTCCTGCCTGTAGGAAATGGAGAAACGCCTTAATCGAATTTCTTCCATTGGAGCCTTCTTGGATTCACACCAAGACACATTTTCTCCAAAAAAACTGTGGTAATGTTCAGACGTTACTCCATTCCTGGCCTGAACAAGAGTGGGGATGACATCCTAGGGAATACCCTTTCGGGCTAGGATCTGGCGCTCAACCGCCATGCCGTCAAACGTAGCAGCAGTAAGCCTAGGTACACTCACAGTACCTACCGTAGTAGGTCCTCGCGAAGAAGAAGAAGAAACCCAGGATCTGTTCATGAGCAACTCCTGAAGATCTGGGCACCAACGCTCCTTGGTCAGTCTGGGCCAAAGAAATTTGTCCGAATCATTGTTGTTCTTACGATCTCAAGAACTTTTGGGATCAGTAGAAGTGGAGAAAACACATACACCGACCGGAATAGCCACTGGGACACCAGTGCATCAGCTGCTATTGTCCGCGCGTCTCTCGACCTGGAACAATATGTTTGGAGCTTCTCGTCGAGACGAGATGTCATCATGTCTACTTGAGGAACTCCCCAAAGACTTGTCACCTCTGCGAAAACTTCTTGGTGGAGGGTCCCCTCTACCGGATGGAGATCGTGTCTGCTAAAGCAGTCTGCTTCCCAGTTGTCTACTCCCGGAATGAAAATAGCCGACGGAGACCTTATATATTTTTCTGCCCAGAGGAAGATCTTCGTCACCTCTGCCATTTTTGCTCTGCTTTTCGTTCCGTCCAACTGGAATCACACGGGATGATCTTGAAGATGTACCGCTCGTTGAAGGCCGTTGTAGATGGCTCTCAATTCCATCTTATTCATGAGAAAGCAGGCTTCCTGACTTTAGACTTTTTCTTGGAAGCTTTTTCCCTAGAGTGACAGCTTCCCAGCCTCGGAGACTCGCATCCGTGGTCACTAGGACACAGTCCTGAACCCCGAGCCTGCGTCCCTCTAGTAGGTGCAAGCTGTGTAGCCACCACAGGAGTGAAACCCTGGCAATTGACGACAGGACTATCAATTGGTGCATGTGTAGGTGGGAATCCCAACATGTCCCCCGGGAACACCCTGGCCTGGAACCTGCTAACTGTATGGCCTCGTAGGCCGCCACCAAATTTGCCCTGATGGATCAACACTCTTGATGGTTGCAAAACTAGTTTTTACCATTTTCTGCATTTCCAGAGCCTTTTCCATTGGAAGAAACTCTCTGAACCTCTCTGTCCAGAACCATCCCGAAAGAAAAAAAATAATCTTTCCTGTATGCAACCGTGTTAATGGAGTATGAACAGGTAGAGCGCGATGTTTTGTACCAACCGCTCCCTGGATGTCGGCTTTTACAGGTGACCGTCTAGATAAGGAATTATATTGACTCCTTCTTGAATCAGGAGGATCCTCATCTCCGCCGTCACCTTGGTGAAAACCCTCGGCGCTGTGGAGAGACCGAAAAGGTAACTTCTGGAATCGGTAATGGCAATCCTGACCCGCGAGTCTCAGATAAGCCAGGTGAGGAGGATAAATAGGAACCTGCAGGTAAGTATCTTTACGTCTACTGCAGGCATTCCGAACCGCGGTCCTCAAGGCACACCAACAGTGCAGGTTTTAGTGATATCCAGGCTTCAGCACAGGTGACTTAATTAGCACCTCAGTTATTTTGATTTAACCATCTGTGCTGCAGCCTGGATATCACTAAAACCTGCACTGTTGGTGTGCCTTGAGGACCGTGGTTGGGAATGCCTGGTCTACTGCCACCCTGTAATCTCCCTCCTCCAGACTGGAAATCACTGCTCCCAGTGATTCCAACTTGAATCTGAACCGGTTTAAGCAGAGATTCCAAAATTTAAAAAAAAACTTTTTTTTTTTTTTTTTTTTTTTGGGGGGGGGGGGGGGGGGGGGTTAGGATCGATCCGACCGAGGCGTCTGAGTTTTGGAACTACAAGAGGCTTGAATAAAAGTCCTCCCTTTGGTGCGACACAGGCACCAGGACTATGCCCTGGTCCTGACATAATTTTTGAATTACAGTTATCACTACTTTTCTTTCTGGAAGAAAAGCTGGCAAAATCAATTTAAAAAAAATTGGCATGGGGGAACGCTTGAACTTCAGTTTGAACCCCTGTGACACTATTTGTAAAACCCAGGAATCCAGGCCAGATTGACTCCAACCTTGGCTGACCAGTTTTAAAAAAAAAAACGTGCCTCCACCCGAGCGACTTCCTGCGAGGGAGCCCCAGCGTCATGCTGAAGACCTGGCAGAAGTAGGGGTAGACTTTTGTTCTTGGGAACCTGAAGCCGTTGTGGATATCTTTCCATCTCTTCCCCTACCTGCCAAGACGGGGAGACCTCTCGCTGTACTTACTGGGCCGAAAGGACTGTATATGAGGGTGATCTTTTTTGCCGGTGCAGAGGGCAAAAAAATGTCGACTTACCTGCGGCAGCCGCCTAGACTAACGCTTCCAGTCCATCGCTAAGAAAGGTGTCCCCGTTATACGGGAGAGCCTCCATATATCTCTCGGACTGTGCATCCGCGAAATCACAACGCCCGCCTAGCCGATACAGTCATGGTAGCGGCTTGTGAACGCAAGAGTCCAATATCTTACGTTGCTCCCAGCATGTATGCGGCAACTTCTTAGATATTCCCTAACTTAAGGAGTATCTTATCTTAATCAATCGGGTCAATATCTGATGACACGCTTTCTGACCACTTTCCAATAGCGCGACTCACCCATGCGCAAGCAATAGTGGCCTGAGCAGCGTAGCATTTGCAACATAAAATTTTTACGTAGATTCCACCTTTCGGTCTGTCGGCTCTTTTAGTGAAGACGTGCCAGGTACAGGGAGAATTACCTTCTTTGTCAACCTGGATAGTGTACTGTCTAACCTAGGGGTTGAGTGCCGGGGAAAGAATACATTAAGCTCGTGAAGTTAGTTGAGCCAATTTCCTGGAGCTCCTATCGTCGACACAGGACTCAGAGGCCGTGTCAGCAGTAATAGTCATAACATTTGTAAACGGATTTTACGGGACCCAGGGAGGGTTGCCTGCAGAAGGGAGAACAGAATGCCGACAACATATCTTCTACATATTCAGCATGCAGAATTAGATACAACCTTATCTAATCTCTCATTGACAGAATGCATACTACTACGTATATCATTCACCATACAGGCTCTTGGTGTGCCGGTAGCGCCACCACCTTACGACTCTGCGTCCCCAAACAGTTTCCTCCTTGAAGGAACTCCCTTCCTCAGATATGTCACTCACGTGTATCATCCACACCTCAGACATACTGGGATTAATAGGGGACAGACCTCTGTCAGAGGGACACAAAATTGATCAGCCAGCTCACACCCCAATGCAACACACAATCTGTGAAATATCATAAAACAGAACTGCAGCGCTTTAATAACATAACATGACACAATATAAGCATCATATACATCGCCCTCCCCCACCCCCTTTTTTTGCACCCTGATACTAGTCAGTAGTGAAGGGAAGACCAGCATTTCTCCGGAGGAGAAATATGGCACCGAGTAGTGTGCTGGCTTAGTGAGGAAGAAGCCCCGCCCCCACAATGGCACGCTTCTCCCGCTCTGAAGTAAATTAATTAATTAAATAATTTCACTGGCGGGGGTAGGAGTGTTTGTATGCCCCTTTTGCCAAACCAAGTGTTTTTACAGCCCAGGGTGCCCCCCCCCCTGCTGTGGGTTGTGAGAAGGTCCGCCCCAATGGCGCGCTTCGTCACTCTTTTTGTCACTGATATTTACACTGTACCACACATGAGACTTATCTACAAGCTACAAGAATCAGGGCTAGGAAGCACAATATGCACTTGGGTCAAAAACTGGTTAGATAATAGGGAGCAGCATGTTGTGGTTAATGGATCTTTTTCAACTTGGACTGAAGTGCTAAGTGGTGTGCCGCAAGGCTCAGTATTAGGACCGTTATTGTTCAATATTTTAATTAACGACCAAACAGAAGGTCTAGAGAGCATGGTGTAAATTTTTGCAGATGATACCAAATTGTGTAAGGTTATAAATGCGGAGGGGGATGCTGAGTCGCTTCAGAACGATTTAGTTAAATTAGAAGCTTGGGCAGTGAAATGGAGAATGCGCTTCAATACAGACAAGTGTAAGGTAATGCACTGTGGTAACAAGAACAAAAATAACACCTACCTACTAAATGGGGTAAAATTAGGGGATTCTCTACTGGAAAAGGACTTAGGTGTCCTCATAGATAGCAAACTGAGCAGTAGTACCCAAAGTAGGACTGCAGCAAAGAAGGCTAATAAGATATTAGCATGCATAAAACTGGGAATTGATGCTAGGGACGAGAGTATTATACTCCCGTTATATAAATCACTTGTGAGGCCACACCTTGAATACCGTGTACAATTCTGGGCACCTTACTACAAAAAGGGATATCCTGGAGCTAGAAAAGGTTCAAAGGCGGGTGACCAAACTAATTAAGGGTATGGAGACGCTGGAATACGAGGAAAGGCTTGCAAGACTAGGCATGTTTACACTGGAAAAGAGGAGATTAAGAGGGGGCATGATCAACATTTACAAATATATAAGGGGACAATATACAGATCTTGCGCAGGACCTGTTTTTTGTTAGATCAACACAGAGAACTCGTGGACACTCGCTCAGGTTAGAGGAGATTCCGCACAATACGGCGTAAAGGCTTTTTTACGGTAAGGACGACACGTGTTTGGAATTCCCTGCCTGAGGGAGTTGTAATGGCCGACTCAGTCAACACCTTTAAGAATGGGTTAGATAAATTCCTAATGGATAAGGATATCCAGGGTTACGGGACATAGTCACGCACTATGGTTATTATAAAAAAAGAGGGGTAAAACGTAACGGCAGTCATCAACTTCAGTCAAAATTTTATACAAAATAATCCTGCATAGGAGACCACAAATAGGTTGAACTCGATGGACAATTGTCTTTTTTCAACCTTAGATACTATGTTACACTGGTGGGGGTCCGGACAGTGTCCAGGCACTCAGTCCGTTGTTGCCAGGTTAGAATATATGAGGTGTATATGCTGCCCAGGGCGCCGCCACCCCTCCCCCCGCGCCCTGCAGTGCCGCTGTGTGAGAGCATGGCGCGCAGCGCGTCCGCTGTGCGGTACCTCAAAGCCGTCACTGAAGTCTTCTTTTCTTCTTCTACTCACCTGTCTTCTGACTCTGCAAAGGGGGTGACGGCAGGCTCTGGGAACAAGCATCTAGGCGTACCTAGCGTTCAGACCCTCAGGAGCTAATGGTGTCCTGTAGCCAAAGAAGCAGAGCCTTGAAACTCACAGAAGTAGGTCAGACTTCTCTCCCCTAAGTCCCACGATGCAGGGAGACTGTTGCCAGCAGTTCTCCCTGAAAATAAAAAACCTAACATAAGTCCTTTCAGAGAACCTCAGTAGAGCTCCTCAGGGTGCATCCAGTCTCACTGGGCACAGATCTAAAACTGGAGTCTGGAGGAGGCGCATAGAGGGAGGAGCCAGGTCACACCATTTGAAAGTCTTAAAGTGCCCATGTCTCCTGCGGATCCCGTCTATACCCCATGATTCTTGAAGTGTCCCCAGCATCCTCTAGGACGTATGAGAAATTGCCAATAACGTTTGAAAACTATGGTCCCAAAGAAACGAACACACTATCTAATCCAGGACACAGGACAGTATTCAGGGTTACAGATGTTCTACCCATGGATATCTTATAGCTATGCAGTTAGTATTTTAAGTCAGTAACATCTACGAAGGACAAAGCTCACGGTATATCAAGGACTCTGATTGTTTTTCATACGCATCTTCCAAGTATGCGATTGTGTGGTCTTCATGTGTAAAACAGTTAAGCGTGTGTTATGCTCACTTCCAAGAAAACCAGGAAGTTTAGGCCCTTCAAACGTAGTTTCTTCAAGGTACAGCATTAGAACCACATTCTTCTATAAACTGCTTATTACATAATGTTCTGAGGAAGGAAATACATAACACACAATTACCTTAACTAGACTGGTTGTGCTTGTATATTAGGTGTAATAAATGTCACCTTACTGTAGTTGGATGAATGCTTTATATTCTACAGCAGTCACCTATTTTCAATTATTACAACACTCTACTGTTCATGTTTTTTGTTTCTTAGCAGTATGAATGTTGACATACTGTGAATTGTATATTCCACTTGTTTCAACAGTACATTGGTGTATGTTTTCCAGATGTTTTTTTTTTTTTTAAAGGATGGTCAGACTTCTGGTGTGAAGGAAAAAGGAAAATGGGAGTAGGAATGTAGAGTGTTCACTAACATGAACAACATTTTGTATTGTCAAGTAAGTTCAGCAGATTGGTACATTTACAATGCTAATCGCGCCACTATGCAAAAACTAACAGCCACTTTTCGGTGTCCTAATGTTTGGCCAAAGCTTGACAAATAAGAGGCCCTGGCATCTCCCACTACAAGCTTTTATTAGACCACTCTCCTGCCCCTTTAGGAAATGGACATTAACCTGCAATTTTAAACCAATGGGAAAAAAAAAAGTATGAAAAATTAAATCTAGCCTTAGGGTAATTCAGTAGCCTTAGGGTAATACTGTACGGTAATTCAGTGTCAAATCACACACCAGCTCAGATTTTCTTTTAATTTGGTATATGGAAAATATATATGTAGTCTAAGAAAAATACAAAATAGTACTTAAATATGGGTGTGGTTCGTTTTATCGGCATCCGTTTGTGCGACAATGTTTTGAACGACCACGATAGTTCGAACAACACAACTCATCGACTGTCTGTATATCGGCAGTATCTTTAGTTCGACATGTATTTGATCGACCATAACAAATGATCGACAGCTACTTTATCGAATATTTTACTTAGACATGGATTAAGATCGACAGTAGTTTGCTCGACAACTGCGTTAGACCGACAGTAACTAGTTCGACATTAAATAGGCCGACTGCCATTAAATCGAACATCTTTTAGTTCGAAATGTGTTAGACCGACCACTCATTTGGTAGACAAAACTTAGATCGACACTTAAAAGGTTCGAAAGGTAATAGGTCGACATACACAAGATCGACATAACTAAGTGCGACAAAACTTAGATCGACACTTAAAAGGTTCGAAAGGTAATAGGTCGACATACACAAGATCGACATAACTAAGTGCGACAAAACTTAGATCGACACTTAAATTGCACGACATGTAATAGGTCGACATACACAAGATCGACATAACTAAGATCGACACTAATTACTTTGACAGATAACATATCTAAGATATCTACATGTAAATATAGGCCAATATAGTTTCAGTGCATGCTGGGATGTGTAGTTTCTCCACACCTGGAGTGCCACAGTTTGGACATGCCTGACATACACAATACACATCTGCAACGCTGACACCCTCCCCCCCCCCCGCCCGCTATTCCCCACGATACCCGTCCAAAGTTAGACGCCGCCTCCATCCCCCCTAGTCACCCCGCTGCCCGTCTACATTTACACGCCTAGCTAGACACCCCACTACATTACGCGCCCCATGTTTCACCGTGGCACTACAAGTAACACAACGCCCTGGCACTGCTCCCCGCTCTGGTAGCACAGTCACACCCTTTAAGAACACCCCACCCATGTCTGCCAGCACACCTGGGCACCCGGCTGCACATCTGCAACGCTGACACCCTCCCCCCCCCCCCCCGCCCGCTATTCCCCACGATACCCGTCCAAAGTTAGACGCCGCCTCCATCCCCCCTAGTCACCCCGCTGCCTGTCTACATTTACACGCCTAGCTAGACACCCCACTACATTACGCGCCCCATGTTTCACCGTGGCACTACAAGTAACACAACGCCCTGGCACTGCTCCCCGCTCTGGTAGCACAGTCACACCCTTTAAGAACACCCCACCCATGTCTGCCAGCACACCTGGGCACCCGGCTGCACATCTGCAACGCTGACACCCTCCCCCCCCCCCCCCCGCCCGCTATTCCCCACGATACCCGTCCAAAGTTAGACGCCGCCTCCATCCCCCCTAGTCACCCCGCTGCCCGTCTACATTTACACGCCTAGCTAGACACCCCACTACATTACGCGCCCCATGTTTCACCGTGGCACTACAAGTAACACAACGCCCTGGCACTGCTCCCCGCTCTGGTAGCACAGTCACACCCTTTAAGAACACCCCACCCATGTCTGCCAGCACACCTGGGCACCCGGCTGCACATCTGCAACGCTGACACCCTCCCCCCCCCCCCGCCCGCTATTCCCCACGATACCCGTCCAAAGTTAGACGCCGCCTCCATCCCCCCTAGTCACCCCGCTGCCTGTCTACATTTACACGCATTAGTGGGGTGTTCTTAAAGGGTGTGACTGTGCTATCAGAGCGGGGAGCAGTGCCAGGGCGTTGTTACTTGTAGTGCCACGGTGAAACATGGGGCGCGTAATGTAGTGGGGTGTCTAGCTAGGCGTGTAAATGTAGACAGGCAGCGGGGTGACTAGGGGGGATGGAGGCGGCGTCTAACTTTGGACGGGTATCGTGGGGAATAGCGGGCGGGGGGGGGGGGGGGGGGGAGGGTGTCAGCGTTGCAGATGTGCAGCCGGGTGCCCAGGTGTGCTGGCAGACATGGGTGGGGTGTTCCTTAAAGGGTGTGACTGTGCTACCAGAGCGGGGAGCAGTGCCAGGGCGTTGTGTTACTTGTAGTGCCACGGTGAAACATGGGGCGCGTAATGTAGTGGGGTGTCTAGCTAGGCGTGTAAATGTAGACGGGCAGCGGGGTGACTAGGGGGGATGGAGGCGGCGTCTGACTTTGGAAGGGTATCGTGGGGAATAGCGGGGGGGGGAGGGTGTTGCAGATGTGCAGCAGGTCAGGGTATTGTTTGTCGAACAATTACATGTCGATCTATGAGTGGTCGGTCTATGGTTTGTCGATCTTATGTATGTCGATGTATTTGTTTGACGAACAATTTCATGTCGATCGATAAATTGTCGGTCTATGGTATGTCGATCTTCTGTAGGTCGATGTATTTGTTTGTCGAACAATTACTTGTCAATCTAATGTTTGCCGATCTTCAGTAAGTCGATGTATTTGTTTGTCGCACAATTACATGTCGATCTATGTTTTGTCTGTCTATGGTTGGTCGATCTTCAGTAGGTCGATGCATTTGTTTGTAGAACAATTACATGTCGATGATTTGTTGGTCGACCTGACGTTGTTTCGATGTTGTGCGTGATCGATCATTTGTGTGTCGATGTTTTGTTTATCGAGCATACGTATTGTCGATGTTCAGTGTTTGTCGATGTAGTGTGTGCCGATGTTAGTGGGATGTCGATCTTGTGTTTGTAGATGTTCGAACACTGTCGATGTAGATGTTGTCTATGTTGCGTGGTCGATGTTCGCATTGTCGATCAAGCGTCTGCCGATCCATCGACCGGATACCCTTAAATATCTCATGCCGTTTCCAAATTATGGCTATGAAAAGTTTTAAAAAAATCTGTAAAAAATGTACAACCAGCATATTTTAAAATCGCCATAGCAGCTCTCCTAATTAAGCTAGAGAGGTAGGAGTTGTGTCATTTTACTATGCTTTTTATGCTCTTTCCTGTGGTATACAAAAGGCTTTGTGAGGAAAAACTTTTTCCAAATTGACATTTTTGATCATTATTATCCCCAAAAATACGTTGACAGAGAAGTTCAAAAAATGTCAGGATTAGTCTATACTAATGTTAAGTTTGTCGAAATGTAAAAGTGGGGGATAATGGGTTCATAGTTAAAAAAAAAAATGTTAAAGCAAGGTAGTTTATTCTAAAAAGCCAGTAGTAATAGGTAATTTATAGATTTAATGGTTTCATTAGTTTATTTATATAAATTAAGTTGAATAGAAATATTTGACATTGTATTAGTCAGTCAACAATGTTAGCTGAAGATAGTTTGACAATGCCTCAGTGGTTTTTAAAGTGTCATCAGAAGAAATGACACATTCTCCCAGTTGGAGTTATAGGGTCGACTTTGCAAAAGATATCTATTAGAGGTGTCCAAAGTACATCAGGCTTCCTTGAAAAGAAAAATTATGGTGAAGGTCCAGCTGCATGAATGGAGGGCATAACAAAAAAAAAAAAAAAAAAACACTCCCAACTCTCTAGCTTAATTTGGAAAGCTGCTTTGGCGATTTGAAAATATGCTGGTTGTGCGTTTTTGGCAGATTTCTTAAAACTTTACATAGCCATAATTTGTATTTAAATATCTCATGGCATTTCCAATTTTGTATTATTCTTAGACTACATATATAATTCTCCATATACCAAACTTGAGCTGGTGAGGTAAAATTTTAACAAAAAGTGTGCTGATTTGACGTGGAATGACCCTGTATCAGAATTATTAATTTCTATTACTAGCACACAGTGACTTTACAAACTTATTTTCTGTGAGCGAATATTGTATATATCTAGGGTTTTTTTTTTGCATCCAAAGTTTTGGAAATCAGATAGACCCTTTCCTTAATACTACGGTAATGCTACCACAGGTTATGTATTTTTGCCTGTCCAACATGACACAGAAGCAGATCTCTTGGAGAACAACGTTTAATAGCAATTCAGGTATGCCAACAAACAGCTATTATTCTTTAGCTAGATATCACTAACAATACAAAAGTTAAGTGTACTAGACTTTTGAAAAATAAATGTTCACAAGTTATACACTTATACTTTATCTATACGTAGTGGCAGAGATTACCAAAACAAATTAAACATCAATTATTCAATTTGTTACATCAAAATAACACTTACCACTTAACATATATTACATTCTTTGATCAAGTACAACAGATTTAGTACTGTAGTTTTATGAACAGTTTAAGACAAAAAAAAAATGTAATCCAGTTTCCAAATCTTTTATACAACTTGCAATACAGAGCCCAATATTTTTTAAAGTGTCTATGTGCACACAATTTCATTATTCTGATGCAAACCTTTTAATTGCGCTTTGATATCAGACGTTAATTATTTAGGACTGTTGAAAAGATACTTACAAAGAGGATTTGCAAAACAACATTTATGTAATATTGAGCCTCTCCCTTCAGAAAATTCCAGGCAGGCAGATTTACTGTATAGCTGGGTATGAGAACAATAAAATGAATCTACTTGGAATATAGCCTCTTATGTGAAATTTCTCCATAAAAAAGGGAAAAGAAAAAAAAAGTATGACATTCTGCATAAAAATCAAAATTGCTTTAGCTTAAACCTTTGTGTGGTTGCTAGAATATAGACTTTGTTTTATAAGCAAAACGTTTACACTGAGATGGTTTGCAAAAGATGCATGGTACTTAAAGGAAATAAACCCCCCCCCCCCCCCCCAATATTATGAATCAAATATAGACAATTATGTCTGTCAAATCCAGTTCAAACAAAAACAGCTAAACTGTGGAATGCATTGCTTCGTAACTTACCTTCCAAGGCAGATTTCCCAAATGGAAGTTACTTATTAGAAAATGCTTACGAAGATTACGAACAGATCTAAAGTAATAAAAAATATAAATATATATATATATATATATATATATATATATATATATATGGAATAAGGGTTCTGGCGACCACCGGTGTAAAAAAGAACCGTATCAGTCCATGTATGTGATAAAATAAGAGAGCTCTCCCTCTGTGACCCTCTACCTCAAAGTTAAGACTCTCCTTCATTCAATTTAATTTAAATACTTTTACCTTTATATTTATATATTTATATTGGTCTTAGTAATTTGTATATGTTTTTTAGTACACAGTCCATCCCTCCTCCCCCTTTTTTTCTTTAAATCTATTTTTTAATAATTCAGCATAGAATTGCACATACTTTGATCTATTTGTATTTTAATTGTACCTAATAAATTTGTATATTTTATTTTATCACATACATGGACTGATACGGTTCTTTTTTACACCGGTGGTCGCCAGAACCCTTATTCCATTTTTTTATAAATCACCACTACAGTAGGTTACCACTACTGCATACTTAAGGGTTGGCAGACGCCCAATAAATTTTGGGAGTGTTTCTTAGTGGGGGGTATTTACAACATCTGTGGCGCTTGCACATCCCATATATATATATATATATATATATATATATACATACATACATACACACATATATATATATATATATATACATATACATATTACACACACATACATATACAGTGGGGATTGAAAGTTTGGGCACCCCAGGCAAAAATTTATTTTAATGTGCAAAGCGAAGCCAAGGAAAGATGAAAAAATCTCAAAGGCATCAAATTACAGATTAGACATTCTTATAACATGTCAAAAAAAGTTTGATTTTATTTCCATCATTTACACTTTCAAAAGAACAGAAAACAAAAAATGGCATCTGCAAAAGTTTGGGCACCCTGCAGAGTTAATGCCTTGTACTGCCCCCTTTGGCAAGTATCACAGCTTGTAAACGCTTTTTGTAGCCAGCCAAGAGTCTTTCAATTCTTGTTTGAGGTATCTTCACCCATTCTTCCTTACAAAAGTCTTACAGTTCTTTGAGATTCCTGGGCTGTCTGTGACGCACTGCTCTTTTAAGGTCTATCCATAGATTTTCAATTATGTTGAGGTCAGGAGATTGTGAAGGCCATGGCAAAACCTTCAGTTTATGCCTCTTGATGTAATCCACCGTGGATTTTGAGGTGTGTTCAGGATAATTATCCATTTGTAGAAGCCAGCCTCTCTTTAACTTCAGCTTTTTTTACAGATGGCATCAAGTTAGCGTCCAAAATTTGCTGGAATCTTATTGAATACATTTTTCCTTCTACTCGTGAAATGTTCCCTGTGCCACTGGCTGCAATACAACCCCCCATGCTTAGCAGTTGTACAGAGGTTATTTTCATTAAATTCTGTGCCCTTCCTTCTCCAAACGTACCTTTGCTGATTCCGGCCAAAAAGTTCTATTTTAACCTCATCGGTCCACAGAACTTTATTCCAAAATGCATCAGGCTTGTCTATATGTTCATTTGCAAACGTCAAACGCTGATTTTTGTGGTGAGGACGTAGAAGAGGTTTTCTTCTGATGACTCTTCCATGAAGACCATATTTGTACAAGTATCTCTTTATAGTGGAATAGTGTACCACAACTCCAGTGTCTGCCAGATCTTCCTGGAGGGATCATGCAGTCAAACGTGGATTTTGACTTGCTTTTCTCACAATCCTGCGAGCTGTTCTGTCTGATATTTTTCTTGGTCTTCCAGATCTTGCTTTAACTTCCACTGTTCCCGATGACTGCCATTTCTTAATTACATTCTGAACAGAGGATATGGGCATCTGATAATGCTTTGCTATCTTCTTATAGCATTCTCCTGCTTTGTGAGCGTCAACTATTCTCAGTTTCAGTGTTCTACACAACTGCTTAGAGGAACCCATGGTGCTGATTGTTGGAGAAAGGTCAGATGAGTCTGGGCTTTTAAAACCTTTGAGATTGACATCACCTGGTCTTTCCAGATGATGATTGAGAACAATCCATGACACTGCCAGGTCTCAGCTGTCCAAAGGGGGCAGTACAAGGTATTAACTCTGAAGGTTGCCCAAACTTTTGCAGACGCCATTTTTTGTTTTCTGTTCTTTTGATAGTGTAAATGATGGAAATAAAATCAAACTTTTTTTGACATGTTATAAGAATGTCTAATCTGTAATTTGATGTCTTTTGGAGATTATTCCATCTTTCCTTGGCTTCTTTTTGCACATTAAAATGAATTTTTGCCTGGGGTGCCCAAACTTTCGATCCCCACTGTATATATATATATATATATATATATATATATATACTGGGTCTGATTATCTTCAGTATTGAAAAGTCCTATGAGTGCCGCCTATTCCAATTGTGTGTATATATATATATATATATATATATATATATATATATATATATATATATATATATATATATGTAAAATGTTTTAAATTTATGTTTTAAAGTAATAATCCTATGCTCACCTGAATTGCTGTTTATTCCATGATAACATTATATTCGATATTTTACCGCTATCAATAACATATTAATTGCAAATAAAAAACAAAAAAAGAAGCTAGAAGGAGCGCTTGGGAAACTGATCCTGGGACAAACACAGAATTTGACGACCGATAAGAACCACTTAGCCCATCTAGTCTGCCCATTTTTTAAAATCTTTTAGGTAATCACAGCCCTTTTTGATCATTAGTTCTTTCTAAGGATATTCATATTCCATATCCCAAGCATGTTCAAATTGCACTACCACCTCTGATGGGAGGCTACTCCAAATTATCCACTACCCTTTTTGAATAGATTACAAAAAAAGGTCTATACAGTTTACAAAAGGCAGTTACCCTTCTTCAGTAACAAGTGTTCCTCATAATGCTACTCTATTGGAGAATATCATTTTAAATTCTAGATTATAAATTAGAGCGCCCTTTCATCCCAACAGTGATCCCATAGAGAGGTATTGTTCAGAAATAGATGGTAGAAGTGAGGGGAACCTATTAGAAACTAAGTGGGAAGTTTACCTAAGCTTCCAACGAGAATAATCTTATCTGTTGCCAACAGCAACCAGCTTCTGGTTACCACTTAGTACATTCTATAAAAAAAAAATAGCTAGAATATGATTGGTTGTTATGGGCAACACCTCCCCAATACTCTTTAAAAAGGTTTTAAATATCTCCCCCTAATTAGGATATATATCTTTAGACACATTGCACTCATGTTGTTTATACTATCATCAGAAGTCAGTGGAGCTCTTGTCCACAAATGTATAATGCCTAGTCCTTATCAAAGTGGTTATTAACAGTAGTTAATTAACAGTATTAACATTTAATCACACTTCTTGAGATATAAACACACTTTGGGAGACTGTATTTGTAGCTCATAACTAAAACAACAGAGTCCCCTCATATTTTCTGCTGGTCTCCTGAGGGTGAGGCCTCTAGAAAGTACCAAAGATATGGGGTCAGCAGCAGAATCTCTCAGGAGGACCCCTTAACTAGTGGTAGAGGTTCTATGCCATATTGGATTGCAACCACTGACACCGATGTTAATTAATATGCTGGGCAGAATATCAATTGCTGAGCTTCTAATCATGGATGGATGACATCACGCCTGGCAACACATTTCCACCAATTATAGATCATTTTATTTTTTAGGACTGGTCTCGTAACCTCTACAGAGATTATAAACAATATCTGGACCCTATTCATAAAAAGGAATTTGAACTCCCTGTATCAGGTGAAGGACTACAAAACCAAAAACGGATCATTTTTGGTGAGAGGACACGGAAAACAAAAAATAGCTTTAGATTAAAGCTGTAGACCAAGGTGTTCACAAGTCTTTGTTCTTATAAAAATGATACACAGCCTGTCATTTTAGTTTATTGTTTAAAATGAAGTGCATAAACACTATAAATATCTCTTAAATCAACTTTTACTACACTAAGGTCCCTGTTTCAAAATACAATTTCTCCCCCTGAAAACAAAACATCCTGAAATCGGTCAATTAAAAATAAGTTCCATTGCTTTTCCAGCATTATTGCTTAAAAGGGATATGCTTTGCTCAAATATTCGTTTTTAAGCTTAGTCCCCATGGTTGTCAATCGCATTTACAACATTACTTATCAGGTAAGGAAGGCAAACAGGAATGCTGTGTTTACAAGACCAGAAACCACACTAGATTATCCTCAATATTTTACCTTTTCATTAAGCTCTTAGGGGTATACAGTATTTACTAGATGTCAATTTGTAGAGATTGAAAATCTCAGAAAAACGATGGGGTATTTCAGGGGCTAAAACACAAATTTACTAACATATACATTTTTATATTCATTTTTAAATGTTAGTAAATGTGTATTTTAGCCCGTGAAACTCAACATAGATGTAGATAAATTTTCAGAATTTCATAATTGATTAAAATAAACCCCCTATAGTGATGCATCCGCCCCGAACCCCCCCCCACACCTTTTTTTTTGGGGGGGGGGGATGCAATCTCAAACTGTAACTTATGTTAAAACAATGTTGTAGTCAAATTTGCCTATTAGTTTGGTATTTAATAAAGAAGGGACAGTGTATTACGAAACTGAATCATGGGCTTGAAAGATGTATTTATCTAATGGGACCTGGTTACATAAGTAACCGCTCATCCACCTAGATGCATCAGGTCATTGTTCAACCAAAAGAAAATTAAATTAACAAGAACAAAAAACAAGTGTTAAAAGAACACAAGTTAACCAACATATTTATGTTTAAAAGGTGCATGTAAAATTACATTTCAACATGTGTTTATGAAATAGATCACATTAACTATCTTAAGATATCAGTGACCAATTTTGAGAATCCAGTTAATTATTCATTTATTGCATTTTTATAGCATTGCTAGAATGCTTATTGTTCATTTACATCATATTGGTTCTTAATAAATAAGAAACATTTAAAATTCATTGAAAAAGTCACACAAGTCAGTCTTTATAAACACTGTGCTGTCCAAATATTCATATGGAGGTTGAATTTAGAATATAAATTATTGCTGCAGACTAAAGACCACACAAAACAGAAAATCATCACATCCAACAAACCAGTAATAAATGTAGGACAACATATTTCACAATAGGTTTCTCCTATTTTAAATAGCATTGTATTTTTCCTGGAATACAGTGGTTTAAATGGTCAGATTAACAGAAAGACAGCTAGCTGTTGCCTTTACAGGTCTCCAAACCGCAGGCTTATTAACAAAAAGCAGCATTATAATGTAGTGTGAACCATTGTGACGTTGAAACGAGATAAGTGAAATCCATGCAATGCTTCAGAACCCTCCAAGCAACAGTTATTTATTTTTGAGCAATGCTAGACAAAAGTAATCAAATGAATAAGCTGCTCAATGTGTATAATATCCAAATGTGTATCGTAATTTCCAGTAAAAAATAAAAATAACACTTACCCTACGGTAAAATTAGATAAAGTGTAAGGAATATGGTTAGAAACATCTGGAATGGGAAAACCTGCAGGATTTGAGGTTTCCACATACATGTTGTGTTACAAGACATTGATTCCAAGAAGCACTTCAAAATCGCAACAGCTGAAGGCTTGCAACAGCTCCCTGGATTTATCGCATTTATTTCCTATATCACACACACAAAAAAAAAAAAAGAATGTTTCTTTTGTGGGTAGATGTGTTTACCATGTACAGATGGAGATTTTGTAAGGGCCAGTAACAAGCATTGCAAAACACAGTATTTAACTATACGGTCATCCTATTTAGTCTAAGTACTGTAGTTAGTTTACCCATTTCCAGGAAGTGAATACATATCTGTTACAAGGTCATGCTAGAAGCTCTGTCAGGCAAAATCTGCTTTTACAGCTACCGGCAGAAATAAAAACAGCAACAATCATACAAATGCACAGCACATGAAGACATTGAAAATTACATAGTATATCTGTTCAATTTCAGAAACTCAAATTAGGAGTTAGGTTTGGATTTTGTTTTCTAATTCTACGCTGCTAAAGTGCATAATAATGCAGAGAGAGCAAAAAAAAAAGAAAAATGAAAAGACATGTAATCCAGTTTACACATAGCAAATGGAAGGAAAGAAACCTATAGACAGGACTATGCATCGCAAAACTCAACATTTCCTGGGGAAGCACAAAATGTAATCTTGGGGTTCTATTCCTCAGAGGTAGAAATCTTCCAGTTTCATCAAGCAGCATTTGATAGGTCTGGCAATAAGAATTGTTCAGTGAAATTAAGGCTCTAGTCAAATATTCTGTGGCCACAATACAGTTCTTTTGGCTTCATTAAGCAAATTGAGAGAATGTAAAATAAGCGTTACACTTAGGATATGGGGCACTATGACAGCCTCATGGACATCACACTGATCAGGGTGAAAGAGCTATGTATCGCCTTTTTTGCAGCTTTCAAACGTTTGAGATGAACATGGGACTAATTGGGGGAAAAGGCCATTAATAGCAATTAACACCACATGAAGTCAAAAGTGATTCATTCATTTGAAATATTTCTTTCTACCTATGTGCAACATGAAATCCAGGTTCAAATGCCATAATCCAGTTACATCACTCCATAAATTAAATTACCCAGAATACACCTGGCTTAAAGAAGCCTTTGCTTTCATGTTTAATGGCACTGTCTACACAATAGATATACTGTAGCCAGTGACAAAAGTTAACATTCTTGAAAATGCAGGTTTTTCGTTAAATAGGAACCAAAGATATACGGTGACTTGCTAAAGTATTAACCCCCTTGGCGTCTTACCTATTTTGTTACATTACAACCTGTAATTTATTTTATTTATTTTTTTAGTATCTGAATTTTTTGTGACGGATATGCACAAAATTGTCTAAATTGGTGAAGTGAAATGAGAAAAATTTATATAAAACTTTTTTATAAATAAATTTTTTTTATAAATAAAATTTTTTACATTGGCATGGGCAAATGTATTCACCCCCTTTGCTATGAAGCCCCTCAAAAGTTCTGGTGCAACCAATTACCTTCAGAAGTCACATAATTCGTGAAATGAAGGCCACCTGTGTACAATCTAAGTGTCACATGACCTGTCAGCATAAACACACCTTTTATGAAAGGCCCCAGAGGCTGCAACACCGCTAAGCAAGAGGCATCACACCATGAAGAACAAGGAGCTCTCCAAACAAGTCAGGTACAAAGTTGTTGAGAAGTACAAGTCAGGGTTGGGTTATAAAAATATATCCACATCTTTGATGATCCCCCGAAGCACCATCAAATCCATCATCTTCAAATGGAAAGAACATGGTACCACAACAAACCTGCCAAGAGAGGGTCAGCCACCAAAACTCACAGACCGGGCAAGGAATGCATTAATCAGAGAGGCAGCACGGAGACCAAAGGTAACACTGAAGGAGCTGCAGAGTTCCACAGCAGAGACTGGTGTATCTGGGCATGTGACCACAATAAGCCATACACTCCATAGAGCTGGGCTTTATGAAAGAGTGGCCAGAAAAAAGCCATTAATTAATGTTAAAAATAAGGCGGCACGTTTTGAGTTTGCCAAAAGGCATGTGGACAACTCCCCAAATGTATGGAGGAAGGTGCTCTGGTCAGATGAGACTAAAATTGAACTTTTTTGGCCACCAAGGAAAACGCTGTGTCTGGCGCAAACCCAACACATCCCATCACCCCAAGAACACCATCCCCACAGTGAAACATGGTGGTGGCAGCATCATGCTGTGGGGATGTTCTTCAGCAGCAGAAAGGACTGGGAAACTGTTTCGAGTTGAGGGAAAGATTGATAGTGCTAAATACAGGGATATTCTTGAGCAAAACCTGTTTCAGTCTGCCTGTGATTTTAAACTGGAACGGAGGTTAACCTTCCAGCAGGACAATGACCCGAAGCATACTGCTAAAGAAACACTCGAGTGGTTTAAGGGGAAACATTTAGGTGTGTTGGAATGGCCTACTCAAAGCCCAGATCTCAATTCAATTGAGAATCTGCGGTCAGACTTGAAGATTGCTGTTCACAAGCGGAAACCATCCAACATGAAGGAGCTGGAGCAGTTTTGCCTTGTGGAATGGGCAAAAATCCCAGTGGCAAGATGTGTCAAGCTCATAGAGACTTATCCAAAGTGACTTACAGCTGTAATTGCTGCAAAAGGTGGCTCTACAAAGTACTGACTTTAAGGGGGTGAATAGTTATGCACGCTGAAGTTTTCTGTTATTTTGTCCTATTTGTTGTTTGCTTCACAATAAAAAAAAAACAACAACATCTTCAAAGTTGTAGGCCATGTTCTGTGAATTAAATGATGCAAACCTTAAAACAATCCATTTTAATTCCAGGTTGTGAGGCAACAAAACATGAAAAATGCACAGGGGGGGGTGACTACTTTAGCAAGCACTGTAATCGAGGCATGAGGCACCTGCATTGTCAACTTGGTATAGTAACTTGATAAACTGTATTATCACACTGGTTCTGCTAGCAATAGCTGATGCTGCGTGTAAGAGACAATTACACTTTGAAAATGAGTACATATTCACATATATCCTCTACTAAGAGCTTTTCCATATTTATTCCTGGAAGGTTTAATGAACACAATGAGGCAGATTCAAATCAAGCACTAAATCCCATGGGAGTAGTGTGTAATGCAAGGATGCACACATTTCCAGATATTAAACATTTCATAATTTCTCTTCACAGCTCAAAATAAGCAATGCTTTAGTACCATAACATGAGGCTCCTTCCAGATCTCGCACTTAATTTGCCCCAAGTGTCTACTTATAAACTATGTTGAGATCCATTATTATGTAACAGCAAAGGTTCATTTCAGCTTGTTACACTCCGTACCACTTTCGGGTTAGAAAATTAATTTTGGTCTGAGACTACGAGAACAGTGTGACTTTTGTGAGAAGGCACAGTTTCATCTTCATGGAAAATAGCAATGGGCAATTTTAGGTAAATTAGTGTCTTGTAAGAATGGTCCCAAATTCAGATCTAATGGATGTCAAAAAGGCAACATTATATTCCCATGTTTTCAGGTCTATTCTACTACTGATGCAACAGCATTCCTATTTGCTAACCCTCAACTAATGGACATGTTCCCTAATGCCTTATGTATCGCCTGAAATTTCCTGAGTAATATTAGAAAGAGGAAAATCAATTTCACCACAATAGAAAGGAGAAGAGATAAAAAAAATTACCACAATTACGAGTGCAAATATTCTTGATTATCTGGTCATTGGCTCCCATTCACAATTACATTTAAAAGTTACTCAATTAAAATGCTCTGCAAGACCTCAATTAAGTTCTTCAATCCATAAATATAGCCAAAGTCTTTTTCATTACTTGGAAACACATGGGCAAAATCAATCATTCTCACATCGACCTGCGTGCTCTCCTTCAGCTCTGCTGAAACATGGCAAAGTACATTTTCCAGTTTAGATAGAAGATTTCCATTGAGATGTTCTGGTGGAATACGGTTGTGACTCTTCCAGGCTTTGTCTTGGTCCAAAATCTCTCCTTCCATAAATGCTTGGCTGTGTGGTCTCTTGGGACACGTCTTCTTGTGCACAGCATAAATTCTAGACAGATTTTTCTCCACTGATTCCTCATTCCTCCCATTCTCCATAGATCTCAACATACTAATGTTATTATTACACTCCAGTACCTCCTCATCTGTAAAAAGCTCTTGAGGAATAACTCTCTTCTCAAAGACGTTTCCATCAATGGATCTCCTTGTTATTTGTGGGCAAGAACCGTCATAAACAAAGAGTAGCGAGCTTGCATAAAAATTAAGGGTGTCCTGGTTCTCAAACCACTGCAGAATGCTCTGCACTTTCTGGAGGCAGGCAGAGACGGCATCTCTTCTCAGATGATAACCGTTATTGAAGAATTTTGACATACCTGCAAAACAAAACAGGCTCTTTGAGAGAGAGAGAGAGAGAGAGAGAGAGAGAGAGAGAGAGAGAGAGAGAGAGAGAGAGAGAGAGAGAGAGAGAGAGAGAGAGAGAGAGAGAGTGTGTGTGTGTGTGTGTGTGTGTGTGTGTGTGTGTGTGTTATGGGCATTTTATCTGACCCATCATGTAATACAAGAGTTTTGCTTCAAAGCTAACAAACAGGACATATTAAGTGTAATATAAAGTTTCCAGTAGAGGCACTACAGTTAAAATACAGACTCTATAGGGGGGTGGAAACAACTGGGAGAGAGGTTTAGAGAGGTAAAAACCTTGCTTACCTCACACCCAATTTTGGATTACCACAGTATCCAATTTTTTAAAAATGGACCTGGCTCTCGATGCAGGATGTAGAAAACACCTCTACAGAAGGTGAGTAATTACAGTCTAATTAAGATAATTGAAAACTTCTAATTGTTTAATTATTCCTCAGGGGTGCTAGAGCAAGTCTCAGTAATTTTTCCTAAAAGTAATGATTTTAAATCAGACTTGCTCTGGTGGTGCATGAAACAAAGTCCCATTTTCTCCCATTTAATTGAATTCCCCTCCGACAACTGAATACCCCTACATAATGGAGGCAAACCATAATGTTCACGGCTGATAAAATCTATGAATCCATTAACAATGACCAGCAAAACATAACCGTTAACCAAATACACATTGTCCAACTGCTGACTACTTTAAGATTTATTATTATTGCTCTGCAGTGCCTCATTTTACCAGCTGGTACCTATTCTTCTGTTTGTAGAAAACTGGATAGTGCCCATATTATATGGTGTGCCAAAAATGAGAGAACTCATTTCTTAAAGTCAGACAAATGGCACAGGTATTATACACTGATTTTACATATTTAGAGGGTATCCAAGCAATAAGTTGCAAGGCATCACCGCACACAACAGTTATTTACGGTGGTGCCAACACTGCGAGCTTTCCCTTGCACCTCTATGGAGTGCGAGGGAAAAGTTGCAATGCCAGAGGAGCACACAACAGAGTAATTCAATTGTTTTGGTCACCCAGTAAATTTATGGCTTCTTGCTACCAAAAACACTGGGTTCCTGACACCCAAAATGCCAGCGCTGGAATCCCGAATGCAAGTATCCAGGGGTGAATTAGGCTGCGGGAAGGGAGGGTTAGGTTTAGGCTGCAGGGATGGAGGGTAAGGGGGAAGTGAAAAGAGAAGGCTTAGCTGCCTCCTGAACCTCTGTCGGCATTTCAAATAGTATTATGACCGCCAGGATCTCGTGCCCAACCCGTTAAACCCATTTAAAGTCCTGATTAGAGAACCCCAATGGCAGTTTACGCACCCACCTTTCTGATCACCACAAGGGGCTATGAGCTGAAGTGTGGCTACCCACAGCATTTGCTCCCAATCAGAGCAATAATTAAATTGCTCCATCAGGCATCCACTAATTAGGAATACTCCCAAAACAATTCAATTCCCCCACAGAGTAATTTTAAAAGTAACCAGAGCTGTTTAGGGAATTTAGGGACCCAGACTAGGATTGGTATGGATCACAGGGTCGACCTTAATTAGGTTGACAGTGATTAGGTCAACCTCTATTGGTCAACTGGGACAAATGGTCGACCAGTTATTTCCTTTTTTTTCTGTGTTGTTTTCTCTTTCACAGCACATGGTACCCCAGTGTACTGCGTTTGCTCGACATGCTTCGGGCAATGTGCCTCGCTCTGCTACAGCTGCCCTCAACACAGGTTACTATTCCCAATTGTAGTCCCCATGGATGGTAAAGTATGAAAAAACATGTTTTTTTTAATGGGAAAACCCCAAAAAAAAAGATGTCTGCCATTTGCTAAAAGCCGACCTAATGCATGTCAACCATTTGTGGTTGACCTAATGAATGTCAGCCGAATTAATATCGACCTATCATCCAGATACAGACTGGAATAATCCCTTAGACAAATTAATACGGCGTGGTCCTTCTTGCAAAAAAGCCGTATCTTATTCTGTATCTCCGGAAATCCCTGTTGACCATACTGCTTCACAATCAGGCATAGGACAGTAGTTCGTTCATTTTCCTGCTTTCTCAAATCAAGATCTCCTGTGCTTTATACTGTCTCTTGCAAACGGTTATCTTCCAGTATGTATCAAGAATTGTTTTACAATATAATACATATAACTTATCTTTCTCCTTATACTATCTGGCTAGAGTGCGATGAAGTGCACTATGTCACACCAGGTGTATGCTCTATGGGGGTCATTCCGAGTTGGTCGCTCGTTGCCGATTTTCGCAACTGAGCGATTAAGGCAAAAATGCGCATGCGCATGGTACGCAGCGCGCATGCGCTAAGTATTTTAGCACAAAACTTAGTAGATTTACTCACGTCCGAACGAAGAATTTTCATCGTTGAAGTGATCGGAGTGTGATTGACAGGAAGTGGGTGTTTCTGGGCGGAAAATGACCGTTTTCTGGGAGTGTGCGGAAAAACGCAGCGTGCCAGGATAAAACGCGGGAGTGTCTGGAGAAACGGGGGAGTGGCTGGCCGAACGCAGGGCGTGTTTGTGACGTCAAAACAGGAACGAAACGGGCTGAGCTGATCGCAGTGTAGGAGTAAGTCTCGAGCTACTCAGAAACTGCTAAGAAATATTTATTCGCAATTCTGCTAATCTTTCGTTCGCTATTCTGCTAAGCTAAGATACACTCCCAGATGGTGGCGGCCTAGCATGTGCAATGCTGCTAAAAGCAGCTAGCGAGCGAACCCGGAATGAGGGCCTATATTGTATGCAATATAGTGCAGTGGGTTGGATCCAACGTTCTATGTCAGATGAACATGCAGTTCAATTTTAGCAAGCTAGTACACTATATAGTGCATATTGTACCATGTGTATGTTAACATAAGATATTGTATCCAATTTGCGTCATCACAACAAAGTAAGAAGCCATATCTTGTGCTAAATCTTACCGTGTGTATGCACTATTTCGTTTGTTCATGAGCTCAGGGAATTCCAATGTAAATAGTGTAGGATATCTTAACATAGCCAAAATCTTACCATCTGTAACCAGCATTACTGTCTTTTGCAAACTTATCTTCTAGCATGTATCAAGAATTGTTTTTTTATAATACATATAACTTATCTTTCTCCTTATAGATAATTTCTAATAGGATTAAGTTCCTCGGATAGATACTGTATTCCGAATGCCCTATGAGACTGCCCATAATTAGGGTTTTTTGAAGGACAGTTAAATGAGATGCAGAGAATACATTTTTTCGTTGTCACCTGAGTGGGTCATATATATAGTAAATAAAGGAGTCTGCGGCACTCAAGGTCTTATCAAAAAGCTGATTGTTATTGAAACATCAAAACAGGGACATCCGTCCCTGTTTTGATGTTTCAATAACAATCAGCTTTTTGATAAGACCTTGAGTGCCGCAGACTCCTTTATTTACTATTGATTGACACACTGGAGGCACCGGGGCAAAATCTGGACTACAAACAGAGTGCCGGGCTTATCTTTCAACATACATACATACATACACATATATATATATATATATATATATATATATACACATACACATACATATATACATATACATATATATATATATACATACATATACACATATACATACATATACATATATATATATATATACATATATATACATACATATATATATATACATACATATATATATATATATACATACATATATATATATATATATATATATATATATACATATATATACATATATATACATACATATATATATACATATATATATATATATATATATATACACATACACATATATATATATATATATATATATATATATATATATATATATATATATATATATTAAAAAAAAAAAAAAAAAAGACTTCATCATATCTTTAGGATGGATACCATGTTTGAAAAGGAAAGGTGTGAGACTACATTTTTTGATGTTTGGGAACGTTATATCACAACACTCTCTCTTCCAATGCGTAAGGGTATTCATAACAATTGCCATCTGACCGCTTGGTGTGGATTGAGAATAACAGATGGATCTTCGAGACAGTGGAGCGGGTTTGGGTTCGTTTCAGGCACCCTCAGGGAGGGTTAGGATCCATGGCGACGGGGGTTAGTTTTAGGGTGTGGGGAGGGGGAGTTAGGGTTGTCACTTGTCAGGAATTCAACTGCAGGGATGCAGCTGTTGGTCTCCTGACCGTCAGCCTCCCGACAGCCGGCATTTCATACCCAACCCAGGAGGGACATGTTTTAAGTTTAGCAAAGATGCCTTTTGGAACTACTGACGCATCAAATACACACCGCAACAAACAGTGTGTCATTTCCAATTGACCCCAATTGTGAAGAGAAAATGAGAAGCAACTCACCATCTTTTACAGTATCTCTTGTTAAGCTCCGTCCATAGTGCTGGTTTTCTGTTTCGTATCCATCAGAATCAATATGATAAACCTATAACAAAATTGCACCAAATAAACATTTTGTGTATGTGTAGTTTTGGTCAAGTCACTAAATACACAAAGTAAATTTTTCCTTTCTACGAGAACAGCTACTGATACAAGATTCAGTACTGTAACCAGCAGACAGATCTCCGGTAAAACATTGCCATCTACTGTTGTAATATGGAACTAGGAATGCAAAATCCCACAAACAGATAAGGGATACATGGCAAAAATTCCTGTGAAACCATAATAACGAAGCATCATATGCCCTCAAACATCTATCCTTTTTGCGTCTTACGACATAAGACGACTAGTTCAATTCCAGTGCTGTGCACTTTACTAAATTTAGCATTTTAGTTCATATTTAGGATTAATATTTATGTAGGAAAGGAATTGGTACCAAATCTCAGATTAAGCATAACAATGCAAGGCACGGGTCAATCATATCTGACAGCTCTTTTGCTTTCTTACCCTAGCTTCTCCTCAGTTTTGAGGCTTAGGCCGCTTATAGTTTGTGGCGCACTAAAGGGGGCTATTTGGTGCAATTCAAGAATAGGTGCATGTGGACACATCTGTACACATTATGGCTTGATGTATTGCTCATCTATGTACCTAAATCATATGCTCGGAAATTAACAGTTCTGCAGCAATTTCCACAGCATTCATTAACATGGGTGCAGGTGCTTACAGCACAGGTAGAGTCTTGTTTTGAAGACACCTTAGCGCACATATAAAAAAAAAAAAACACTAAATAAAAATTAAAAACAAAAAGTAACTTGGTTTGACACTGACAAGAGGAACTTTCAAGACAAATGACCTGAACATAAATAGACCTAAAAAAAAAAAAAAGTCTAAGATCAACCAGAAAACCACAGAGTAAATCATATGCAAGATGCAGAGCTCTGACACCTTACAGATGCCCACTCTTGCCAGCAGTCCACTTCCACCCACATATGAGCAGCATGCTGGCACAGGGATTTGGTGATACGTTTAATTTGCGGCTGTCGGGATCCCGGTGGTCAGGATACAGGTGTCGGATCCAGACAGTTGACAATGCCATCAGCCGGAATCCTGGACTATTCCCACTCGTGGGTGTTCACGACACCCATAGAGTCGAAAAAGATCCTGTGGCAAGCGCAGTGAGCCACCGAGCACGCAGCGTGGTGAGCGCAGTGAGCCACCGAGCCCGCAGCATGGTGAGCGCAGTGAGCCCGCAAGAGGACTCTCTGCGCTCGCACCGCTGCAGGCACTCTGGAGGGGTGGGATGCCACTGTCGTGATATTGACAGCCGGCATCCCATTCGCCGGTAAACCACACTGAATCAGTGATTAGCTATGTCTTCATTCCAACCAGTGCTCTACCAAAATTGTACGTTCTTCACATATTCACATGAGATTTATCCAGATGTTCTGGTTACTTCCAAAAATATTTTGATACATTTATTGGCTGCTGACAAAATGGGCCCTAGTAATGTGGCAGAGAATTTATACAATCACCTTAAGTAGGGAGAAAACAATGTGGGTACAGTAATCAAACATTATTATTTGTAATGCATATGGTGGTTTAGAAACAACAAAACACTGAATAAGTAATAGAATCTTACTCGCAAAAGAGATCCTGGCATATTTTAATTTGGCCCACATACACTGTAAATTAAAAAAGTATATGGGTTTATTGGGATCACGGATCCAGATACCTACTCTATTTGCGGGATGCTGTTGGGATTCCGGTGCTCAGGATACCAGCAGTCAGAATGCAGATGCCAGAATCCCAAGTATCCCATTGCGGTTAAGGTTAGGCTGCGGGGAGGGAGGGCTAGGCTGCAGGGAGGGAGGGGATTAGGGTTAGCTGCCCTCCTGCTTCCCTGTCGGGATTTCAGACAGTCAGGATGTTGGTATTTTGACCACCAGTATCCCGCCCCCAACCCCTATTTGCAGTGCACTTTGTATATGGTCAGAGCCCAATGAGATTATGAGACCAATTTAATTAGGGACTCGCAGCCCAGTCTCATCCAGGACTCACTGTTTTTTTGCACGTAGCCCTCGAGGGCTACAAACAGAAATGTGCAAATCCAGCAATATCGTGAGTGCGGCATCGAACCGTACTTACTCGCGAGGGCATGAACACTGCACACAACTGAATGGACAGTAAAGTGACTAAACCCTTACCACACGCTGCCATCTCTAAGTTTATTTTCTAAATCAAAAGCTAGTTTGGTTTCCCCTCGTTTTACATATTTCCTTCAGAGCTCACAGAATTTCTGTCATTTTGTTTGTGACAATGTGAAATGAAGAGTCCATCCGAAGTGTAAATACATTTTAAAAAAGTCGCCCCCCCTCCCAAGACATATTCCAGGCATTTTCTCATATCCAATCCCTTAATGGGATACATAAGGCGATTGTTTTATTGAAAAGGCCAAGAAAGCAGGAGACGCACAAGCTTGGATAAACACGACAGCATTAAGAGCTATCACATTTTACCCCTCCTCTCCTGTTCATCAAACACTTGAGAATCAAATATAATCTATTTAGTATTATGCACAGCCTGGATCTACATGCAAGTCCGTGTACTTATTACAAACCACAAACGTTATTGCTTTATAGTGCATTTTAGTACAAAGAGATGTCAAATCTGACAAGCACAACACGTTGTATATTGTGGGATCACAGGGATAAAGTTTTATAGTAATCATTGTAAATACCAATGTTATCCTTTAGGGATAAGTGACATCATTTATAATTGGGTACCCTACAAATCTTTGAGATACTGTACCCTACATCTAGCTCACATCTCATGATCTACATACACACCTCAGGAATACTTTACTCAAACTGTGTTCTATATTAATATTTCTCTTACGTCCTAGAGGATGCTGTGGACTCCAAAAGGACCATGGGGTATAGACGGGATCCGCAGGAGACATGGGCACACCATAAGACTTTTACTGGGTGTGAACTGGCTCCTCCCTCTATGGCCCTCCTCCAGATCTCAGATTCTGTGCCCAGGAGAGACTGGAAACACACTAGGGGAACTCTACTGAGTTTCTCTGGAAAGACTTTTTGTTAGGCTTTTTTATTTTCAGGGAGACCTGCTGGCTACAGGCTCTCTGCTTCGTGGGACTGAGGGGAGAGAAATCAGACCTACTTCTTCTGAGTTAAGGGCTCTGCTTCTTAGGCTACAGGACACCATTAGCTCCAGAGGGTTCGATCACTTGGTGCGCCTAGCTGCTTGTTCCCGGAGCCGCGCCGTCACCCCCCTCACAGAGCCAGAAGAAAGAAGCCGGGTGAGTATTAGAAGAACAGAAGACTTCAGTGACGGCAGAAGACTTCAGTACGGAGGTACAGCGCAGCAGTCGCGCTGCGCTCCATGCTCCCACACACCAACGGCACTCGCAGGGTGCAGGGTGCTGGGGGGGAGCGCCCTGGGCAGCAAGTTACTTGAGCCTTGTTTTACACTGGCAATATACATATTAGGGGTGCCTGGCCACTGTGTATGTACCCCCGTCAGTATAATATTTTACATTTTAGCGGGACTATAGCGCGCCGGGAAGGGGCGGGGCTTATCCGCACAGCTTACCAGCGCCATTTTCTCTTCTCCACAGTGCATGTGGAGACGCTGGCCTGGACCTCCACTCCACGAAATTGGTTAAGAGTATTCAGTACATGATTGTGGCTATTAAAGATGTTTTACATATTTCTGAAGTGCCTGCTGTTCCAGATACGAGGGTTTGCTTGTATAAGGGAAAAAAAACCTGAGGTGACCTTTCCCCCCTCTCATGAACTGAACGCTCTTTGTGAAAAGGCTTGGGAGTCGCCTGACAAAAGGTGGCAGATTCCCAAGAGAATTTTTATGGCATATACTTTCCCCTCTGACGACAGGGAGAAATGGGAGTCCTCTCCCAATGTGGACAAGGCTCTGTCCCGACTGTCCAAGAAGGTGGCGCTTCCGTCTCCTGACACGGCTGCCCTCAAGGATCCGGCGGATCGCAAGCAGGAGACGACATTGAAGGCCAATTTCGTCACTACTGGTGCACTCCTCAGGCCTGCGGTGGCGTCGGCGAGTAGTGCTATTGCTAAGTGGGCTGATAATTTAGCATCTGACATGGATACCCTTGATAAGGATAACATTCTTGTGACTCTTGGTTATATCAAGGACGCTGCAAATTACCTAAAGGATGCGGCGAGGGATATTGGCCTCTTGGGATCAAGGGCCAATGCCATGGCAGTCTCGGCCAGGAGGGCGCTGTGGATTCATCAATGGAATGCTGATGCCGACTCCAAGAAAGCCATGGAAGCTCTCCCTTTTAGAGGTAGTGTCTTGTTTGGTGACAGCCTTGCTGACCTGGTGTCTACCGCTACTGCGGGTAAGTCATAGTTTCTTCCTTATGTTCCCGCACAACAGAAAAAGACGCCCCATTATCAGATGCAGTCCTTTCGGCCTAATAAATACAAAAAAGGAAAGGACTCGTCCTTCCTCGCTTCAAAGGGTAGAGGAAGGGGAAAGAGGTCGCCTGCTGTGTCTGGCGCCCAGGACCAAAAGTCCTCCCCCGCCTCTGCCAAGTCCACCGCATAACGCTGGGGCTCCCCTATGGGAGTCCGTGCAGGTGGGGGGCCGTCTCCGAATCTTCAGTCAGGTCTGGTTTCAATCGGGCCTGGATCCTTGGGTCTCAGACATAATGTCCCAGGGGTACAAACTGGAGATACTGGAGTTTCAGGAGATGCCCGCCCCCCCCCCCCCCCGCTTTTTAAAATCAGCCCTGACAGTTTCTCTTCCAGAAAGAGAAGTAGTAAATGCTGCGATACAAAAGCTGTGTGTCAACAGAGGGTCATTGTCCTGGTTCCCCCGTCTCAACAGGGGGGGGGGGGTTTCTATTCGAGCCTCTTTGTCATGCCAAAGCCGGACGGCTCAGTCAGACCGATTCTGAACCTAAAATCCCTCAATCTGTACTTGAAAACTTTCAAGTTCAAAATGGAATCTCTTCGAGCTGTGATCTCCAGCCTAGAAGGGGGGGGATTTTATGGAAAGATGCCTACTTACACGTCCCGATATATCCTCCTCATCAGGCCTTCCTAAGCTTTGCGGTGCAGGATTGTCCTTACCAATTTCAGACATTGCCGTTTGGGCTTTCCACGGCCCCGAGGGTCCTCACCAAGGTGATGGCGAAAATGATGGTACTCCTATGCAAGCAGGGTGTCACAATTATCCCATACTTGGACGATCTCCTGATAAAGGCGAGATCAAAAGAGCAGTTGCTAAGAAATATGGAACTCTCCCTGACTGTTCTGCAACATCATGGTTGGATTCTAAATTTGCCAAAGTCTCAGTTGATTCCGACAACTCGGCTGCCCTTCTTGGGCATGATTCTAGACACGGAACTACAGAGAGTGTTTCTTCCGGCAGAAAAAGCTCTGGAAATCCAGACCATGGTCAAGGAGATTCTGAAACCGGCAAGAGTGTCGATTCATCAATGCACTCAAGTGCTAGGGAAGATGGTTGCGACTTACGAAGCCATTCCGTTTGGCAGGTTTCATGCCCAGGTGTTTCAGTGGGATCTGCTGAACAAATGGTCCGGGTCTCACCTGCACATGTACCGGAAAATAAGTCTATCTTCCAGGACCAAAATTTCTCTCCTGTGGTGGCTGAAAAGTTCTCACCTTCTTGAGGGACGCAGGTTCGGAATCCAGGATTGGGTCCTGCTGACCACAGATGCAAGTCTCCGAGGTTGGGGTGCAGTCACACAAGGAAGAAGTTTCCAGGAAAAATGGTTAAGCCAGGAAACCTGTCTCCACATAAACGTTCTGGAGTTAAGAGCCATTTACAACGGCCTTCTGCAAGCGGAACACCTTCTTCGAGGTCTACCTGTCCTGATTCAGTCGGACAACGTAACTGCGGTGGCGTACGTAAACCGCCAGGGCGGGAACAAAGAGCAAAGCAGCGATGGCAAAGGCCACAAGAGTTCTCCGCTGGGCGGAAAAGCACGTGAGCACTCGGTCAGCAGTCTTCCTTCTGGGCGTGGACAACTGGGAAGCAGACTTCCTCAGCAGACACGATCTCCATCCAGGACAGTGGGCTCTTCATCAAGAGGTATTTGCGGAAGTGACAAGGCGTTTGGGAATTCCTCAAATAGACATGATGGCGTCTTGCCTCAACAAGAAGCTTTCGAGGTATTATTCCAGGTCAAGGGACCCCCAAGCCAGTGCAGTGGACGCCCTGGTAACTCCGTGGGTGTTTCGGTCGGTATATGTGTTCCCTCCACTTCCTCTCATTCCAATTGTGGTACCTGTGGCTACGGATGCTGTGGCAAGTCCCAAAATCTCTTGATGTCGTAAGAGCTTTGAAAATTTATGTCGCCAGAACGGCTCGTTAGGAAAACGGAGGCTCTGTTTGTCCTGTATGCTTCCAGCAAGATTGGAAATTATGCTTCCAAGCAGACTATTGCTCGCTGGATTTGTAATACAATTCAGCACGCTCCTTCTTCGGCTGGGTTGCCGAAGTCAGTAAAGGCCCATTCTACCAGGAAGGTGGGCTCATCTTGGGCGGCTGCCCGAGGGGACTCCGCACTTCAGCAGCTACGTGGTCGGGTTCAAACACTTTTGCTAAGTTCTATAAGTTTGATACCCTGGCTGAGGAGGACCTCCTGTTTGCTCAATTGGTGCTGCAGAGTCGTCCGCACTCTCCCGCCCGGTCTGGAGCTTTGGTATAGACCCCATGGTCCTTTTGGAGTCCCCAGCATCCTCTAGGACGTAAGAGAAAATAGGATTTTAATACCTACCGGTAAATCCTTTTCTCCTAGTCAGTAGAGGATGCTGGGCGCCCATCCCAGTGCGTACTGTTACTTGCGGTTGTATTGTTGGTTGTTGTTTTTGGTTACACGATGGTTGTGTATCGGTTATGTTCAGCTTGTTGCTGTTTTTTTCGTTCATACTGTTATCTGGTATTACTGCTATTCCAGTTGTACGGTGTGTTTTTGGTGTGAGCTGGTATGTATATCACCCTTAGTTTAACAAAAATCCTTTTCCTCGAAATGTCCGTCTCCCCATGGCACAGTTCCTATAACTGAGGTCTGGAGGAGGGGCATAGAGGGAGGAGCCAGTTCACACCCAGTAAAAGTTTTATGGTGTGCCCATGTCTCCTGCGGATCCAGTCTATACCCCATGGTCCTTTTGGAGTCCCCAGCATCCTCTACGGACTAGGAGAAAAGGATTTACCGGTAGGTATTAAAATCCTATTTTAATATCTGTATGTAGCATTTTTACTATGTAGATATATATATACAAGAGTGCCCATAGACTGGCGTACAGCAGCCACAGCTGAAGCGATCAAAGCTTTCAACCTGGGCATCTTAATAAACACAAATAAGTTAATATTTGTATTCTTTTAAAAGTAATGTATTTTTTTATCATCCAAAACTGGGGGACACAGTGGGGCATTTGATTTGACAGAGCCAGTTAAGTGGGTAAAACCGCATATTAAACCATATTAATAGGATGTTAAACCTTAAATAAACCATTGGCTCAAATTATTACCTCTTAGACCTCAAACATGTGCACCCATTCTCTTTTTCTTGAGGTGGATCCCAGGAGCACCAATACATAAATAAGCCTTCTGTAACTACTATAGAGCAGCCGTGGCCAACCTGTGGCTCTTGAGCCGCATGCGGCTCTTTCTTTATTCAAATGTGGCTCCCGACACTCAGTCACCTGACCACAACAGATCCTGGAAACTGGTGCTCTCCAACCAGACACACAGCAGCACTACGGTGACTGAAAACTGGGGAGCCAGATACTGGGCCGTAGTGACATATGAGGGTGGGCTGGAGTGACACAAGGGGGAGCTGGCTGGAGTGAAAGAAGGATTCTGGCAGGAGAGCCATAATGGGGGAGCTGATTGGAGTGATACAGGAGGGTGCTGGCAGGAATGACACAGCGGGGAGCTAGCTGGAGTGACCAAGGAGAATCCTGGCAGGAGAGACAATGGGGTGCTGGCTGGAGTGACACATTGGGGAGCTGAAGTGTATTATGTAAATATGGCTTTTTCAATATATTTTATGTGGATCTGGATTTTTTAATTATTTTATGTGGAAGTGTCATTTTCAATGTATTTTATGTTTATTCTTGCTTTAAAAATGTATTTTACGTGTATTTGGCATTTTCATTGTATTTTATACCATGGGGTGTAGCCCAGCAGGCACAAGGTCCCACCCCATTTTTGCACACGCGCCTTCGGCTTGATGTCGGCTCTTTGATGTACCTAACAAGATCTTTTGGCTCTTTGTCTCTGACTGGTTGGCCATCCCTGATCTAGAGTAATATCTACTTAACGCAAACCAAAAGAGTGCAATTTTTCTACTAGCTAAAGGCGACAAGAAGCAGGATCCATAGCAGGAGTTAATTGCTGGGTTTCTACATGCGTATTGTAATAGATATAGGGTAATTGAAATGCCATGTGATCTCATTAAAATACAGTCTGAAGGCTATATCTGGCCTACTAGATGGGGTATTTACAATAATGGTTCGGGGCGAAAACCTTTAAAATGTTAAGTATGTGGATCATGATTTGTTTACGGACTTCAGAATAAATGTATTCTGTGGGAAGGATGCACTGGAACAGCAATACTGGGAACGTCTTCTGTATATGTACATCCTTGGGCAGGTGTATGGTTTAGTGTACTGTACAATGTCAATTGTGTTTCCCAGTGTACACTGAAATGTCTGTATCAATTATGTTGTCGAATAAAAACACTATTCAAAAAAATACAGTCTGAAATGTGTAGAGTGGTTATGTATACAAAAAAACAAGCAACTGTATCCAACTTTGAAAACAAATGTGGCATACTTAAGCAAGGCATCTCCAGGTTAAATATAGGGAGAGAATATTAAAGGATTGCTTGAATTAATGGTTAACATGGTTATAGATGTCAAGTGCAGATTCTTATTCTACTTACGTAGATAAAGCTATGGACTGTATGTCAGCTACAGTAACCAAATGTTTCTGTTAAAGAGAATAGATGGCGAAACTACAAGTTCTCATTAGAACCTTTTAAAATGATCTTGACACAAGTGTATCAGAGAGACATGATCAACAAGTGCTAAGCAGCAGGTGACTCTGAATAGAAGCATTTACCAGATATACTAGTATCAATGGGCACCCCCACATCAGCCTTTTTCAACTGAGGTGCCGCGGCACATCAGCTGCTAGGTGTGCAGCCGCCGCACAGACCCGCCTGCCGCCAGCCAGATCGCTGCCTTCCGCACGCCAGACAGTCCCGACTGTCTGCCACCGGTGTGCCGCCGCCCACCACCACACACACCCACCTGCCGTCCGCCAGAAAGTCCCGACTCCCACAGCAGCAGCCTACTGGCAGTCAGATATGTAAGGCTGCTCGTCCAGCGCTGCACTTCCGTTCCACGACAGCCGGCCCGTGACCTATGGCGAGTCATAGGTCAATCACCGCATGTCGCATTCCCACCCGCCCACACACACTGTTCTGCTGCTCCAGGCTGCCTGGTGAGGTCCCACCGTCACAAATTATTATGTGGGCTGGAGGCAGGTATGTGGAATTACTAAGTGGGGGGTGTAGGTATGTGGAATTACTAAGAGGGGAGCTGGTGTGTGGAATTACTAAGGGGGGAGCTGGTGTGCGGAATGACTAAGGGGGAAGCTGGTGTGCGGAATTACTAAGGGGGAAGCTGGTGTGCGGAATTACTAAAGGGGAAGCTGGTGTGCGGAATTACTAAGGGGGAAGCTGGTGTGCGGAATTACTAAGGGGGAAGCTGGTGTGCGGAATTACTAAGGGGGAAGCTGGTGTGTGGAATTACTAAGGGGGAAGCTGGTGTGCGGAATTACTAAGGGGGAAGCTGGTGTGCGGAATTACTAAGGGGGAAGCTGGGGTGTGGAATTACTAAGAGGGGAGCTGGGGTGTGGAATTACTAAGGGGGGAGCTGGTGTGCGGAATTACTAAGGGGGAAGCTGGTGTGCGGAATTACTAAGGGGGAAGCTGGTGTGCGGAATTACTAAGGGGGAAGCTGGTGTGCGGAATTACTAAGGGGGAAGCTGGTGTGCGGAATTACTAAGGGGGGAGCTGGTGTGCGGAATTACTAAGGGGGGAGCTGGTGTGCGGAATTACTAAGGGGGAAGCTGGTGTGCGGAATTACTAAGGAGGAAGCTGGTGTGTAGAATTACTAAGGGGGAAGCTGGGGTGTGGAATTATTAAGGGGCATGTGTGTGGAATTACTAAGGGGCATGTGTGTGGAATTACTAAGGGGCATGTGTGTGGAATTACTAAGGGGCATGTGTGTGGAATTACAAAGGGGCATGTGTGTGGAATTACAAAGGGGCATGTGTGTGGAATTACAAAGGGGCATGTGTGTGGAATTACTAAGGGGCATGTGTGTGGAATTACTAAGGGGCATGTGTGTGGAATTACTAAGGGGCATGTGTGTGGAATTACTAAGGGGCATGTGTGTGGAATTACTAAGGGGCATGTGTGTGGAATTACTAAGGAGGAAGCTGGTGTGTGGAATTACTAAGGGGCATGTGTGTGGAATTACTAAGGCGTATGTGTGTGGAATTACTAAGGGGGAAGCTGGTGTGTGGAATTACTAAGGCGTATGTGTGTGGAATTACTAAGGCGTATGTGTGTGGAATTACTAAGGGAGGAGCTGGTGTGTGGAATTACTAAGGCGTATGTGTGTGGAATTACTAAGGCGTATGTGTGTGGAATTACTAAGGGGGAAGCTGGTGTGCAGAATTACTAAGGCGTATGTGTGTGGAATTACTAAGGCATATGTGTGTGGAATTACTAAGGGGGAAGCTGGTGTGTGGAATTACTAAGGCGTATGTGTGTGGAATTACTAAGGCGTATGTGTGTGGAATTACTAAGGGAGGAGCTGGTGTGCGGAAATATGAGGGGCATGTGTGTGGCATTATTATGGGGGGGCAGTGTGTGGCATTGCTATGGAAGGGGGGGCAGGTGTATGGAATTACTGAGGGGGGGGGGGAGAGATATTCTTAAGTAGAACATATTTAATTCTACTAGTTTTAAGATAAATAACAAAATTTAAACATATTAAATATGTTGATACTTTTTATTGTATGTATTATATTTGATTTAAAAAAAATGGTGTGCATTGGCAATTTTAAAATCTTGTTTAGTGTGCCACGAGTTTAAAAAAGTTGAAAATCACTGCCCCTCATGACTACGTACTACGGATGCTAGTACGATACATTTACCATCTTATGCAGGATATGCAATACTGAAGTCTTATTAACCTTCACCAAATGTAAAACATGTTAAATGAAACCTTCGTTTGAGAGAGTTGCCTTCACTTTATGATGCAATTAAATTAGAATTACAATTATTACCCTTAATAACTGAACTGAATATCCAGTTTCTCTAAACTTACATAAAAAAAACTTTCTATTAGACAAGAGGATTAATAAGTGCTGCATTTTGCCATTTCAGACAGTATTATAAAATAAACTGCCAAAATAATCTAAACCAAAGCAAATTCGCATTTGGCTGGCAGTCTTCATTTTCACACATCATAGAACAAACGGGAAAAAGTAAATAAACACTGCCTGGACAACATGCGACTCATCCAAACAATCCTGTGAAAATTTCTCTAAAAGAAAATTAGTTCCCTGCAGGCTTATTATGTTTGACCGTGTTCCAATACCCAAATCAGGATTTAGAACAGTAGGTGTAAAGCTTTGTGCAAGGGATAATGGCTGATAAGCTCCATTAGAGGCGTTTAACCTAACTCACTGCCAGACAAGCCAGTAATACAACATGTTAAAACCTTCCAGCATTTTACAGACTCAGATGTTAAAAAAAATAAAAAATGAAAGACTTAACAGGCAACTTGTTGAATCTGCGCTCTATAGCTTGACAGGAGAGCAGATCTCTGGTACAATAATATATTAAAACATAAATATCTCTCTCTCTTTGTTGTACGTTACAACCCCAAATGATTTATACTATTCAATTTAAATTTCAAAAATACTGCGCCACTTGTGAAATGCAACCGATTTTATCAGGCAATAATTAGGACACTTTAAATTCGTATAAAGATCGATAGATCGATAGATACTAGATGTAAAAATAAGATTTTAAACCTACCGGTAAATCTTTTTCTCCTAGTCCGTAGAGGATGCTGGGGACTCCGTAAGGACCATGGGAAATAGACGGGCTCCGCAGGAGACATGGGCACTATAAAGAACTTTAGATGAGTGTGCACTGGCTCCTCCCTCTATGTCCCTCCTCCAGACCTCAGTTAGAGAAACTGTGCCCAGAGGAGACGGACAGTACGAGAAAAGGATTTTTGTTAATCTAAGGGCAAGATTCATACCAGCCCACACCATCCACACCGTATAACATGGAATATACGCAACCAGTTAACAGTATGAACAAAACAGTATCAGCCCACGACTGATCTTAACTGTAACATAACCCTTATGTAAGAAATAACTATATACAAGCCTTGCAGAAATTTGTCCGCACTGGGACGGGCGCCCAGCATCCTCTACGGACTAGGAGAAAAAGATTTACCGGTAGGTTTAAAATCTTATTTTCTCTTACATCCTAGAGGATGCTGGGGACTCCGTAAGGACCATGGGGATTATACCAAAGCTCCAGACCAGGCAGGAGAGTGCGGATGACTCTGCAGCACCGATTGAGCAAACATGAGGTCCTCCTCAGCTAAGGTATCAAACTTGTAGAATTTAGCAAAAGTGTTTGAACCCGACCAAGTCGCCGCTCGGCAAAGCTGTAATGCCGAGACGCCTCGGGCAGCCGCCCAAGAAGAGCCCACCTCCCCAGTGGAATGGGCCTTAACCGAATTTGGTACCGGCAATCCAGCCGTAGAATGAGCCTGCTGAAACGTGTTACAGATCCAGCAAGCAATAGTCTGCTTAGAAGCAGGAGCGCCAACCTTGTTGGCTGCATACAGGACAAACAGCGCCTGTTTTCCTAACCCGAGCCGTCCTGGCTACATATATTTTTAAGGCCCTGACTACATCAAGGGACTTGGAATCCTCCAAGTCCTTCGTAGCCACAGGTACCACAATAGGTTGGTTCATATGAAACGATGAAACCACCTTAGGCAAAAATTGAGCACGAGTCCTTAATTCAGCTCTATCCACATGGAAAATCAGATAGGGGCTTTTGTGAGACAAAGCCGCCAATTCAGACACCCGCCTTGCAGATGCCAAGGCTAACAACATGAACACCTTCCAAGTGAGAAATTTCAATTCAATCGTTTGAAGAGGTTCAAACCAGTGAGATTTTAGGAACTGTAACACCACGTTAAGGTCCCATGGTGCCACTGGAGGCACAAAAGGAGGCTGTATGTGCAGCACTCCCTTTACAAAAGTCTGGAATTCTGGGAGAGAATCCAATTCCTTCTGAAAGAAAATTGATAGGCTGAAATCTGTACCTTAATGGAGCCTAATTTTAGGCCCATATCCACTCCTGTCTGTAGAAAGTGGAGAAAACGGCCCAGATGGAAAACTTCCGTAGGAGCATTCTTGGCTTCACACCAAGATACATACTTTCTCCAGATACAGCAATAATGTTTCGCCGTCACCTCCTTTCTAGCCTTCATCAGAGTAGGGATGACTTCTTCCGGAATGCCTTTCCCAGCTAGGATCAAGTGTTCAACCGCCATGCCGTCAAACGTAACCGCGGTAAGTCTTGGAACACGCAGGGCCCCTGTTGCAACAGGTCCTCCCTGAGAGGAAGAGGCCACGGATCTTCTGTGAGCATTTCCTGAAGATCGGAATACCAGGCCCTTCGAGGCCAATCTGGAACAATGAGTATTGTCTGCACTCTTTTCAGTCTAATGATTTTCAATATCTTTGAGATGAGTGGAAGAGGAGGGAACACATAGACCGACTGAAACACCCACGGTGTCACCAGTGCGTCCACAGCTACAGCCTGAGGGTCCCTGGACTTGGCACAATACCTCCGAAGCTTCTTGTTGATGCGTGAAGCCATCATGTATGATATTATAGGCATTACTGAAACTTCAGAAACAAACACCTACAATCAAGTAGTCCCCTGGCGCTAACAAGATAGTTAAATTCAGTTGTAATAAACGTGTGTGTCCCAAAAAATAAAAATCTGATGCAGCTCACTGCAGAGCTGGGGGACCTCTCCACCCCCTGCAAAAAACAGTTACCACAGAAAAAAAACACAAATACAGACAGCGCTACCAGATTTCTTATTAAAATACAAATTTATTTAATTTATTCTGTTATCATTAAACTTTCATTAACCATTCTCATCTCGAAGGCTAATTTGCATACATTTATAATATTGGTATTTAAAATACTGGCCTAATCAATGAACAATCATACCATAAAACTCTGTTCCCTATACCACTTAATACTCCCCTGCTGCACAGAGCCTCCAGCTGTAATCAATTACCTCACACTGTTTCACTTGAATATTGAGTGTAGCAGTTTAGTATTTAGTACATTGATACAAAGAATACCAGCTCTGATTCAGATGTAAAATGTCTCTATTCCATTCCAAATAGGAGTATATATTATACTAATACTTTTTGTAGCAGAAGAATCACTTGTTTCGAATCAAGTTGTATATTTGAGACTCTTTGCTTCCAACAGTTCATATGGAATGTAGATATTTAGACAGCTGTTTACTTTCTTTTGTAGAAACAATTTTTTTTTTTTTTTATATTACGTTTTTATTATTGAGTTTTCAAACACATTACAATTACAAATAAATTGGCAAATGTAATCTGAAAAAAAAGGGGGGAGAAGACATACATAACATAACTAATAAAGACAAGGGGAAGGAGAGGTAGGTATCAGGGGGATCATAATACAGCAATGATATAATGTGATGAAGGGCAGAAGGTCTGCATCGCGGAACAAGCTAATCAATATGGATCGGGGATTGAAGCACAGAGAGGTCAGGTATGTCAGCTGGTGTATCAGAGGTACCAATTTGGCCCGGTCTCTCCTTATATAGGGACCATTTAAGCCATTTCTTTCTAATAGGGATAGTCTCCGAAGAGTGGGTGCCTTCAGCAGTTTCGAACACATAATGTTGATGTACCTTTTGCACTATCATTGATAAAGTGGGAACGACTGCCGACTTCCATTTGGAGGCTATAGCGGCCTTGGATGCTATGAGAATGTGTCCTAAAAGATACCTATCTTGACTCGACATTTCACCGTAATAATAGTGAAAGAGTGCTAACAGGGGGTCAGGTGTAAGGGTTACTCCTAATATGTGGGAGATGAAAAGGAACACTTCCCTCCAGAGCGACTGTATTGCTGGACATGACCAAAATATGTGAAGGATATTCCCCACCATCCCACAATTCCTCCAACAGCCAGCGGAGACATCAGGCCAAATCTTGTGTAACCTCTCCGGTGTAAAATAAACCCTATGGACCAATTTATAATACATTTCGCAGTGATTTACACACTTGGAAATTTTGAAACAAGATCTAAAGATCGCTTTCCATATATCTTCGGTGAAGGCCATAGGGAGGTCTTTCTCCCATTTAATCTGAGAGGGGAAAGTCCCATGCCGGGATTCAGTCACCAGATATTGGTACCATCTGGAAATTCCTCCCTTATTACCGCTAGGCAATAAAAGGGAGGTCAGCAATTTAGGGAGACCGGTATAGCGGGCTCGGTTGGGGGAGCAGCTTTGGAGCCAATGTCTCAGTTGCAGATACTTATGAAAATCTTGTTTAGGCACCTGAAATTGTTCCTGGAGTAGGGAAAAGGGAACTAAAACACCGTCTATTAGGACATCCTGTAGGGTGGATATGCCCAAGTCCCTCCAACGGTGCAAATGTAGATCTGGGATCAGTAGGGCTATGGTGTGGAGAGATAATTGGGGGGAGGGCAGAGCGCCAGCAGGGAGAGATTTAAGTACCATTCTCCACATCTGCATCGTTACCTGGACCGCGGAGCATTCAGCTGCCCCAGCGGGGATTGAGGTGGTAGGCAACCAGAACAGGTCTGGTAATGTAAAGGGGGATACAGCATTCTGTTCTAAGGATACCCATGGTTTGGGAGTGCTCTGGGAGAGCCAATCACTGGCCTGGGCGAGTAAACACGCACTATGGTATCTTTCTAGATCTGGGTATGCAACTCCACCGGCACATTTTGGCGCAATTAAAGTGGATTTCGCTATTCTCGGCTTTGAGCCTCCCCAGACATAGTTGGTTATCAATCGGTTAAACTTATTGCAAATATCTTTAGGGAAGGTTCTGGGGATGGTTCGGAAAAGATACATCAATTTAGGTAGGAGGACCATCTTTGCGGCTGCAACTCGTCCAACCCAAGAAACCTCCTGCATCATCCAGTCTTTGATAAATAGTTCAAATGCCCGAAAGAGAGGGTCGTAGTTACACCCCATTAAATCCCGCCCCCTAGATATATGGACGCCTAAATATTTAAGTGATCTGAGTTGCCACGCGTATTTATAATAATTTTTTAGACGTCTAAGAGTATTGTCAGGCACATTCAGAGGGAGGGCCTCAGTCTTAGTAGTATTCAACTTGTAGTATGAGACAGCTGCGTAAGAGTTCAAGAGGGAGTGTAAATGTGGCAGCGACGATTCAGGCTCTCTTAGGCATACTAAGATATCGTCGGCAAAGAGACAGATTTTGTGTGATATTCCCCCTATCACTGGACCAACAATTGAGTCTAACTTCCTGATCCGCTCCGCCAGAGGCTCGACAGCCAGCACAAAAATGAGGGGTGACAGGGGGCAACCCTGGCGAGTCCCATTAGTTATATTAAATGTAGAGGAGATGCACCCATTGGTGAAAACCGAAGCCGAGGGTGAGGAATATAAAGCCAGTATGGAGTCTAGTATTTTGCCCGTAAACCCAAAGCAGCCCAGGGTGGCCTTTAGATAGTCCCAGTGGAGTCTATCGAATGCCTTCTCTGCATCCAGGGAAAGGAGCAAGAGAGGTTCGTCTCGGGCCTGGCAGCGTTCAATCAAGTTTATTACTCTGCGTGTGTTGTCTGATGCTTGCCGGCCCATTACAAAGCCCACCTGGTCTGACTTAATCAAGCTGGGCAAAAGGGGGGCTATCCTATTTGCGACCATCTTAGCAAATAATTTAAGGTCGGTATTCAGCAGTGCAATCGGGCGATAATTCTGAACCGCTGTAGGAGATTTGCCCGGTTTAGGGATGGTAACTATTCGGGCTTCCAACATTTCCTTCGGGAAACATGTAGATTCCGAAGCTTCATTGAAAACCGACAATAAAAGCGGGGCAAGAGTTGTTTTATATGTTTTATAAAAGTTAGATGGGTATCCATCTGGACCTGGGGCTTTATTTACTGGACAGGAGTCTATGACTGCTTAGACTTCTTTGAGTACCCAGGGTGAGCTAATGGACTCGCGATTCTGAGGATCAATAGTGGGCAACGACAGTCCATCTAAGAACTTAGCTATGTCTGCCGGAGTGGGCTGGGGGGTACCAGAGTCTTTTCTAAGGTTATACAGCTGCGAATAATATTCAGCAAACGCATTAGCTATCTCACCTGGATCAGTTACTTTTACTCCCGAGGATGTATAAATTGCTTGTATGCGTTCTTTTGCTCTGCGCCCCCTCAATTTACGCGCCAGCAGACGTCCCGCTCTATTACCAAGCCTATAGTATTGTTGGTGGAGCCGCTGCAGATTGCGGTGGACTTCCGCTAAGGCAAATGTATTTACTTTTTCGCGGGCGGCAAGTAGTTGTTTAAAGAGGGCTTTATTATCGGGGTTAATTTTATGCGCAGATGTCAGACGGGCAGCTTCTCTTTCGGCCGAGGCGTGTCTGTTTCTATATTCCCTTTTAATTCTGGATGCTATCTGGATTGCGGAGCCTCTAACCACGGCTTTCAGGGAGCACCAATGGGTGAAGATGGATGTATCCTTGGGGCAATTTGTCTCCAAATAAAGGTCTAGGGATTGCTGGACGGTCTGGCGGGCCTCAGGGCGGGCAAGAAGGCATGAACCCAGTGTCCATGGACCATGTGGGACCACCCTCTTACTAATATCCCAAACTACAACCAGTGGTGAGTGGTCTGACCAAGTCATAGGTAATATGTCCGCTTTATTAATGGCCGCTAGGGTCCATTTATCCGCTAAGGCTAGGTCTATTCTAGAGTATGAACTGTGTACGTGGGAATAAAAAGTGTAATCTCGTTCTGCAGGGTGTTTGGCTCTCCAGACATCATACAACTCATACTCAGCTAGAAGTTGACTAAATCTGCCTGAGGGGTCCTGGGACGGACTGCTACGCAGGGTTCGGGTTGGACGGGAACGGTCTATAGTGGGGTCCAGCACCATGTTGAAGTCTCCAAGGATCAAGAGGGCTCCCCTAGTATGCTCCTGGAGCACTCTACAAAAGGTTCTAAGAAATGGGATTTGTTTGGTGTTAGGGGCGTAGCAAGAGACCAGAGTGGTCTCTACATTATCTAGTTGACCCACTAAGATTAGATATCTCCCGTTAGGGTCTTCACATTTAGAGGACAGAACGAATGGACAGTGTTGTGCTATAAGAAGAGCCACTCCAGCTCTCTTAGTGGGTCCGTTTGCAGTATAGCAAAGGGGGTATCGTGAATTAGTGAAGAGGGGGGGGGGGGTTTGGTTCTGGAAATGTGTCTCCTGCACCGCCACCACCTGTGCTTTAAGCTTCTGAAAATAATTCAAAGCCACTCTTCGCTTTTGGGGAGAATTAAGGCCTTTGGCATTAATAGAAACTATCTTAACCATAATCTGCTTCCAATGGGGCTAGTAATTCCGCTAACTTATTTCTGTGTTTAAGCTGATCTACCTGAGAAGGGGAGGGAAACAAAACAGAAGACATGAGGAAAAACATAAGAAAAATAAAAAAAACGAAACTAAATTGATCTCTCTTGAGATCACATCCAGTCGCCATACTGTGGCGGCTGTGTAGGTTAAAGGGGGGGTTAGTGGCAGCACTCCCACCTGCCGCCATATTTTTATATTGTAATCTAAAGAAATTGCGAATATCTCGATAGTATATGAACAAATTAATGCCCAAGTGTGCAATCTAAATCTTCAGGGCAAATAGAGTAGGATAACAACATACTAACAAGGGAACAGAACACATAACTCTAACATTAGACTCAGTCTAGCGACTCCTTCTGTATAACAAGCCCTAAAGCTATACCAACAGGCCCACAATGAAAATTAAAAAATGAAGAAGAAGAAGAAAAAAAAACAACCGCTATGTCAGGGCAGGCGTCAGGCACCTTGCCCCTATCGAAAGAGTCACTGGAGTCACAACAGTAGGAGCACATTAGCGAAGGAAACATTCCGGCTCAGAGCATGCCTCCTCACTTCACCGAGGACCAGTCCTGCTGAAGTCGATGGGGGGAGGGGTCCGCCGCGGGATCAACAATGTTCCATGATCTCAGCAATTTCGTTCCCTCATCTATGGAAGAAATAGAGACAGTGGAGCCATCTCGGGGGACCAGCAATTTGGTAGGGAAACCCCAACGATATGGGATATCCGCCTTCCTGAGGGCCGTAGTGATCGGTTGAAACGACCTCCTTTTGAAAAGGGTGGCAGCAGACAGGTCACCGAAGAGTTGAAGTCCTTGAAGGGCTGAGGATGTGTCAGACGATGGTCTAGACGCTTTCAATAAGGCCTCTTTAACGTGGAAGTAGTGTAGTTTCATTAGGACATCTCTAGGGGCCTCTCCTGGGGCCGCTCTGGCCTTCGGCAGCCGATGTATCCGGTCTATTAGGAAGTCTGCAGGTGGGGACTTAGGTAAAAGCGCCTTAAACAAGGCCACGGCGTAGTCGTGTAAACTGCTGTGTGACACCGATTCGGGGACCCCACGTAGTTTGAGATTACTACGGCGCGACCTGTCTTCCAAATCTGTGACTTTATCTCGCAAAAGCTTTACCTCCGCTTCCAGTGCATCATGAGAGTCCAATAGGCCGTTATGAGACCCCACAACTTCCTCCATTTTAGTTTCCAAATGGTCTGTGCGACCGCCCAGGTCGTCAATCGATTGTTGACACGCCGTTAATGTGGTACGGAACTCAGCCGCAACCTCCTCCTTAAATCGGGACAGAAGTAGCTTCATAGTACCGACCGTAAGGGCCTCTCCATCTCCTACTCGGTCCAGGCCCGCAGCAGTTCCGGCTTTGGGAAGGGGTACCTCCAGTTGGGGAGAGGTCTGAGGGACTGCACCCTTTGTAGAGGCCCCGACGACTTTGGAGCCAGGCATTTTCGGAGACGACTTGAAAAATGACAGCTGTTGCGCAGGTTTTGACGGTTTGTTACGTCTTGTAGGCATAATAAGGCCCCGAAGAGGAAAGGTCAGCGTTTTCAAACACAGGACTGTAATGATCAGAAGGCTCCACTGTCTCAGAGACCAACGAGACATCACGTAGATAAAGGCAGGGGTGGGAGAGTCCTCTTGTATTACATTGGCATAAGCAGGGCTGACATAGGTGTTAAGTTATCCATCCTCTCTGTACACGCAGGAGATTCTGGGGAGAGCTCCAGCCTCCACCTTTCTAACGCTCCAGGGAGACTCGGGTTAGGACTGCCGATTTTATAGGATCTGGGGTTATTGTAGCTCAAGGGGGAATAATTCCCGCTATAATCAAGCTCTGGTATAAGGGTGCAGCCTTTCTCCAGGGGAAGGATCCAGGCAGAGAGGGGGATGTGTCGGTATTGCTGGGGTCCGGGTCCCTTAAATTAGCCCCTGCAGCCTTTTAATATTGGGCATCCACCTCCAGCCCCAGCCTTCAACTTTTCTGGGGATAGGAGGCCGTGTAGGATTCGCTGTCTGCTACTGCGTGATACCCACAGCCGTGGGTGGACTCGCGGGGGGCCACAGGCTCTTCAAGTGACCCAGGGCGAGCCCGGCGGGCGGCGGGGAGGAGGGTCTACGTTGTCTCCTTGGGCCGCTCTCGTTCCTGGGCCCAGGAGCACACCGAGAGTGATTCTTTGGGTTATTAAAGCGTACCTGCAGGAGTGGATGGTGTTCTACTGGCAGACAGAGGGGGGGCCGCGGGTGCTTCAGCGGTCCGTCTGTCACTCTGTCCGACGGGCGTCCAGCAGGGACTCCTCAGCGGTGGTTGACTCGGTCCTCCCTCCGGGTCAGGGCCGCCAGCCGCGTCCTCCCGGGGGCCGCCAGTCACCTCCGTCGCGCCGCCGCTCTCCGCTGTATGTCCTCTCTTCACTCGGAGCCAAGATGGCCGCCGCCCAGGCTCCGGCGCGCGAGGTCCCGCTAATCTTCGGTCCCGAAGTAAGTCTGCCGGGCGGGAGGGAGCCTCGGGTTGTGTAGACTGCTGTTGCAGCGGTAGCAGGGTTTCGGATGGCACTTCAAACGTTCTCGGGGTGGAGGCCCACACGTCCGGGGATGATCCAGAAATTGAGGCCCCGGCTTCAGGGCAAGGAGCAGGCCGCAGTCCGCAGGAGCCAGAAAACTGGCTCCCCGACTCCGCAGCACTGACTCCCCGCTTGCACCACCAGGGTAGAGCCTAGAGCTGACCTTGCAGATCAAAGATTTGCGTGTATAGAGGCTTATTTGAAATCTTTAAGTCCCAGATCCCTGGGAGCTCATATGCAGTGCAGCCTATTCAGTCAGCCTCCAGGCCACGCCCCCTGTAGAATCAATTTTGATTTTGTGCACAACCCATATCAATAATTATTTGATTTAGTTGATTAAATGTGCATGCATATATGAATTGATCTCAAAGCAGCAGAGTTAATATGATGTCTCAGCAGACATTTAAAACATGGCCATGTTAAAATCCCGTCTTTACCGCAGTTACTTCTGGGTTTCTTTTTACCAAGGTAAAGGTATTTGGCACCAGAAGCCGGGAGCTTGGTAAAAAGAAACCCAGAAGTAATTGCGGTAAAGACGGGATTTTAACATGGCCATGTTTTAAATGTCTGCTGAGACATCATATTAACTCTGCTGCTTTGAGATCAATTCATATATGCATGCACATTTAATCAACTAAATCAAATAATTATTGATATGGGTTGTGCACAAAATCAAAATTGATTCTACAAAAGAAAGTAAACAGCTGTCTAAATATCTACATTCCATATGAACTGTTGGAAGCAAAGAGTCTCAAATATACAACTTGATTCGAAACAAGTGATTCTTCTGCTACAAAAAGTATTAGTATAATATATACTCCTATTTGGAATGGAATAGAGACATTTTACATCTGAATCAGAGCTGGTATTCTTTGTATCAATGTACTAAATACTAAACTGCTACACTCAATATTCAAGTGAAACAGTGTGAGGTAATTGATTACAGCTGGAGGCTCTGTGCAGCAGGGGAGTATTAAGTGGTATAGGGAACAGAGTTTTATGGTATGATTGTTCATTGATTAGGCCAGTATTTTAAATACCAATATTATAAATGTATGCAAATTAGCCTTCGAGATGAGAATGGTTAATGAAAGTTTAATGATAACAGAATAAATTAAATAAATTTGTATTTTAATAAGAAATCTGGTAGCGCTGTCTGTATTTGTGTTTTTTTTCTGTGATTACTGAAACTTGGTGGGATCAATCTCATGATTGGACAGTCAATCTAGAGGGCTATACACTGTTTAGGAGAGACAGACTAAATAAAAAGGGTGGAGGGGTGTGTCTTTAAGTAAAGCCGTTTTTAAACCTAATATATGGGAAGATATTCAGGAGGGGACTGTAGACACTGTCGAGACATTATGGGTAGAAATTGCATGCGGGGGAAAAGGATTAAAAAAGTTAGTATTGGGTGTATGCTATAGGCCGCCTGGTATCAACGCATCTGATGATGAATTGTTACTAAAGCAAACTGAAAGAGCAGCAGGAGTAGGAGACATAGTAGTGATGGGAGATTTTAACTATCCAGAGATTAACTGGAAAAACGATTCATGTGATACTGCTAGGGGCAATATGTTTTTAAACACACTTAATGATAACTACTTAGTCCAACTAATTGAGGAACCAACTAGGTACAATGCAATCTTAGACCTGGTATTAACAAACAATGGGGATTTGGTATCAGGTATTATAGTAGGGGAACCCATAGGAAATAGCGACCACAATATGGTCACATTCAATATCAGTTTCTATAAACAGCCCTATACTGGCTCAACTAGGACTTTAAACTTTAGCAAAGCAAATTTTGAAAAGATGAGGGTATTTTTCAGGGATATTGAATGGGAAGGTTTGTTTTTAGGAAAAAAATAAGATTTTACTTACCGATAAATCTATTTCTCGTAGTCCGTAGTGGATGCTGGGGACTCCGTCAGGACCATGGGGAATAGCGGGCTCCGCAGGAGACAGGGCACATCTAAAAAGCCTTTTAGGTCACATGGTGTGTACTGGCTCCTCCCCCTATGACCCTCCTCCAAGCTTCAGTTAGGTACTGTGCCCGGACGAGCGTACACAATAAGGAAGGATCTTGAATCCCGGGTAAGACTCATACCAGCCACACCAATCACACCGTACAACTTGTGATCTGAACCCAGTTAACAGTATGATAACAAAACACGAAGTAGCCTCTAAAAAGATGGCTCACAACAATAGTAATAACCCGATTTTTGTAACAATAACTATGTACAAACATTGCAGACAATCCGCACTTGGGATGGGCGCCCAGCATCCACTACGGACTACGAGAAATAGATTTATCGGTAAGTAAAATCTTATTTTCTCTAACGTCCTAGTGGATGCTGGGGACTCCGTCAGGACCATGGGGATTATACCAAAGCTCCCAAACGGGCGGGAGAGTGCGGATGACTCTGCAGCACCGAATGAGAGAACTCCAGGTCCTCTTTAGCCAGAGTATCAAATTTGTAAAATTTTACAAACGTGTTCTCCCCTGACCACGTAGCTGCTCGGCAAAGTTATAATGCCGAGACTCCTCGGGCAGCCGCCCAGGATGAGGCCACCTTCCTTGTGGAATGGGCATCTACATATTTCGGCTGTGGCAGGCCTGCCACAGAATGTGCAAGCTGAATTGTACTACAAATCTAGCGTGCAATAGACTGCTTAGAAGCAGGAGCACCCAGCTTGTTGGGTGCATACAATATAAACAGCAAGTCAGACTTTCTGACACCAGCCGTCCTAACTATATATATATATATATATATATATATATATATATATATATATATATATATATATATATATATATATATTTTTAGGGCCCTGACAACGTCTAGTAAATTTGGAGTCCTCCAAGTCCCTAGTAGCCGCAGGCACCACAATAGGTTGTTTCAGGTGAAAACGCTGACACCCCTTTAGGAAGAAACTGGAGACGAGACCCAGTTCTGCCCTGTTCAAATGGAAAATTTTTAATATGGGCTTTTGTAAGACAAAGCCGCCCATTCTGACAATCGCCTGGCCGAGGCCAGGGCTAACAACATGGTCACTTTCCATGTGAGATATTGGTCAACAGCATGGTCACTTTCCATGTGAGATATTTCAAATCCACAGATTTGAGCGGTTCAAACCAATATGAATATAAGGAATCCCAACACTATGTTGAGATCTCACGGTGCCCCTAGAGGCACAAAAGAGCTGTATATGCAATACACCCTTTACAATCTGGACTTCAGGAACTGAAGTTAATTTATTTCTAGAAGAAAATCTACAGGGCCGAAATTTAAATCTTAATGAACCCCAATTTGAGGCTCAAAACACTCCTGTTTTCAGGAAGTGTAGAAATCGACCTAGTTGAATTTCCTTCGTGGAGCCTTCCTGGCCTCACCCACGCAACATATTTTCACCACATGTGGTGATGACGTTGTGCGGTCACCTCCTTCCTGGCTTTGACCAGGGTAGGTATGACCTCTTATGGAATGCCTTTTCCCTTCAGGATCCGGCATTCAACCGCCATGCCGTCACACGCAGCCGCGGTAAGTCTTGGAATATACATGGTACTTGCTGAAGCAAGTTCCTTCTTAGCTCCCCAGGCCCTTAGTCCTCTGTGAGCATCTCTTGAAGTTCCGGGTACCAAGTCCCTCTTGGCCAATCCGGAGCCACTAGTATAGTTCATACTCCTCTATGTCTTATAATTCTCAATACCTTGGTTATGAGAAACAGAGGAGGGAACACATACACTGACTGTTACACCCACGGTGTTACCAGAACATCCACAGCTATCGCCTGAAGGTCTCAAGACCTGGCGGAATACCTGTCCCGTTTTTTGTTCGGGCGGGACGCCATCATGTCCACCTTTGGTCTTTGCCAACGGTCCACAATCATGCTGAAAAACTTCCCTATGAAGTTTCCACTCTGCCGGGTGGAGGTAATGCCTGCTGAGGAAGTCTGCTTCCCAGTCGTCCACTCCCGGAAAGAACACTGCTGACAGTGCTATCACATGATTTTCCGCCTAGCGAAAAATCCTTGCAGTTTTGTCACTGCCCTCCTGGCTTCTTGTGCCGCCCTTTCTGTTTACGTGGGCGACTGCCGTGATGTTATCCCACTGGATCAATACTGGCTGACCTTGAAGCAGAGGTCTTGCTAAGTTTAGAGCATTATAATTTTGCTCTTAGCTCCATCTATGTGGAGAGAATTCTCCAGACTTAATCACACTTCCTTGGAAATTTTTTCCCTGTGTGACTGTTCCCCAGCCTCTCAGGCTGGCCTCCGTGGTCACCGGCATCCAATCCTGAATGCCGAATCTGCGGCCCTCTAGACGATGAGCACTCTGTAATCACCACAGGAGAGACACCCTTGTCCTTGGATATAGGGTTATCCGCTGATGCATCTGAGGATGCGATCCGGACCATTTGTCCAGCAGATCCCACTGAAGTGTTCTTGCGGGAAATCTGCCGAATGGAATTGCTTCGTAATAAGCCACCATTTTTACCAGGACTCTTGTGCAATGATGCACTGACAGTTTTCCTGGTTTTAGGAGGATCCCGATTAGCTCGGATAACTCCCTGGCTTTCTCCACTGGGAGAAACACGTTTTTCTGGACTGTGTCCAGAATCATCCCTAGGAACAGTAGACGTGTCGTCGGAAAAAGCTGCGATTTTGGAATATTTAGAATCCATTCGTGCTGTCGTAGAACTACTTAAGATAGTGCTACTCCGACCTCCAACTGTTCTCTGGACCTTGCCCTTATCAGGAAAGCGTCCATGTTTCTTTTAAGAAAAATCATCATTCCGGCCATTACCTTGGTAAAGACCCGGGGCGCCGTGGACAATCCAAACGGCAGCGTCTGAACTGATAGTGACAGTTCTGTACCAGGAACCTGAAGTACCCTTGGTGAGAAGGGCAAATTTGGACCTGTATGTAAGCGTCCCTGATATCCAGTGACACCATATCGTCCCCTTCTTCCTGGTTCGCTATCACTGCTCCGAGTGACTCCATCTTGATTTGAACGCTTGTATGTAAGTGTTCAAATATTTCAGATCTCACCGAGCCGGTTGGCTTCAGTACCACAATATAGTGTGGAATACTACCCCCTTCCTTGTTGTAAGAGGGGTACTTTGATTATCACCTGCTGGGAATACAGCCTGTGAATTGTGTGAGGGGGAGACGTCTCGAATTTCCAATGTACACCTGGGATACTACATGTAGGATCCCGGAGTTCCCTTGCGAGTGATTCTGAAACTCTTGAGATGACCCCCTACCGCACCTGAGTCCGCTTGTACGGCCCCAGCGTTATGCTGCGGACTTGGCAGAAGCTGTGAAGGGCTTCTGTTCCCGGGAATGGGCTGCTTGCTGCAGTCTTCTTCCCTTTCCTCTACCCCTGGGCAGATATGACTGGCCTTTGCCCGCCTGCCCGTATGGGGACGAAAGGACTGAGACTGAAAAGACTGTGTCCTTTTCTGCCGATATGTGACTCGGGGTAACAAAAGGTGGATTTTTCAGCTGTTGCCATGGCCACCAGGTCCAATGGACCGCCCCTTTATACGGCAATACTTCCATATGCCGTCTGGAATCTGCCTCACCTGACCACTATCGTGTCTTTGTCTGGCAGATATGTACATCACAATTACTCTTGATGCCAGAATGCAAATATGCCTCTGCGCATCACGCATATATAGAAATGCATCCTTAAAATGCTCTATAGTCAATAAAATCTTGTCCCTGTCAAGGGTATCAAAATTTTCAGTCAGGAAATCCGACCAAGCCCCCTCAGCGCTGCACATCCAGGCTGAGGCGATTGCTGGTCGTAGTATAACACCAGTATGTGTGTATATACTGTTATGATATTTTTCCAGCTTCCTATCAGCTGGCTCCTTGAGGGCGGCCGTATCTGGAGACGGTAACGCCATGTTTTTATAAGCGTGTGAGCGCCTTATCCACCCTAAGGTGTGTTTTCCCACTCGCCCTTACTTTTGGCGGGAAAGGGTATACCGCCCATAACTTTCTATCGGAGGAACCCCACGTATCATCACACACTTCATTTAATTTATCTGATTCAGGCAAAACTACAAGTAGTTTATTCCCACCCTACAAAATACCCTTATTTGTGGTACTTGTGGTATCAGAACACCTCCTTCATTGCCCTTAACATGTAACTTGTGGCCCTAAAGGAAAAATACGTTTGTTTCTTCACCGTCGACACTGGGGTCAGTGTCCGTGTCAGTGTCTGTCGACCGACTGAGGTAATTGGGCGTTTTTACAAGCCCCTGACGGTGTCTGAGACGCCTGGACCGATACTAATTTGTCCACCGGCTGTCTCATGTCGTCAACCGGCTTGCAGCGTGTTGACATTATGACGTAATTCCATAAGTAAGCCATCCATTCCGGTGTCGACTCCCTAGAGAGTGACATCACCATTACAGGCAATTTGCTCCGTCTCCTCACCAACATTTTCCTCATACATGTCGACACACACGTACCGACCTACAGCACACACACAGGGAATGCTCTGATAGAGGACAGGACCCACTAGCCCTTTGGGGAGACAGAGGGAGAGTTTGCCAGCACACACCAAAAGCGCTATAATGTATATAACAACCCTAGAAGGTGTTGTTTCTATATATGCGCTCTTAATATATATATATATATCGCCAATTTATGCCCCCCTTCTCTTTAACCCTGTTTCTGTAGTGCAGTGCAGGGGAGAGTGGGAGCCTTCCTCACCAGCGGAGCTGGGCAGGAAAATGGCGCCTGTGTGCTGAGGAGAATAAGCTCCGCCCCTTTCTCGGCGGGCTTTTCCTCCCGGTTTGTTTAATACTGGCCTGGGTTAAAATACATACATATAGCCTTAATGGCTATATGTGGTGTATTTCTTTTGCCAAATTAGGTATTTATATTGCTGCCCAGGGCGCCCCCAGCAGCGCCCTGCACCCTCCGTGACCGTGTCAGTGAGCCTGTGAGACAACAATGGCGCACAGCTGCAGTGCTGTGCGCTACCTCTATGAAGACTGAGAAGCCTTCTGCCGCCTGTCACCGGACCTCCGTCTCCGCCGTCTTCAGCGTCTGTAAGGGGGATCGGCGGCGCGGCTCCGGGACGAACCCCAGGCTGACCTGTGTTCCGACTCCCTCTGGAGCTCAGTGTCCAGTAGCCTAAGACTTCAATCCTCCTGCACGCAGGTGAGTTGCAAGTCTCTCCCCTAAGTCCCACGTTGCAGTGATCCTGTCGCCAGCAGGAATCACTGATTAGTTTAAACCTAAAAAAGACTTTTCTAAACAGCTCTATAAGAGAGCCATCCAGGTTGCACCCTACTCGGACGGGCACAGAAACCTAACTGAAGCTTGGAGGAGGGTCATAGGGGGAGGAGCCAGTACACACCATGTGACCTAAAAGGCTTTTTAGATGTGCCCTGTCTCCTGCGGAGCCCGCTATTCCCCATGGTCCTGACGGAGTCCCCAGCATCCACTAGGACGTTAGAGAAATACTACGGAGAAATGGGAGGTACTAAAATTCCTGCTAGCTAAAAATACACTCAAATGTATTCCTATGAGTAGCAAAAAAAAGGAATAAAAATCATAAACCGATGTGGCTTAACAAAAAGATTAAGGAACTTATGGGCAAGAAAAGGCGAGCATTTAAAAAATACAAATCTGACGGGGAAGCAGAGTCATTTCAGCACTATAAGGAATGTAACAAAATTTGCAAAAAGGAAATAAGAGCGGCTAAAGTAGAAACTGAAAAACTAGTAGGAAAGGAAAGCAAAGCGAATCCCAAAAAATTCTTTAAATACATTAATAGCAAGAGATTAAAGAAGGAGAGTATAGGCCAGGCCTGGCCAACCTGTGGCTCTCCAGATGTTGTGAAACTACACATCCCAGCATGCCCTGCCAAAGTTTTAGCATTCCCTAATAGCAAAACTGTGACAAAGCATGATGGGACTTGTAGTTTTACAACAGCTGGAGAGCCACAGGTTGGCCAGGCCTGGTATAGGCCCTTTAAATGACAAGTTGGGAATCTTAAGCAAAAATGATAATGACATAGCGGACACACTAAATGAGTTTTTTTCAACAGTATTCACTCGTGAGGACCCAATTCAGGGACTAACGCACAATCTCAATAATGAGAATATCCCACTGATAAGTACTTATTTAAGCGAGGAAGTAGTCTGTGACCGATTAAAACATTTAAAGATTAATAAATCACCAGGGCCCGATGGTATCATCCAAGGGTTCTAATGGAGCTTCACTCTGAACTGGCAAAACCGCTATCTTTGATCTTTAAGGATTCAGTTATATCAGGTATGGTTCCCAAAGACTGGCGTATAGCGGAAGTAGTGCCTATATTCAAAAAGGGAAGTAAAGCTGAACCAGGTAATTATAGACCAGTTAGTCTTACATCTATAGTGGGGAAAGTATTGGAAGGTATTCTAAGAGATAGTATTCAGAAGTTCCTTGAAACCAATAAGGTCATTAAAAGGAATCAACATGGGTTTATGAAGGACAGATCCTGTCAAACCAACTTACTTGGCTTTTATGAAACAGTAAGCGCAAACCTAGATCAGGGTAAAGACGTGGATGTAATCTTTTTAGACTTTGCCAAAGCGTTCGATACTGTACCACACATGAGACTTATCTACAAGCTACAAGAATCAGGGCTAGGAAGCACAATATGCACTTGGGTCAAAAACTGGTTAGATAATAGGAAGCAGCGCGTTGTGGTTAATGGATCTTTTTCAACTTGGACTGAAGTGCTAAGTGGTGTGCCGCAAGGCTCAGTATTAGGACCGCTATTGTTCAATATTTTCATTAACGACCTAACAGAAGGTCTAGAGAGCATGGTGTCAATTTTTGCAGATGATACTAAATTGTGTAAGGCTATAAATACAGAGGAGGATGCAGAGTCTCTTCAGTACGACTTAGTTAAATTAGAAGCATGGGCAGCCAAATGGAGAATGCGCTTCAACACAGACAAGTGTAAGGTAATGCACTGTGGTAACAAGAACATAAATTACACCTACCTACTAAATGGGGTAAAATTAGGGGTTTCTGTACTGGAAAAGGACTTAGGTGTCCTCATAGATAGCAAGCTAAGCAGTAGTACCCAAAGTAGGACTGCAGCAAAGAAGGCTAATAAGATATTAGCATGCATAAAACGGGGTATTGATGCTAGGGACGAGAGTATTATACTCCAGTTATATAAATCACTAGTGAGGCCACACCTTGAATACGGTGTACAATTCTGGGCACCGTACTACAAAAAGGATATCCTGGAGCTTGAAAAGGTACAGAGGAGGGCGACCAAACTAATTAAGGGCATGGAGACGATGGAATACAAGGAAAGGCTTGAAAGACTAGGCATGTTTACATTGGAAAAGCGGAGACTAAGAGGGGATATGATCAACATCTACAAATATATAAGGGGACAATACACAGAGCTTGCGCGGGACCCGTTTTTGGTTAGATCAACACAGAGGACTCGTGGACACTCGCTCAGGTTGGAGGAGAGGAGATTCCGCACAATACGACGTAAAGGCTTTTTCACGGTAAGGACAATACATGTTTGGAATTCCCTGCCCGAGGCGGAATCTGTCAACACCTTTAAGAATGGGTTAGATAAATTCCTAATGGATAAGGATATCCAGGGGTATGGTGCATAGTCATGCATTATAGTTACTATAAATAGGGATAAAATGTAACGGCTGACAGCATCAGTCAGAAATTTTAGTCAAATCATCATGCATAGGAGACCACAAATAGGTTGAACTCGATGGACAATTGTCTTTTTTCAACCTCAGATACTATGTTACTATGTCTATTTGAGGACGTCCCCACTGACTTATTATCTCTGCAAAAACTTCTTGATGAAGTCCCCACTCTCCTGGATGGAGATCGTGTCTGCTGAGTAAGTCTGCTTCCCAGTTGTCCACTCCCGGAATGAAGACTGCTGCCAAAGCGCTTATGTGATTTTCCGCCCAGCGCAGAATCCTGGTGGCTTCCGCCATTGCCACTCTGCTCCTTGTTCCGCCTTGGCGGTTTACATGAGCCACAGCTGTGACGTTGTCTGATTGAATCAGAACCGGTAGGTTGCGAAGAAGATTCTCCGCTTGACGTAGGCCGTTGTATATGGCCCTCAATTCCAGTACGTTGATGTGTAGACAAGCCTCCTGGTTTGACCATATCCCCTGAAAATGTCTTCCTTGTTTGACTGCTCCCCATCCTCGGAGGCTCGCTTCCGTGGTTACCAGAACCAAGTCTTGAATGCCGAACCTGCGACCTTCTAGAAGGTGAGCACTCTGCAGCCACCATAGGATTGACACCCTGGCCCTGGAGGACAGGCTTATTTTTTGATGAATTTGAAGATGGGACCCGGACCACTTATCCAGAAGGTCCCACTGAAACGTCCTCGCATGAAACCTGCCGAAGGGGATGGCCTCGTAGGTTGCCACCATTTTTACCAGTACTCGAGTGCATTGATGTACTGACACCCTTTTCGGTTTTAACAGGTCTCTGACCATGTTCTGGAGTTCCTGGGCTTTTTCCATTGGGAGAAAAATCCTCTTTTGTTCCGTGTCCAGAATCATGCCTAAGAACGATAGCAGAGTTGTTGGAACCAACTGTGACTTTGGTAGATTCAGAATCCAGCCATGTTGCTGCAGGACTATCAGGGAGAGCGCCATGCTTTTCAGCAACTGATCTCTCGATCTCGCCTTTATCAGGAGATCGTCCAAGTACGGGATAATTGTGACTCCCTACCTGCGCAGGAGCACCATAATTTCCGCCATTACCTTGGTGAAAATCCTCGGGGCCGTGGAAAGCCCAAACGGCAACGTCTGAAACTGGTAATGACAGTCCTGTACAGCGAATCTCAGGTACGCCTGATGAGGGGAATATATGGGGACATGAAGGTATGCATCCTTTATGTCCAGTGACACCATACATTTCCACCCACCCTCCAGGCTGGAGATCACTGCCCGGAGCGATTCCATCTTGAATTTGAACTCTCTCAAGTACAGGTTTAGGGATTTTAAATTTAGAATGGGTCTGACCGAGCAATCCGGTTTCGGGACCACAAATAGGGTAGAATAGTACCCCTTCCCCTGTTGAACTAGGGGAACCTCGACAACCGCTTGTTGTCGACACAGTTTTTGAATTGCAGCTAAAACTATCTCCCCTCTCTGTGGGAGAAGCCGGTAGAGCCGATTTGAAAAACCGTCGAGGAGGCATGTCTTCGAAGTCTAGCTTGTAGCCTTGGGATACAATTTCCATTGCCCAAGGATCCACGTCTGACTGAGCCCAGACGTGGCTGAAGAGTCGAAGACGTGCCCCCACCGGCGCAGACTCCCTGAGTGGAGCCCCAGCGTCATGCGGTGGATTTAGTAGAAGCCGTGGAGGACTTCTGCTCCTGGGAACTAGCCGTAGCAGGCTGCTTTTTCCCTCTTCCCTTACCTCTGGCGAGGAAAGAAGAGCCCCGACCTCTTCTGGACTTATGCGACCGAAAGGACTGCATCTGATATTGCAGCATTTTCTTTTGCTGTGGGGAAACATAAGGTAAAAAAGTAGATTTGCCCGCGGTAGCTGTGGAAACCAGGTCCGCGAGACCTTCCCCAAATAAATCCTCACCTTTGTTAGGCAAAAAATAAGATTTTACTTACCGATAAATCTATTTCTCGGAGTCCGTAGTGGATGCTGGGGTTCCTGAAAGGACCATGGGGAATAGCGGCTCCGCAGGAGACAGGGCACAAAAAGTAAAGCTTTTCCGATCAGGTGGTGTGCACTGGCTCCTCCCCCTATGACCCTCCTCCAGACTCCAGTTAGGTACTGTGCCCGGACGAGCGTACACAATAAGGGAGGATTTTGAATCCCGGGTAAGACTCATACCAGCCACACCAATCACACCGTACAACTTGTGATCTAAACCCAGTTAACAGTATGATAACAGCGGAGCCTCTGAAAGATGGCTTCCTTCAACAATAACCCGAATTAGTTAACAATAACTATGTACAATTTATGCAGATAATCCGCACTTGGGATGGGCGCCCAGCATCCACTACGGACTCCGAGAAATAGATTTATCGGTAAGTAAAATCTTATTTTCTCTATCGTCCTAGTGGATGCTGGGGTTCCTGAAAGGACCATGGGGATTATACCAAAGCTCCCAAACGGGCGGGAGAGTGCGGATGACTCTGCAGCACCGAATGAGAGAACTCCAGGTCCTCCTTAGCCAGAGTATCAAATTTGTAAAATTTTACAAACGTGTTCTCCCCTGACCACGTAGCTGCTCGGCAAAGTTGTAATGCCGAGACCCCTCGGGCAGCCGCCCAAGATGAGCCCACCTTCCTTGTGGAGTGGGCCTTTACAGATTTAGGCTGTGGCAAGCCTGCCACAGAATGTGCAAGTTGGATTGTGCTACAGATCCAACGAGCAATCGTCTGCTTAGACGCAGGAGCACCCATCTTGTTGGGTGCATACAATATAAACAACGAGTCAGATTTTCTGACTCCAGCTGTCCTTGCAATATATATTTTTAATGCTCTGACAACGTCCAGTAACTTGGAGTCCTCCAAGTCACTTGTAGCCGCAGGCACTACAATAGGCTGGTTCAGATGAAATGCTGACACCACCTTAGGGAGAAAATGCGGACGAGTCCGCAGTTCTGCCCTGTCCGAATGGAAAATCAGATATGGGCTTTTGTAAGATAAAGCTGCCAATTCTGACACTCTCCTGGCAGAAGCCAGGGCTAGAAGCATGGTCACTTTCCATGTGAGATATTTCAAATCCACCTTTTTTAGTGGTTCAAACCAATGAGATTTTAGGAAGTCCAAAACCACATTTAGATCCCACGGTGCCACTGGAGGCACCACAGGAGGCTGTATATGCAGCACTCCCTTAACAAAGGTCTGGACTTCAGGGACTGAAGCCAATTCTTTTTGAAAGAAAATCGACAGGGCCGAAATTTGAACCTTAATAGATCCCAATTTGAGACCCATTGACAATCCTGATTGCAGGAAATGTAGGAATCGACCCAGTTGAAATTCCTCCGTCGGAGCACTCCGATCTTCGCACCACGCAACATATTTTCGCCAAATTCGGTGATAATGTTGCACGGTTACTTCCTTCCTTGCTTTAATCAAAGTAGGAATGACTTCTTCCGGCATGCCTCTTTCCTTTAGGATCCGGCGTTCAACCGCCATGCCGTCAAACGCAGCCGCGGTAAGTCTTGAAACAGACAGGGACCCTGCTGAAGCAAGTCCCTCCTTAGAGGTAGAGGCCACGGATCTTCCGTGATCATCTCTTGAAGTTCCGGGTACCAAGTCCTCCTTGGCCAATCCGGAACCACTAGTATCGTTCTTACGCCTCTTTGCCGTATAATTCTCAATACTTTTGGTATGAGAGGCAGAGGAGGAAACACATACACCGACTGGTACACCCAAGGCGTTACCAGCGCGTCCACAGCTATTGCCTGCGGATCTCTTGACCTGGCGCAATACCTGTCCAGTTTTTTGTTGAGGCGAGACGCCATCATGTCCACCATTGGTCTTTCCCAACGGGTTACCAGCATGTGGAAGACTTCTGGATGAAGTCCCCACTCTCCCGGGTGAAGATCGTGTCTGCTGAGGAAGTCTGCTTCCCAGTTGTCCACTCCCGGGATGAACACTGCTGACAGTGCTATCACATGATTCTCTGCCCAGCGAAGAATCCTTGCAGCTTCTGCCATTGCCCTCCTGCTTCTTGTGCCGCCCTGTCTGTTCACATGGGCGACTGCCGTGATGTTGTCCGACTGGATCAATACCGGTTTTCCCTGAAGCAGAGGTTCTGCCTGGTTTAGAGCATTGTATATTGCTCTTAGTTCCAGAATGTTTATGTGAAGAGACGTTTCCAGGCTCGTCCATACTCCCTGGAAGTTTCTTCCTTGTGTGACTGCTCCCCAGCCTCTCAGGCTGGCGTCCGTGGTCACCAGGATCCAATCCTGTATGCCGAATCTGCGGCCCTCCAATAGATGAGCACTCTGCAACCACCACAGAAGAGACACCCTTGTCCTTGGAGACAGGGTTATCCGTAGGTGCATCTGAAGATGCGACCCTGACCATTTGTCCAACAGATCCCTTTGGAAAATTCTTGCGTGGAATCTGCCGAATGGAATCGCTTCGTAAGAAGCCACCATTTTTCCCAGGACTCTTGTGCATTGATGTACAGACACCTTTCCTGGTTTTAGGAGGTTCCTGACAAGCTCGGATAACTCCTTGGCTTTTTCCTCCGGGAGAAAAACCTTTTTCTGAACCGTGTCCAGAATCATCCCTAGGAACAGCAGACGAGTTGTCGGCATTAACTGGGATTTTGGAATATTCAGAATCCACCCGTGCTGTTTTAGCACTTCTTGAGACAGTGCTAATCCCATCTCTAGCTGTTCTCTGGACCTCGCCCTTATTAGGAGATCGTCCAAGTATGGGATAATTAATACGCCTTTTCTTCGAAGAAGAATCATCATCTCGGCCATTACCTTTGTAAAGATCCGAGGTGCCGTGGACAATCCGAACGGCAGCGTCTGAAACTGATCGTGACAGTTTTGTACAACGAACCTGAGGTACCCCTGGTGTGAGGGGTAAATTGGAACGTGGAGATACGCATCCTTGATGTCCAAGGATACCATAAAGTCCCCCTCTTCCAGGTTCGCTATCACTGCTCTGAGTGACTCCATTTTGAACTTGAACTTCTTTATGTACAGGTTCAAGGACTTCAGATTTAGAATAGGCCTTACCGAGCCATCCGGCTTCGGTACCACAAAAAGAGTGGAATAATACCCCTTCCCTTGTTGCAGAAGAGGTACCTTGACTATCACCTGCTGAGAGTACAGCTTGTGAATGGCTTCCAACACCGTCTCCCTTTCGGAGGGGGACGTTGGTAAAGCAGACCTCAGGAAACGGCGAGGTGGATCTGTCTCTAATTCCAACCTGTATCCCTGAGATATTATCTGCAGGATCCAGGGATCTACTTGCGAGTGAGCCCACTGCGCGCTGTAATTTTTGAGACGACCGCCCACCGTCCCCGAGTCCGCTTGAGAAGCCCCAGCGTCATGCTGAGGCTTTTGTAGAAGCCGGGGAGGGCTTCTGATCCTGGGAAGGAGCTGCGTGTTGCTGTCTCTTCCCTCGACCTTTGCCTCGTGGCAAATATGAATAGCCCTTTGCTCTCTTATTTTTAAAGGAACGAAAGGGCTGCGGTTGAAAAGTCGGTGCCTTTTTCTGTTGGGGAGTGACTTGAGGTAGAAAGGTGGATTTCCCGGCTGTAGCCGTGGCCACCAAATCTGATAGACCGACTCCAAATAACTCCTCCCCCTTATACGGCAAAACTTCCATATGCCGTTTTGAATCCGCATCGCCTGTCCACTGTCGCGTCCATAAAGCTCTTCTGGCCGAAATGGACATAGCACTTACCCGTGATGCCAGTGTGCATATATCCCTCTGTGCATCACGCATATAAAGAAATGCATCCTTTATTTGTTCTAACGACAGTAAAATATTGTCCCTGTCCAGGGTATCAATATTTTCAATCAGGGATTCTGACCAAACTACCCCCGCACTGCCCATCCAGGCAGTTGCTACAGCTGGTCGTAGTATAACACCTGCATGTGTGTATATACTTTTTTGGATATTTTCCATCCTCCTATCTGATGGATCTTTAAGTGCGGCCGTCTCAGGAGAGGGTAACGCCACTTGTTTAGATAAGCGTGTTAGCGCCTTGTCCACCCTAGGAGGTGTTTCCCAGCGCTCCCTAACCTCTGGCGGGAAAGGGTATAATGCCAATAATTTCTTTGAAATTATCAGCTTTTTATCAGGGGCAACCCACGCTTCATTACACACGTCATTTAGTTCTTCTGATTCAGGAAAAACTATAGGTAGTTTTTTCATACCCCACATAATACCCTGTTTAGTGGTACCTGTAGTATCAGCTAAATGTAACGCCTCCTTCATTGCCAAAATCATATAACGTGTGGCCCTACTGGAAAATACGGTTGATTCGTCACCGTCACCACTGGAGTCATCGCCTGTGTCTGGGTCTGTGTCGACCGACTGAGGCAAAGGGCGTTTCACAGCCCCTGACGGTGTTTGAGTCGCCTGGACAGGCACTAATTGATTGTCCGGCCGTCTCATGTCGTCAAACGACTGCTTTAGCGTGTTGACACTATCCCGTAGTTCCATAAATAAAGGCATCCATTCTGGTGTCGACCCCCTAGGAGGTGACATCCCCATATTTGGCAATTGCTCCGCCTCCACACCAATATCGTCCTCATACATGTCGACACACGTGTACCGACACACAGCAGACACACAGGGAATGCTCCTAATGAAGACAGGACCCACTAGCCCTTTGGGGAGACAGAGGGAGAGTTTGCCAGCACACACCAAAAGCGCTATATATATATATCAGGGATAGCCTTATAATAAGTGCTCCCCTATAGCTGCTTTGTTATATAAAAATATCGCCATAAATTTGCCCCCCCTCTCTGTTTTACCCTGTTTCTGTAGTGCAGTGCAGGGGAGAGACCTGGGAGCCGTCCTGACCAGCGGAGCTGTGAGAGGAAATGGCGCCGTGTGCTGAGGAGATAGGCCCCGCCCCTTTTCCGGCGGGCTCGTCTCCCGCTATTTTGAGAAATCAGGCAGGGGTTAAATATCTCCATATAGCCTCTAGGGCTATATGTGAGGTATTTTTAGCCTTTATAGGTACTCATTTTGCCTCCCAGGGCGCCCCCCTCCCAGCGCCCTGCACCCTCAGTGACTGCCGTGTGAAGTGTGCTGAGAGGAAAATGGCGCACAGCTGCAGTGCTGTGCGCTACCTTTAGAAGACTGCAGGAGTCTTCAGCCGCCGATTCTGGACCTCTTCTGTCTTCGGCATCTGCAAGGGGGCCGGCGGCGCGGCTCCGGTGACCATCCAGGCTGTACCTGTGATCGTCCCTCTGGAGCTTGATGTCCAGTAGCCAAGAAGCCAATCCATCCTGCACGCAGGTGAGTTGACTCCTTCTCCCCTCAGTCCCTCGCTGCAGTGATCCTGTTGCCAGCAGGAATCACTGTAACATAAAAAACCTAGCTAAACTTTCTCTAAGCAGCTCTTTAGGAGAGCCACCTAGATTGCACCCTTCTCGGCCGGGCACAAAAATCTAACTGGAGTCTGGAGGAGGGTCATAGGGGGAGGAGCCAGTGCACACCACCTGATCGGAAAAGCTTTACTTTTTGTGCCCTGTCTCCTGCGGAGCCGCTATTCCCCATGGTCCTTTCAGGAACCCCAGCATCCACTAGGACGATAGAGAAATGCTTCGTTGAGTCGGCATCACCCGACCATTGGCGGGTCCACAGGGCTCGCCTAGCAGAAATCGCCATGGCGTTGGCTCTCGAACCTAGCAGACCAACGTCTCTCTGAGCGTCTCTCATATATAAGACCTCATCTTTAATGTGACCTAAGGTCAATAAAATGGTATCCCTATCTAGGGTTTCAATGTCCGCTGACAAGGTATCCGTCCAAGCCGTAACAGCGCTACAAACCCAAGCCGACGCTATTGCCGATCTGAGCAAGGCCCCCGTATGTGTATAAATAGATTTTAAGGTAGTTTCCTGTCTGCGATCAGCAGGATCCTTGAGGGCGGCCGTGTCTGGAGACGGCAGCGCCACCTTTTTGGACAAGCGCATTAACGCCTTGTCCACCCTGGGTGAGGATTCCCACCGTAACCTGTCCTGCGCAGGGAAAGGATACGCCATAAGAATTCTTTTGGGAATCTGCAGTTTCTTGTCTGGAGTTTCCCAAGCCTTTTCAAATAATGCATTCAGCTCATGAGATGGGGGAAAGGTTACCTCAGGTTTCTTTTCCTTAAACATGTGTACCCTCTTGTCAGGGACAGAGGGGTCATCATTGATATGTAAAACATCCTTGATTGCAATAATCATATAATGAATACTTTCGGCCACCCTTGGGTGTAACCTCGCATCATCGTAGTCGACACTGGAATCAGAATCCGTGTCGGTATCAGTGTCTGCTACTTGGGACAGGGGACGTTTCTGAGACCCTGAAGGGCCCTGTGACAGAAAAAGCACAAACAAAACTCTAAAAGCTATGTGTGCAAATGCTAGGAGCTTAGGAAATAAAATCCCAGAACTAACTGCAATAATGACAAGGGATGATCTAGACATTGTGGCAATTACAGAGTCATGGTACAATGAAAATCATGACTGGGACATAGCTATACCGGGATATACTTTGTTTAGGAAGGACAGAATTGGAAAAATCGGGGGAGGGGTAGCAATGTATGTAAAAAATGCCATAAATACTACATTAATACAAAGTATTGAAGAAAAAACTGAGGCCCTTTGGGTGACCATAGAAACAGGGGAAAAGTTGATTATTCGTATTGGCGTGATATACAGGCCACCAGGTCAGGAAGAGGAACTTGACAAGAACCTATTGCAGGACATAACTAAAATGGCATTAAAAGGAGAGGTAATAATCATGGGAGACTTTAATCTTCCTGATGTAAACTGGGAGGTGTCTGTTGCTAGTTCCACTAGAAGTAGGAACATTTTAAATTCCCTTCAGGGAGCATCCCTCCACCAATTGGTGAGGGAGCCCACTCGGAAAGACGCAATATTAGACTTAATACTTACAAATGGAGACAGATTATCAGACGTAAAAGTGGGTGAAAACCTCGGATCCAGTGATCATCAAGCAGTATGGTTCAGCATTAAGACAGAGACTGACTCGTCCCATACAAAAACAAAGGTGTTGGATTTTAGGAAGGCTGATTTTGTAGGGATGGGAAAATGTGTAAGCGATTCTTTGGCAGAGTGGAGGAACTTGGAAACAGTGCAGGAGAGGTGGAAAACATTCAAATGTGCAATATTGAAGGCAACAGACCTTTGTATCAAAACTGTTAGGAAAAACACAAGGAAAAGGAAGCCAGTGTGGTTTGCAAAAGAAGTAGCAAATATTGTGAGAGCAAAAAAGATGGCTTTTAGGAAATATAAGCAGACACAAAATAATGAAGACAAAAAGATATATCTTGTTAGACAGAAGGAGACAAAGAAGGTAATCAGATGTGCAAAGGCACAAGCTGAGGAGAAAATGGCCCAGTCAGTGGGTAAAGGAGGCAAAACTTTTTTTAGGTATATAAGCGAAAAAAGAAAAACAAAAGGCGGAATTATAAAACTAAAGACGGACACTGGGAATCTTGTTGAGGGAGACAATTTAATAGCAGATCATCTTAATGATTATTTTTGCTCAGTATTTACTACTGAAAGAGAGGGGAAGGGGCCACAGTTAAGTTGCAGGGATATTCAGGAAAATGAAACAAGTACATTTACAGAGGAGAAGGTCCTAACAGAACTCTCAAAGCTGAAAGTGGACAAATCTATGGGGCCAGATGGGATACATCCAAGGATACTAAAAGAACTTAAAGAGGTGCTGGTAGCACCATTGACAGAATTATTCAACCAGTCATTAGCTACAGGAGAAATTCCAGGGGACTGGAAAAGAGCAAACGTAGTCCCACTGCACAAAAGTGGAAGCAAGGAAGAGGCAAACAACTACAGACCAGTGAGTCTTACATCAGTAGTAGGGAAATTGATGGAAACACTCTTAAAAGAAAGAGTTGTAGATCATCTCAAATCCAGCAATTTACTGGATCCCAAACAGCATGGATTCACTGGGGGAAGATCATGTCAAACAAATCTTATTGACTTTTTTGATTGTGTGACTAAAGTGATGGATAAAGGTGGAGCCATGGATATAGCTTATCTTGACTTTAGTAAGGCTTTTGACACAGTTCCACATCGCAGACTGCTAAATAAACTTGAAAGTTTGGGATTGGATATTAGGATTATTGAATGGATAAGATCTTGGTTGCGGGATAGAAAACAGAGAGTTGTGGTAAATGGAGTGCATTCACAGGAGGGAAATGTTACCAGTGGAGTACCCCAGGGATCTGTACTTGGACCAGTGCTTTTCAATATCTTTATTGGTGACATTGCAAATGGGATTAAAGGGAAAGTATGCCTTTTTGCAGATGACACAAAGGTATGCAACAGGGTAGACACACCAGGTGGGGTAAAACAAATGATTGAGGATCTAGGTAGACTAGAGGAATGGTCAAGAGTCTGGCAATTACAGTTTAATGCCAAAAAATGCAAAATCATGCACTTGGGTCTCAAAAATCCTAAAGCTAAATACAGTATTAATGGCACTATACTGGAAACTACTGAGGAGGAAAGGGATCTAGGAGTCACTATTTCAGATGACTTAAAGGCAGGTAAGCAATGTAACAAGGCAATGAGGAAGGCTAGTCAGATGCTTGGCTGCATTGGGAGAGGAATCAGCAGCAGAAAGAAAGAAGTAATAATGCCACTGTATAGGTCATTGGTACGGCCTCATCTAGAATACTGTATTCAGTTCTGGAGGCCATATCTTCAAAAGGATATTAATACATTAGAAACTGTACAAAGGAGGGCAACTAAAATGGTGCATGGCCTACATCACAAAACATACCCAGAAAGACTAAGAAATCTCAATATGTATAGTTTGGAGCAGAGAAGAGAAAGGGGGGACATGATAGAAACTTTCAAATATATGAAGGGTTTTAACAAAGTCCAGGAGGGAAACATTCTCCAAATGAAGAGAAGCAATAGGACACGAGGACATGCACTGAGACTGGAGGGGGGGAGGTTCAGGGGAAATTTGCGGAAAAATTATTTCACAGAAAGGGTAGTGGACAAGTGGAATAGCCTCCCATCAGAGGTGGTAGAGGCTAAGACAGTAGAGCAATTTAAACATGCATGGGATAGACATAAGGATATCCTTACAAAGAAATAAGGATCAAATAAGGTTAGTGATAAAAAAAAATAATATATAAAAAAAAAAAAAGGGGCAGACTAGATGGGCCAAGTGGTTCTTATCTGCCGACAAATTCTATGTTTCTATGTTTCTATTGACTCCCTGTTCAATCCCTGGACTATGCTTTGACCAACCTCTGATGTAATAAAGACACATTTGCATTTAAAACATTCAGCATATCCATCCAATCATGTCCCGGCGTTGCCGACGGAGACACCACAATCATCTGCTCCACCTCCTCCTTAGATGAGCCTTCCGCTTCAGACATGCCGACACACGCGTACTGACACCCCCACACACTCAGGGATATCTATATGGAGACAGTTCCCCAATAAGGCCCTTTGGAGAGACAGAGAGAGAGTATGCCAGCACACACCCAGCGCCAACTGACACTGGATACCAAATTCCCAGACAAACAGCGCTTTTATATAAATATACACTCACTGCGCCAATAAAAAGTGCCCCCCCCCCTCGCTTTTTTGCCCTCTGTCACCATGTTCAGCAGGGGAGAGTCCAGGGAGCCAGCTTCTCTGCAGTGCGCTGTGGAGAAAATGGAGCTGGATAGAGCTGGAGGATCAAGCTCCGCCCCCTCAGCGGCGGGCTTCGGCCCCGCTCAAATTTTCTATACTGGCGGGGGATTCTATAATATAATGCCTCCGCAGCCTCTATATATATTAGCCAGTCCCAAGAGGTTTATAATTGCTGCCCAGGGCGCCCCCCCTGCGCCCTGCACCCTTCAGTGTGTGTTGTGTGTGGGAGCAATGGCGCGCAGCGTTACCTCAGAGAAGATCTGAAGTCTTCAGCCGCCTTTGAAGTCTTCTTTCTTCTTATACTCACCCGGCTTCTATCTTCCGGCTCTGTGAGGACGGCGGCGGCGCGGCTCCGGGACGAACGGCGAGGGTGAGACCTGCGTTCCGACCCTCTGGAGCTAATGGTGTCCAGTAGCCTAAGAAGCAGAGCCCATCATTTAAGTAGGTCTGCTTCTCTCTCCTCAGTCCCACGATGCAGGGAGCCTGTTGCCAGCAGTGCTCCCTGAAAATAAAAAACCTAACAAAATTATTTTTCAGAGAAACTCAGGAGAGCTCCCCTGTAGTGCACCCAGTCTCCTCTGGGCACAGGATCTAACTGAGATCTGGAGGAGGGGTATAGAGGGAGGAGCCAGTGCACACCCATGTAAAGTTCTTTATAGTGCCCATGTCTCCTGCGGAGCCTGTCTATATCCCATGGTCCTTACGGAGTCCCCAGCATCCTCTAGGACGTAAGAGAAAAAGCACTCCCTAATATATAAGGATGTCAGCTGTTCCCCAAAGTACCCGGGGGTGGTAGGTCCCCGTAAAAATGTGTGGCGGTAAATCCTTTTCTCTTAGTCCGTAGAGGATGCTGGGGATGCTTCAAGAACCATGGGGTATAGACGGGATCACAGGAGACATGGGCACTTTAAGACTTTAAAAGGGATGTGAACTGGCTCCTCCCTCTATGCCCCTCCTCCAGACTCCAGTTATAGGAACTGTGCCCAGGGAGACGGACATTTCGAGGAAAGAATTTATTGTTAAACCACGGTGAGCATCTTACCAGCTCACACCTCAGTATGCCGCAGAACGTGGCATTCAATAGAACACCAGCCCACGGCATGAAGAATATGCAGCAATACGCTGACATAAAGCGTAACACAACCTGTGTGTGTAAACACAACCAATAACAGCACAACGCATGACATGGCATGATCATCATCAGCAACAGGCTGACGTAAACACAACACACCATGTGTGTAAACATACCCAATAACTGCAGATACAGTACGCACTGGGACGGGCGCCCAGCATCCTCTACGGACTAAGAGAAAAGGATTTACCGGTAGGTATTAAAATCCTATTTTCTCATACGTCCTAGAAGATGCTGGGGATGCTTCAAGAACCATGGGGTTTATACAAAAGCTCTAGAACGGGCGGGAGAGTGCGGACGACTCTGCAGCACCGAATGACCAAACAAGAGGTCCTCATCAGCCAGGGTATCAAACTTGTAAAACTTCGTAAAGGTGTTTGATCCCGACCAAGTAGTAGCTCGGCCAAGCTGTAATGCCGAGACCCCTCGGCCAGCCGCCCAGGATAAGCCTACCTTTCTAGCAGAACAGTACTTAACCAAGAACTAAGCAGTACTGAACTAAGTAACCACTGCAGGATCACGAAGCGCTGGGCGGGCGCCCAGCATCCTCTACAGACTACGAGAAAAGGATTTACCAGTAGGTAATTAAAATCCTATTTTCTCTTACATCCTAGAGGATGCTGGGGTACACATTAGTACCATGGGGATGTACCAAAGTTCCCAGAATGGGAGGGAGAGCGAGGCGGCTCCTGCAGAACTGATTGACCAAACTTTAGGTCCTCAGAGGCCAAATTATCAAACTTGTAAAACTTAGCAAACGCGTTCGACCCAGACCAAGTAGCCGCTCGGCAAAGCTGTAAAGCTGAGACACCCCGGGCAGCCGCCCAGGAAGAACCACCTTACGAGTAGAGTGGGCCTTAACAGATGTAGGACACGGCAATCCTGCCAAAGAATATACGCATGCTGGATAGTGAACCTGATCCAGCGAGAGATAGTCTGCTTAGAAGCAGGACACCTAATTTTCTTGGGATCATACAGGACAAACAGCTTTTTGGATTTTGCACGACCACCTCTAAAGAAAGTGGTAGGAGGCTTGGACTTTTTTTGCCTTAGCGGTCCGAAAGGACTGCGACACAGCTGAAGAAAATGGTTTCTTCGTAGAAGGTGTAGCAGAGGGAAAGAAAGGTGACTTACCCGCGGCTGCCGTGGAAATCCACGCATCCAATGCTTCCCCAAAAAGAGCCTGACCTGTGTAGGGTAGGTTCTCCACACTTCTCCTGGATTCTGCATCTGCAGACCATTGGCGTAGCTAGTCCCCTACGAGCTGAGACCGACATGGAAGATATCCATGCAGTCAGCGTACCCAGGTCCTTCAAGGATTCTACCATGAACCCCGCAGAATCCTGTATGTTATGTAAAAATAATTCAATTTCCCTTCTATCCATTGTATCCAAATCCTCTAGTAATGTGCCTGACCACTTTACTATGGCTTTAGAAATCCATGCACAGGCAATAGTGGGCCTTAACGCCACTCCTGAAGCCGTGTATATGGATTTGAGCATAGTGTCAATCTTACGATCAGCCAGTTCTTTTTAGACACTCTGGAGACAGATGCGTCAACTATGGGTGCCTTTTCCCAATTTTTCCTATCCTCCTCAGGGAAAGGAAAAGCAACCAGAACCCTTTTTGGGATCTGGAATTTTTTCTCCGGGTTTTCCCAGGATTTTTCAAATATAGCGTTTAATTCCTTTGACGCAGGGAAGGTTAGCGAGGCTTATTGTCAGTGAAGTAAGCCTCCTCAACCTGCTCAGGTGGCGTGTCATTAACGTTTAACACATCTCTAATGGCCTCAATCAACACCCTCAGCACGTCCCCATCACCGTCTGCTGTATCAGAGTCTGTATCCGTATCATCTTGCATAATCTGGGCAAGTGCACGTTTCTGTGGGAACATACTAGGGGATTTTGCAGGAATAGGAACATAACCTGACCAAACTGCCATAGAGTTCTTTAACACCCGAGTTTCAGTCTCAGTATTAGCTACACTGGTAGAGATCTGAGAGATCATCCCCTTAATAGAGGTCAACCACTCAGGCTCATTAATAGGGATCTGAGACAAGACATTACATTCCTGTATACATGGAATGGATTCCTTCTGAGAGGAAACATCCTCTGCAGCATATGACACAGAGTCCCTAGACATGGCTATGTGAGACAACACCCACCCACACCCACAGGGAAATGTCAGACACAGTTTCCCCCAAGGATGCCACAGAGAGACACAGAGATTGGAGCCAACCCACACACAGCGCTTACTGAGGTAGATATAATACAACTACCTAGCGCTTACTGTGTACCTTTATAGACTACACAGTATTTAACACAGCCTCCCCCTCCTTCTACAACCCCCTGGTACCGCACAGGATAGCTGAAGTTGCTTGGAGGGACAGCTCTCCCTGTCAGCGTCTCTGTACAGGATCTGCAGGCAGGAAAATGGCGCTGAACGCTGCTGGGTCCGCTCTGATGAGAAGCTCCGCCCCCTGAACACGGCGCTGCTCCCCGCTCTTCAAACCTTTATACTGGCCTGAGGATTTCAGCTGGCAGCGTAACAGAGGTCCCCGACAGGCTTGCTGACCAGTGTAGGACATCCCTTACAGTGCCACACTATGTACCACTGAGCCTCCAGAGCGCAGTTAATACTGCGCTTCCCACCCTGTTGCCGCCATCTTCACACTGGCTCCCCGCTTGCTAAGGGGGCCGTTGACTCACTCGCCACTAGAATCTTCAGGCTCTGTTAGGGGGTGGCGGCAGAGCTGTGGGAGTGAGCTGTCGCCTGGGGCGGCGAACGATCATACCCTCAGGAGCTAATGTCCTGTCAGCGGAGATAGTGGCTCAAAACACCTCAGGGCGGACACTTCCCCCCCCCCCCCCCCCCCCCCAAGTCCAAGGAAGCAGGGAGGCTGTTGCCAGCAGCCTCTCTGTGCATAACTTAACTATAAAAAATAATAAAACTAAAGAAGCTCTAGGAGCTCCCCTAGCTGTGACCAGCTCCTCTGGGCACATTTTCTAAACAGAGTCTAGTAGGAGGGACACAGAGGGAGGAGCCAGCCCACACTCTCAAACTATTAAAGGTCCTAGTAGACCAGTCTAAACCCATGGTACTATTGTGGACCCCAGCATCCCCTAGGACGCAAGAGGAAGTAAAATGCTTACCTGTAATGTTTTCCTGTGCACAGTCAAAAAGTTGTTGTGGTGTAAGAATCTGATCATCATCTGAACGTAGAAGGCTTGCTCAGTATGCTAAATTCACTGTGCCACCTACAACATCGCAAGGCTCTTTGCCACAAACAGTAACGGAAAAATGCCGCTCTGCTTCTATACAAAAATCATCTTTATAAGGGCATAAGTTGGCAAAGTTCATCTTGTTCTTAAGTTGTGTGGCTTACCCATCGGAGAAGTAAAGATTTTTTCTTGTGTGTGTGGTGGTGGGGGGGGGGGGATTTTTTAAATTTTTTCTTCAGGTAGTTTGAGATTTCTCCGGAAGCAGTAAACGGTCACTGTGTTGTGTTCCAGTCCGAGATAACATAGCTAAGAATCTGTTTTTATTTTACCCTTGTAATACACCTCAAATGGGAAAATTGTAGATAGGCCTATCACTGGTCCAATGATAGCTTTTTCATATGTGACCCAAATGGTCCAGGGACAGGTTAGGTTTGGGGGGGGGGGGGCTTAAATTCGCGACCAAGGGGCTTTTCATCACTATTTAAAGCCATCCCAAACCTATCCTGTACCACATGTAGTGGTCCAGAAAAATGTAAAGATGGGCCTATTCAACACAACTGAAGTGCCTTTCCGCTTATGTTTATGTGCCTGCGCAGAAGTGGAAGCAGTACCTATCTGTAGCATCTTGTCCTCAAACACACCTGAAGAGGAACATAGTTTTCAGTAATGTAGTGAAACTGAAAAAATATTGTTTTGTTAATTTTTAAATACAATTTTCATGGATCACTCAAAAACTAAAGCTCTTACAGCAAGTGATCCAAATAGAAAACTTTTGGGATTTATTAACAATAGTATGAGTGGGCTGGGCTCAGGAGACCAGCGTTTGATATCTTTAGATTGCTGGCTGGGGGGGGGGGGGGAAGGGGGGGGCGCAACAATGATGCACGATGCCCCTTGCTCTCTGCGCTCGCCACAGGTTCTATTCCCACTCTAGGAGTTGAAATAGTCGCCGTCAGTCGTCATGCTGACTATCGGGCTCAGAATCGGGCGGGATCCAGTCGTCGATATAGTGACCAGCGGTATCCCAACTACATCCCATATGAGCAGTTTGAGATTTTTTTTCTCTAAAAATTCCAAAAATTTGGTGTGGAATAACCCTTCACCATTCTTTAAAAATAATTAAATACTATTGAATAAAAAAAAAACACTAACACATGAGACTCAACGCCTTACCCTCATGCCCAATACCAGGAAACCAATCTCTTCCATCAGGGGGTACTTGCTGACTTGCTGTTGAATCTTCTCAGCCGATGCAAACGGATCATAACTCTTTTGGCCTATTTTGACATCCATAATACATGGCTTGCTAAATTTACGAGTTACATCTTCCAGTTTTAAATACAGATCTGCAATGAAAATAGCTATTTTTTAAATACAGCATTGCATCTCTGCACTGAGCAATACTTATTAAGCTAGTAAAATATGAATAGCTGGCCAAATAAAAAAGGTTCACATTTCCTGCAGATATCTTCATAATGGTTTAATTGGAACATTTTACCAATGACACTCGCTACAACCAACTATGTAGTAATTAGCATCTACCTGTAAGTATTTCCAAATCACATACCGCATCTCAATACATGACAAGCTTTCAGAGAGTAACAATCCAAAAATAGGCTATACAGTTAAACAGTCCCCTTCGCTGGCATGGGTTAGTTAGTGCCATGATTGTTCTTAAAAAGGCCCTATTGCCATATTTTAGACTTAGCTGCTGCATTACTGAGAATTATTTGTCACGTACTCAAACAAAACTATATATAGATAACACATACTATCAGTGGACATTTTAGAAGTACTCAAAAAATAAATATGTAAAGGGTCAAATTATGCTGGGTCTACAAATCTCACTTCCACAAAACTACAGATGTGTCCTCATACATGTAAGGGGCAATTCAATTGTGTTAACAGTGACAATAATTAACGGGCGCCACGGAAGGAAATCAATTGAATTCTCCCCCTAGCCTCAATTTGGCATGAGACTAAAGGTGCCTGGCGCAAGTAAGCCACCCGTTACTGTGCGAATCTGCTAACGCCAGGCGTCTTTTAAGACTGCAATGCGATGTGACTATGATGCACCAGGAAACTGCTCTGATTAATTTGATATGTTACAACTGTATATCTGTGTGCGTCTCAGTCTGTATACGAAGCACAATTAAATTTGTCATGAAAAGAAAAAGCCACTGCCACTGTATAGCAACACTACAGATACAGAGCAGCGCCTGGCATGCCAAGAGGGTCTGTTTGGCGCAACTGCAATAATAGTGTATGAGGGGGATGTAGTTGGCATCCAAACGTTCACTATGCCAGTTGTCAGAAGACCAGTAGCAGAATCCTGACAGGCAGAATCCCAAAAGTAAGTATGCTGGTTAGGGTTAGGCTGCAGGAGGAGAGGTTAGGGAGACGGTAAGAGGTAGTGTACACTTACCCTTCAAAAAGTGTCAGGATTCTAACAGTAGGGATGCTGCTGTCTGTATTTTGACCATCAGCATCCTGACTATCAGGATCCCGTATACAACCAGTATGAGGACACATCTGTATAAGCTCTTATGAGTGTCTTCCCACTAGAAGGAAACATTTTATTTAGTTGGCAAACAGTTTTTGGAAGATAAGATAAAGCCACAATGAAATGGAAAGTATGATACTGCAAGGACTGTCTGCCCTTATTTCCAGCTGCAGAAAGAGTAAGAACCAGTCCCATACAAACACACTGATTCCATTCACATGCCCTGAGAGATAAAGGAATATCTGGAGTCAGTGTAACTAAAAAAGCTGCATACTCCCACAATACTAACATGCTTTAACTGGTCAGTTACAATTAGGAAATAAAGAGGTATAATATATATAGAATACCATTTGTAGATCCTGGTGGTGACCATATGCCAAAATATTTTGGTAAAAAAGTCTGCAGGTCACAGAGTTTAGGATTAGTGCAGTCACTTGTGAAAACCTGTGGCAAGAAAGAGAATTTAGACAGAAATGTACTAGACATGTGGCCATTTTGCTGTAATTCCTGGCTACGGTCTCTTTACAGGCAGCATCTGTGAAATGTTAGTGACCGATGATAAACCTGGTTTCTGGGAAAAGAACACATCAAACACACAGTAGCTGTGAAGTAAACTATCTGCCTAATAAACCTGGAATAGAGCAAATGTGTATATTTCACTGGTTCAAATCCCTAACTAACTTGCCAAATATAAGACATGAAGTAGCAAAACCAAGGAAAAAGAAAACCCCCAGCAAGTCAGTGTTATTACTCCTCATGGCTTGTATTATGCGATAAAACCTCGGGGGGGAGGGGGGGGAAGCAAATGCTAGAATTATTGTAGTCTCAAGAAAACTGACTAATCCAGCCTGTAGCATACTCACCATGTTATAGAAGTCCAGTTCTCTTGGTCCACGAGGTGGAGGCTGTAATTGTTTTAAGACAGTCCCATCAGGATGCTGCAGTATGCCTTAAAATGAAAACATTGATATATTATAAGCGTATAATTTGTTTCATTGGAGGGGGGGGTGACTAGGGTCAAACTTGTAAAGCATGATTAACAGAACAATTGCCTACACAGAGTGGTAGCTGCTATGTTGTGGGATAATGCAATTCCCATAAGGATGCAGCCTATTATTTCACTGGGAACACGTAAAAACTCTGTCACAAGACGTAGTCCTCCTAAAATCAAGAGGGGTTGAGGACACTGGACTTGACACAGTCTGTGTTGTTTTACTCTCTGTTCCCCTCACCCTATTTGTGTACTACCAAAGGCCATCTAGATTGTAAGCGCTCAATAGTTTGCCTTCAACTCACTCATTCTTCTGTATCTAGGGTCCAGAAAGACAATGCATGAAGAGAAACCTTTCTGATGGGTCTTTCTTCTAGCAGCTCACTCAGAGGCTTTTCTACGTCAGATCCCCTTGATACAACAGTTGCTCTTATATTCTATTTCTCTTACGTCCTAGAGGATGCTGGGGGTCCACATTAGCACCATGGGGTATAGACAGGTCCACTAGGAGCCATTGGCACTTTAAGAGTTCGAGAGTGTGGGCTGGCTCCTCCCTCTATGCCCCTCCTACCAGACTCAGTTTAGAAAATGTGCCCGGAGGAGCCGGTCACAGCTAGGAGAGCTCTAGATTTTCTCTAGTAAAGTTGTTTTTTAGAGTTTATTCTTTTACAGGGAGGCTGCTGGCAACAGCCTCCCTGCTTCGTGGGACTAGGGGCAGGGGGGGGGGAGGGGGAGTAGTGTCCACCCTGCGGGGTCTGAGCCACTATCTCCGCTGACAGGACACTGGGCTCCTGAGGGGATCAAACGTTCCCCGCCACAGGGGATCGCTCACCCCGGCAGCATGCCGCCATCCCCTTACAGAGCCAGAAGATCAGTGGTGAGTCAGTCACCAGCCCACCTAGCAAGCGGGGAGCCGGTGTGAAGATGGCGGCAACAGGGTATGGAGCGCAGCACTAAATGCGCTCCGGGGCTCAGCGGTACACAGTGCGGCGCTGTGAGGGGCGCCCTGAGCCAGCGCCTACACCCTACACTGACCACCAAGCCTGTCAGGGTCCCAGGATCGCTGCCAGCAAAACTCCTCAGGCCAGTATAATCTTCAGAAGAGCGGGAAGATAGCGCCATTAAGGGAGCGGAGCTTCTCCTCAGAGCAAACACAGCAGCATTCAGCACCATTTTCCTGCCTGCAGAAGCGCCGTCAGTGAGAGCTGTCACTCCATTTCAACTCCAACTATCTCTTACGGTACCAGGGGGTTGTAGAAGGTGGGGGGGGGGGGGGCTGTGTACAGACTGTGTAACCTATTATGGTGCACAGTCAGCGCTGGTTGGGGGTCTCCCTATAACTTTGAAGCGCTGTGTGTGGGTTGGCTCCAATCTCTGTCTCTCTCTTGCCATTCTTGGGGGTAAAACGGTGTGTGTCCCCGTGTGTGTGTGGTCTCCATTAAGCTATGTCCAGGGACCCTGTATCATATGCTGCAGAGGATATGTCCTCTCAGGATGATCCCATTCCATGTAATCAGGATTGCACTGTCTTAGCGCAGATACCAGCCAGGGAGCCTGAATGGTTATCCTCTATCAAATCTATGATTTCTCAGATTTCTACTAGGGTTGCACAGAATTAATCTGCAACTCAGGTTTTACAGAACTCTATGGCAGTTTGGTCCGGTTCTGTTACCTCAGGGCCCCTCACTGTAGGTTCCCACAAACGTGCTCTTGCCCAGATTATGCAAGATGACACGGATACCGATTCTGACACGGTGGTGATGTGCTGAGGGGGGCCGCATCTCTTGTAAAAGGGGTGCAGTTGATGATAGAGTCTATTAGGGATGTGTTGAATATTGCCGATACAACACCTGAGCAGGTTGAGGAGGCTTACTTCACTGACAGGTTGAGGAGGCTAACCTTCCCTGCGTCCAAAGAATTAAATGCTATAGTTGAGAAAGCATGGGAAAACCCGGAGAAAAAATTCCAGATCCCTAGAAGGGTTCTGGTTGCTTTCCCCTTCCCTGAGGATAGGAAAAAATAGGAAAACCCACCTATAGTGGACGCGTCTATATCCAGACTCTCAAAAAAGGTGGTTTTACCTGTTCCAGGATCTATCGCCTTAAAAGAGCCTGGCTGATCGCAAAATTGATACTACGCTTAAATCCATATACACAGCTTCAGGGGCGATACTACGTCCCACTAACGCCTGTGCATGGATTTCCAAAGCTATAGTAAAGTGGTCAGGCACGTTACTTGAGGATTTGGATACAATGGATAAAAATTATGTTGAATTGTTTTTACGTAACATTCATGATTCTGCAGGATTTATGATGTAATCAATGAAAGACCTGGGTGCCATGGCTGCAGGGATATCTTCCATGTCTGTCTCAGCTCGTAGGGGGCTTTGGCTGCGCCAGTGGTCTGCTGACGCGGAATCCAGGAGAGGTGTGGAGACCCTACCCTACACAGGTCAGGATCTTTTTGGGGATGCGTGGATTTCCACGGCTACAGCAGGTAAGTCTCCTTTTCTTCCCTCAGCTGCAGCTGCTACGAAGAAACCCTTTTCTTCAGCTGCATCACAACCCTGTCGGACAGCCAAAGCAAGAAAGACCAAGCCATCCAACACCTTCTTTAGAGGAGGTCGGCCAAAATCCAAGAAACCTGCTGTTGCGGGTTCCTAGGAACAGAAACCTAATTCAAGTACGCCAAAGCCCTCAGCATGACGGTGGACCGCGTGGCCTGGAGGTGGGGCCGGGGGGGGCGAGACTCAGGCATTTCAGTCACGTCTGGGTGTCGTCCGGCCTGGATCCCTGGGTGCAAGATATTGTGTCCCAGGGGTTCAGGTTGGAATTTCAAGATATCCCTCCTCACAGATTCTGCAAATCAGGCTTGCCAGCTTTGCTGGCAGACAGGGCTATCCTACAGAAAGCCATCCAAAAGTTGGTGGAGGCACAGGTTATTGTACCAGTTCCACTCCATATGCAATATTCGAACCTTTTCGTGGTACCGAAACCGGATGGTTCGGTCAGACCCATTCCGAACTTAAAATCGCTAAACCCATTCCTGAGGGAGTTCAAGTTCAAAATGGAGTCTCTAAGGGAGGTGATATCAGGGCTGGAGGAGGGGGAATTCCTGATATCCAGGGATACCAAGGATGCGTACCTCCACATTCCGATTTGGCCGCCGCATCAAGCTTATCTCCGATTCGCACTGTTGGACTGTCATTTTAAACTCCAGGCCCTGCCATTCGGCCTCTCCACAGCACCAAGAGTATTCACCAAGGTGATGGCAGAAATGATGGTTCTCCTCCACATACAGGGGATGAACATAATTCCATATCTGGATGATCTGCTGATAAAGGCATCGTCCAAGGAGAAGCTGTTACAGTCCATTGTTCTCATGACCCATATACTCAGGGAACACTGTTGGATCTTGAATCTTCCAAAATAACATTTGGAACCAACGAGGAGGTTGTCCTTTCTGGGAATGATCCTCAACACGGAAGTGCAGGGGGTGTTTCTTCCAGAGGGAAAAGCGTTGGTGATACAAACAATTGTCCGAGATGTCCTGAAGCCAGCCCGGGTGTCTGTTCATTAGTGCATTCGCCTTCTGGGGATGATGGTGGCCTCTTACGAGGCTTTGCAGTACGGGAGGTTTCATGCTCGGTCCTTCCAGCTGGGTCTCCTGGAAAAGTGGTCGGGATCTCATCTACACATGCACCAGAGAATACGTCCGTCGCCAAAGGCCAGGATTTCACTCATCTGGTGGCTACAATTACCTCACCTTCTGGAGGGCCACAGGTTCGGGATTCAGGACTTGTCCTTCTAACCATGGATGCAAGTCTCCGGGGCTGGGGCGCAGTCACTGAAGGGGAAACCTTCCAAGGAAGGTGGTCAAGTCTGGAAGATGGCCTACAGATAAACATTCTGGAACTAAGAGCCGTCTACAACGGTCTTCTCCAAGCGGCCTATCTTCTCAGAAATCAGGCCATTCAAGTGCAGTCGGACAATGTAACGACAGTGGCTTACATACACCGACAGGGCGGAACGAAGAGCAGAGCTGCAATGTCAGAGGTAACAAGAATCATCCTCTGGGCAGAAAAACACGTGTTGGCACCGACAGCAATCTTCAGTCCGGGAGTAGACAACTGGGAAGCGGACTTCCTCAGCAGACACGATATCCATCCAGGGGACTGGGGTCTCCATCCGGAGGTGTTCAAGGAGGTAACAGATCTTTGGGGTGTACCCCAAATAGACATGGACTCTCGCCTCAACAAGAAGCTTCGGCGCTATTGTTCCAGGTTGAAGGACCCGCAAGCAGTGGAGGTGGACGCCCTAGTGACTCCGTGGGTATTCCAGTCGGTGTACGTGTTTCCACCACTCCCACACATTCCAAGAGTGCTCAAGCTCGTAAGGAGAACAAGGGTTCAAGCGATCCTCATTGCTCCAGACTGGCCAAGAAGGTCTTGGTACGCGGATCTACTGCTAGAAGAGCCGAGGCCTCTTCCTCTTCGCGAGGACCTGCTGCAGCAGGGGCCGTTCGCCTATCAAGACTTACCACGGCTACGTTTGAAGGCATGGAGGTTGAACGCCAGATACTAGCTCGGAGGGGCATTCCGGACAAGGTTATTCCTACCCTGATACAGGCTAGGAAAGGAGTAGCGTCTAAACATTACCATCGTATTTGGAAAAAATATGTATCTTGGTGGGAGACCAAGAAGTTTCCTATGGTGGAGTTTCAACTGGGACGGTTTCTCCTCTTCCTGCAAGCAGGCGTGGATATAGGCCTGAGGTTAGGATCCATAAAGGTCCAAATTTCGGCCCTATCCATTTTCTTCCAGAAACAATTGGCTGCCCTCCCTGAGGTTCAGACTTTTTTGAAGCGAGTTCTGCACATCCAGCCTCCCTTTGTACCGCCTACGGCACCCTGGGATCTTAAAGTTGTGTTGCAGTTCCTCCAGTCGCATTGGTTTGAGCCTCTACAGGAGGTTGAGGTCAAGTTTCTCACGTGGAAGGCTGTCACTTTGTTGGCCTTAGCTTCTGCTAGGCATGTGTCAGAGTTGGGGGCTTTGTCCTGTAAAAGCCCATACTTGAATTTCCATGAAGATAGAGCTAAACTCCGGGACACGTCAGCAGTTTCTTCCAAAGGTTGTGTTGGCATTTCATATGAACCAACCTATTGTGGTGCCAGTTGCAACGATTCCTCAATCTCATCAAAGTCCTTAGATGTTGTAAGGGCTCTAAAACCCTAATGTGAGGAGGACTGCTCGTCACAGAAAAATTGAACTCTGTTTGTCCTGTATGATCCCAAGAAAATTGGGTGTCCTGCTTCTAAGCAGACAATTTCTCGCTGGATCAGGTTCACTATCCAGCATGCGTATTCTACGGCAGGCTTGCCGTGTCCTATGTCTGTTAAGGCCCACTCTACTCGTAAAGGTGGGTTCTTCCTGGGCAGCTGCCTGGGGTGTCTCGGCTTTACAACTCTGCCGAGAGGCTACTTGGTCAGGGTCGAACACGTTTGCAAAGTTTTACAAGTTCGATACTTTGGCCTCTGAGGACCTTAAGTTTGGTCAATCGGTTCTGCAGGAGCCCCCGCGCTCTCCCTCCCGTTCTGGGAGCTTTGGTACATCCCCATGGTACTAATGTGGACCCCAGCATCCTCTAGGACGTAAGAGAAAATAGGATTTTGGTTACCTGCCGGTAAATCCTTTTCTCGTAGTCCATAGAGAATTCTGGGCACTCGCCCAGCGTTTCGTTTTCCTGCAGTGGTTATCTGGTTCAGTACAACTTTGGTTTTTAGTTAAGTACTGCATTGTTACTTGGTACGTAATGTTTCAGCAGTTGCAGAGTTTCAAGCTGGTTAGCTTGTTTTGCCTTGTGTGTGAGCTGGTGTGAAACTCGCCACTATCTGTGTATAATCCTTCTCTTGAAGATGTCCGTCTCCTTGGGCACAGTTTCTAGACTGAGTCTGGTAGGAGGGGCATACAGGGAGGAGCCAGCCCACGCTCTCAAACTCCTAAAGTGCCAATGGCTCCTAGTGGACCAGTCTATATCCCATGGTACTAATGTGGACCCCAGCATCCTCTACGGACTACGAGAAAAGGATTTACCGGTAGGTAATTAAAATCCTATTTTCTTAATATAGTGGAAATTCCAATCAGCAAATGTTTATATATTTTCTTACAGCTTCCACCTGCCATGGAACCGTCTATGATGGGAATTCAATCGTTTTGGGCGTCTAATTATCCCGTCTTAAAGGGACTGTTTAGGCACCCAAACAACTGCCAGTATTCAATGGTGTTTGGGCGCCCATGAATATTGTGCAAGTCATGCACAATCACAGGGTTTAGCCATGTAAAACATCTAAACCCATCTAAAGTTCTGCTTTGGGCACCCAAAGTAATGCTGGATGCCTAAAGTGGTGAGTTTGCATATATTTTCTCTCACTCCTTAGGAGGCAACAAGAAAGAAAAAAAAAAAAAAAAGGGTCCTCCTTTGCTAAAGGATGCACAAACAATTTAATTGCTGCCTTCAGGAGCCATCTAGTGGCGGGCACAATAGAAACAACTGAATACACACCAGTGTTTGACAACTTATTTATTTCCAACGCCTTAGAATTGACCAAGGTTATTTACTAGAGTTGGCGCCACAAGCGACAATATTTACTCAACTTTAAGTTCATCACCAGGCATGTATATATTGCGTGTGTGTGTGCGCGCGTGTGTACACACACACACTCTACCAGGAAAATATTTGAGAAGAAACCCCTTTACCCAGATTTTAATCAAATTGAAGAAGTTCTACGTTTAATGGAGTTAAACGCATACAATAACAATTGGGAATAAAAAAAAAAAAAAAGAAAGAAATCAAGTATCAACGGGGCATATTCAATTGTGGCGCACAACCTGCTGGCCATCTGAAGGAATGGGCATCTATCGGAGCTATTCAATTGTTTCTCCGATAGACACCCATTAGCAGCAGTCAGGTTTTTTTTTCTCAAAGCCTCAGGAGGTGAGAGAAAAAAAGTGCTAATAAATCAGTAGTTTAGGCTCCCAAACTGGGACTTTGGACGCCCATTCAAGCTCTTTAGAAAGGTTTAGCCACTTTTGGGCTTGATTCAATTCTGCGTAGATTGAATAGCGCCGGGAATAAGCTCCAGTGCTATTCAATTCAGTGCGCTGTGACACCCGACGAAAGGATTTCTTCTTGCACCACTCCAGTGGGGTGTGAGCAGAAATCTGACAAAAGTGCTGGCACAATGCAGATTTCTGCCCTTAGTGCGGTGGAAACAGAATCGCGCCGAGCACTTTAGACGAGAGAATACCGATTCTCGCAGCAAAACACCCTGTTTAGTCCGAATGTAACCGGCCGACCCCGGCATGACAGCGCACTGAATTGAATAGGCTAATTCCCGGCGCATTCTACTGAATTGAGCAGTTTGCGTGCCTAAATCTGGAGCCGTCAGGTGCCTTAACTGGTAATGGGAGTCTGATCGAAGCAACAATTGAATTGATCCAATAAACGCCCATCAGGGGGCACAGAAAACACCTGAATCTGCCCCAATTTGTTTAACAAAATGTAATCTAAACTTCTGACTCAAATAAGTCACCTGCAGATATAACTGCCAAATAAACTCATAGAATTCTTTCTAAAACGGAAATCATTTTTCAGGAAGTTATTCCCAACACGTTTTAACACTAATTAATCCGTCTCACCACTTAGCTGCTGCTTCTTACTAAGGTAATAGTTTAGACCTAAACCTCTTACTAGTGTATTGCCTAGGGCCGGTTGGCTTGTGCTGGCCTGGGGGATCCCGTGCTCTGGACTTGAAAGATAAACTGGGTACACACTAGCCGATATATCGACCGTTCTATTGAATGACCGATATATCGATGGCCCGTCAACCAGTGTGTACAGACAATATGTCTGTGAACGCAGTCGTTCACAGACATATCGGGTAGGCCTTGCTGCACACACAATGACAATATATCTACAGATATACTGGCGCATCGTGTGTGTATGGGCACTTGCTGCAGAAGGCACTGGTGATTGACAGCTCAACTGTGTGGGCGTATGTAAATGCCCGTCCATTGATCTGCAGATATATTGATCAGTGTGTATCCACCATTAGTGTTTAGGGATCCATCACAAGGTCACGGTGGGTGGGTTCATACTTTTGCCCAAAACTATGTCAAGTACCTCAAATTTACTGCATGTTATATTGCAGAGTTTACTCTAATTATTCTGATTAGCAGTGTTCAGCATTTAGGGGGTTATTCAGAGATGAACGCAGATTGCTGTATACGCAGCCATGTCTGAGTTCATCTCTGCACATGCTGGGGGCCGCCACGTGTCACATGCAGCTTCCCCGAAAACGGTTCCAGCCTGCTCCGTTCTCCTGGCGCTCCCACCGCAGCACCGTAACTCCACCCCCACAACACCCACACCTGTCAATCACATTGCGGCGATGCAGCCGCAATGTGTAAGGTCACGCACGTGCTCATCGGCCGATGCGTGTACCACCTGGGTGCGGTGGCTGCGAGTGACCACACGGCTGCGTACAGGTCTGAATCGAGCCCTTACAGTGTGCACCTGTTTTCTTTTGTTTCTATGTAGAAGTTCCCACAAATCTGTTGCACTTGTAGTTTGCTCTGCTTTCACCCTTCTGCCCAGTTCATTCCAAACCAACTCAACAGAGTTTAAGTCTGAAGACTGTGCTGGCCATTTAATGATTTGAAGCCTAGCGTCGTCTTGTTCTTTCCTCTAAGGTAGTTATGCCATAGCCTGGAAGTATGTTTTGGTTTATTAATTAGTTTGCTGTAGGGATGAACCCTTGACCAACTTTATGCATAGACCAGAGTATATTAAAATAAGAATTTACTCACCGGTAATTCTATTTCTCGTAGTCCGTAGTGGATGCTGGGTACTCCGTAAGGACCATGGGGTATAGACGGGCTCCGCAGGAGACTGGGCACTCTTAAAAGAAAGATTAGGTACTATATCTGGTGTGCACTGGCTCCTCCCTCTATGCCCCTCTTCCAGACCTCAGTTAGGGAAACTGTGCTCGGAAGAGCTGACATTACTAGGAAAGGATTTGGAATCCAGGGTAAGACTCATACCAGCCACACCAATCACACTGTACAACTCGTGATAACTATACCCAGTTAACAGTATGAACAATAACTGAGCCTCTCTCAACAGATGGCTCATACAATAACCCTTTAGTTAAGCAATAACTATATACATGTATCGCAGAGAGTCCGCACTTGGGACGGGCTCCCAGCATCCACTACGGACTACGAGAAATAGAATTACCGGTGAGTAAATTCTTATTTTCTCTGACGTCCTAGTGGATGCTGGGTACTCCGTAAGGACCATGGGGATTATACCAAAGCTCCCAAACGGGCGGGAGAGTGCGGATGACTCTGCAGCACCGAATGAGCAAACTCAAGGTCCTCCTCAGCCAGGGTATCAAACTTGTAGAATTTTGCAAAAAAGTGTTTGAACCCGACCAAGTAGCAGCTCGGCAAAGTTGTAAAGCCGAGACCCCTCGGGCAGCCGCCCAAGAAGAGCCCACCTTCCTCGTGGAATGGGCTTTTACTGATTTAGGATGCGGCAGTCCAGCCGCAGAATGTGCAAGCTGAATCGTGCTACAGATCCAGCGAGCAATAGTCTGCTTTGAAGCAGGAGCACCCAGCTTGTTGGGTGCATGCAGGATAAATAGCGAGTCAGTTTTTCTGACTCTAGCCGTCCTGGAAACAAAGTTTCAGGGCCCGGACTACGTCCAGCAACTTGGAATCCTCCAAGTCCCTAGTAGCCGCAGGCACCACAATAGGTTGGTTCAAATGAAACGATGATACCACCACCTTACGGAGAAATTGGGGACGAGTCCTCCATTCTGCCCTTTCCATATGGAAGATCAGATATGGGCTTTTACATGACAAAGCCGCCAATTCTGACACACGCCTAGTCCAAGCTAAGGCCAAAAGCATGACCACTTTCCACGTGAGATATTTTAGCTCCACGGTCTTAAGTGGCTCAAACCAGTGGGATTTTAGGAATCCAACACACGTTAAGATCCCAAAGTGCCACTGGAGGCACAAAAGGGGCTGAATATGCAGCACCCCTGTAACAACGTCCGAACTTCAGGCAGTGAAGCCAGTTCTTTTTGAGAGAAAAAGGGATAGGGCCGAAATCTTGGCCTTTATGGATCCTAATTTTAGGCCCATAGTCACTCCTGACTGTAGGAAGTGCAGGAATCGACCCCCCTGGAATTCCTCTGTAGGGCCTTCCCGGCCACACACCAAGCAACCTATTTTCGCCATATACAGTGAAAAAGTCTTGCTGTCACGTCTTTCCTAGCCTTTATCAGCGTAGGAATAACTACATCCGGAATGCCCTTTTCCGCTAGGATCCGGCGTTCAACCGCCATGCCGTCAAACGCTGCCGCGGTAAGTCTTGGATCAGACAGGGTCCCTGTTGCAACATGTCCTGACTGAGAGCCAGAGGCCATGGGTCCTCTGAGAGCATTTCTTGCAGTTCCGGGTACCGAGTCCTTCTTGGCCTATCCGGAGCAAAGAATATTGTTCACACTCCTCCGTTTATTACAATTCTCAGCCCTTGGGTCTGAGAGGAAGAGGAGGGAATATATAGACCGACTGGAACACCCACGGTGTTACTAGTGCGACCACAGCTATCGCCTGAGAGTCCCTTGACCCAGCGTAAAACCTTTTTTATCTTTTTATTGAGGTGGGATGCCATGTAGTCCACCTGAGGCAGTTTCCATCAATTTGCAAAACTGCGTGAAGACTTCCTGATGAAGTCACCACTTTCCCGGGTGGAGGTCGTGTCCACTCCCGGAATGAACACTGCTGACAGTGCGCTTACTTGATTCTCCGCCCAGCGAAGAATTCTGGTGGCTTCTACCCTCGCCACCCTGCTCATTGTGCCGCCCTGGCGGTTTACATGAGCCCCTGCGTTCTAACTGGATCAGAACCGGTTGGTCGCGAAGCAGGAACTCCGCTTGACTTAGGGCGTTGTATATGGCCCTTAGTTCCAGGATATTGATATGAAGGCAAGTCTGTTGGCTTGACCATAAACCTTGGAATTTTCTTCCCTGTGTAACTGCCCCCCACCCTCGGAGGCTTGCATCCGTGGTCACCAGGACCCAGTCCTGAATGCCGAATCTGCGGCCCTCGAGAAGGTGAGCACTCCGCAGCCACCACAGGAGAGACACCCTGGCCCTGGGGGATAGGGTGATTAACCGATGCATCTGAAGATGTGATCCGGACCACTTGTCCAGTAAGTTCCATTGTCCTTGCATGGAACCAGCCGAAGGGGATGGCCTCGTATGATGCCATCATCCTTCCCAGGACTCAAGTGCAGTGATGCACTGACACCTGTTTTGGTTTTCAATAGATTCCTGACCAGTGTCATGAGCTCCTGAGCTCTCTCTATCGGGAGATAAACCCTCTTCTGGTCTGTGTCTAGGATCATGCCTAGGCGAGGCAGATGAGCGGTAGGAACCAACTGCGACTTCGGAATATATAGAATCCAGTCGTGTTGCCGTTTCACTTCCAGAGAAGGTGATACGCTGTCCAGCAACTGCTCTCTTGATCTCGCTTTTATGAGGAGATCATCCAAGTATGTGATAATAGTGACACCTTGCTTCCTCAGGAGCACCATTATATACGCCATTATCTTGGTGAAATTGGTAATGACAATCCCGTACCGCAATTCTGAGGTACGCCTGATGAGGTGGATTAATGGGGACACGAAGGTATGCATCCTTTATGTCCCGATTCATTTCAGGCTTGCAATGACCGCTCTTAGCGATTCCATCTTGAACCTGAACCTTTTCAGGTATATGTTCAGGGATTTTAATTCAATATGGGTCTAACCGAACCGTCTGGTTTCGGGATTATAACATGGTCAAATAATAACACCCTCTTGTTGAAGGAGGGGACCCTTGACCACCACCTGTTGAAGATACAATTTACGAATTGCAGTTAACACTGGCTCCCTCTCTTGGGGGGAAGCCCGCCGGGTCCTCGGTGAGGGGGCATCTTCTTACAGTCCAGCCTGTATCCCTGCGATACAATTTCTATTGCCCAGGGATCTAACAGGGAGTGAACCCACTTGTGGCTGAACTTACGAAGGAGTGTCCCCACCAGGCCTAGCTCCGCCTGTGGAGCCCCAGCGACATGCGGTGGATTTTTGTAGAGGCCGGGGAGGACTTCTGTTCCTGGGGACAAGCTGTGTTGTACAGCTTCTTCCCTCTGCCCCCGGCTCTGACAAGAAAGGACGCACCTCAGACTTTCTTGTTTCTTTATTCGAAAAGCTGCATTTAATAATGTCGTGCTTTCCTAGGCTGTGCAGGAATATAAGGCAAAATATCAGAATTACCAGCTATAGCTGTGGAGACCAGGCCCGAGATCCTTTCTCCACACAATCCTCAGCCTTCCATATGCCTCTTAAGTCGGCATCATCTGTCCAATGTATATTCTACAGGACACGTCAAGCAGAAATCGACATAGCTTTTGTCTCTAGGACCCAGTATACTCATGTCCCTTTGGGCATGCTTTATAATTATATATCTATCACTTAAGACAGCATCTTAAAATATTTATATGCATACTAGGGTCTCAATCTCTGCTGATAAGGTACCTGTCCACGCTGCCACAGCGCTATAAACCCATGCCGACACAATCGCCGGTCTGGGTAGTATACTAGAATGTGCACACTATCTGCAGGATCCCTGAGAATAGCTAGTGCAAACAGGACACCCAAGGGGAAGATTCTCAACACATCCTGGCCCTAGTGGGGAAAGGATACAGCCTGAGAATTCTATTGTGGGAAGCTGCCGTCTCTTGTCTGGAGATTTCCGCTCTCTTTTTCCTCATGAGAGGAGGGAAATTTACCTCAGCATTCTCCCCCTTAACATGTGTACTCTCGTGTCAGGGACAGATGAGTCATCAGTGATATGCAAATCATCTTTTATTCCAATAATCATATATTGAATATCTTTTAGCCCTCTTGGCTGTAACTTTGCATTATCGTAGTCGACAGTGGAGTTAAACTCCGTGTCGATACTTTGTTATTTTGGATAGTGAGCATAGAGAGACTCTGAAAGACTCTGTGACATAGGGACAGACCAGGGTAGATTTCCTTTCTGTTCCCTAACCTTTTGTGCAATAATTTTACCTCAGCACTTACACATATCCAAACAGGTGTCGGCGTTGTTGACGGAGACACCCTCCCACACACTTATCCGCTCTATCACCTCCTTAGAGGAGCCTTTTACCTCAGACATGTCGACACACGCGTACCGACACACCACACACACAGGGGATGCTCTATTTGAAGACAGTTCCCCCACCAGGCCCTTTGGAGAGACAGAGAGAGAGTATGCCAGCACACACCACAGCGCTATATAATACAGGGATGTACACTATACTGAGTGATTTTTCCCCTATAGCAGCTTATGTACACAGTTTTGCGCCTAAATTTATGTGCCCCCCCTCTTTTTTACCCTTTGTGTACCAGGATACTGCAGGGGAGAGCCTGGGGAGCTTCTTTCCAGCTGAGCTGTGAAGAGAAAATGGCGCCGGTGTGCTGAGGAAGAAGGCCCGGCCCCCTCAGCGGCGGGCTTCTGTCCTTTTATGTACTTTAATGGCGGGGGTTAATGCACATATACAGTTTATCAGACTGTATTATGTGCTTTTCGCCAAGCAAGGTAATCTAATTGCTGCCCAGGGCGCCCCCCCCCCCCAGCGCCCTGCACCCATCAGTGACCGGAGTGTGTGGTGTGCTAAGGGAGCAATGGCGCACAGCTGCAGTGCTGTGCGCTACCTTAATGAAGACCGGAGTCTTCAGCCGCCGATTTTCAACTTCTCTTCGTTCTTCTGGCTCTGCAAGGGGGACGGCGGCGCGGCTCCGGGACCGGACGCCGAGGACTGGGCCTGTGTTCGATCCCTCTGGAGCTAATGGTGTCCAGTAGCCTTAGAAGCCCAAGCTAGCTGCAAGCAGGTAGGTTCGCTTCTCTCCCCTCAGTCCCACGTAGCAGTGAGTCTGTTGCCAGCAGATCTCACTGAAAATAAAAAACCTAACAAATACTTTCTTTTCTAGGAAGCTCAGGAGAGCCCCTAGGGTGCATCCAGCTCTGGCCGGGCACAGATACTAACTGAGGTATGGAGGAGGGGCATAGAGGGAGGAGCCAGTGCACACCAGATATAGTACCTAATCTTTCTTTTAAGAGTGCCCATTCTCCTGCGGAGCCCGTCTATACCCCATGGTCCTTACGGAGTACCCAGCATCCACTAGGACGTCAGAGAAATGTGTATTACATGGCGCTGCAAAATGTTGTGGTAGTCCTTTTGGTTTTGGGTGCCTGTCATTCTGAGCAAGGTGCCTACTCCGGGATCCAGCAAAAATACCCCAGACCTCTTCCACGTTTGACAGTTGGTATCACAGTGTTTATTTACTAATCAGAGACTTGTAAAAATTATAAGGCAATGCATTCAATAGTAAAACATAGGAGGTTCTGAAATTAAAAGCATTGCCCTTTTACATTTGTGGCTTAAACATGCCAGGAAGCAGAAACCTTTATAAGCTACTGCCTAGTAAATATAAACCCTGCATGATGAACCATTTATACATTTTCATTCATGAGTCCATAATACCTTCCAGTTAGTAGTACACGTGAGTGCTTCATGGCCCAGGCAAAACTCTCTCATTGCTGCAGAACATCCCTCCAGTTTTTTTAAGATGGTGAGTTTTTTGTGGGTTAATGTATGCACAGCAACATACAGGTTAAAGTATCACAGGATTATCTAGTGTTAAAATAAATAAAATATATCTATTTTATTTTTTTCCTAATAGAAGTCGAAAGCTGCCGTCTGTCGAAAAGACGGGAGTTTTCGACTTTTTTAGGTCGGAAGGGGTTCCGACCTATTCAATCTAACCCCAAATTATTCGACTTGTTGAAAAGCACGTGGATCAGCGGAATAGCTGCCGATTCGCGTGCTTCTGTCGAAAACGGGGCCAAAACCGACATTGAGATGCAGGAGCAGAGACAGGGGAGACGAGGAGAGCAGCGCTACAGCAGCGTAGCCGGAGGATGTGTCATAGCAGCGTCTACCTGGCTCCAGCAAGCGAGACTTCGCTTGCTGGAGCCGGATGGACGCTACCGTGAGCAGTGGCTGTGACACATCCTCCAGCTACACTTGCTGGAGCCTCTGCTGTAGCACTGCTGTCCCCCATCTCCCCGCTGGTCTCCCCCTTCTCCGGTCCCTCATCTCAATTTGACTTTTTTAAAGTCAAATTGAGATGGGCGTTGAATAGCCCTTGTCGGATCCATTCCGACAAATGCATGTCAGAATGGATCCGACCTCAATTGAATATACCCCATAGTAAAGCATGTACTCTGAAGACAGTAGTCAGACTGCAAATTAACACTATGGAAAGACATTTGCACCAACATGACCTGCTCTGCTAAAGCGATCATTAGAGACAATTAGCTTCAACAGGTTTAGATTATTTATTTATTTTACACCTATAGAGAGTGCATTACGTACTTTGTAAGTCTCATACATGACAGGACATGTTTAAAAAAACAACCCAGTGCTCAAATAGAAATTAAGCTGCTCCTTTTCTTTACCACAATTAGTTTGACAGTTCACTATTAAGTTGTTCAAACTGATTACATAACACTTTGCATTCAAGGAGAAAATGACAGTCTAAACCTATGATAACAGGGTCACTCCGAGTTTATCGTAGCTGTGCACAGCAACAATCAGGCACTCAGACATGCGGGGGGGGGGGGGGGGGGGGGTTGACACCCAGCACAGGGCTAGTCCGCCCACCTTGTCAGTGCCCCCCACCCCCGCAGAAATGCAAAAGCATCGCGCTTTTGCAATTGAGGAGTAATTCCCAGCCAGCGCAGCTCCTGTGGCTGGCCGGGAGAACCTCTTCGTTGCCCGGGTCGCAGCGGCTGCGTGTGAAGTCACGCAGCCGCCGTGGCCCGCCCACCCAACGGTCCAGCCGCGCCCCCTAAACGGCGGCTTAATGCCGCCGTCCAGCCCCCTCCCATTCAGTGACTGCCTCTGCCTGTCAATTAGGTAGAGGCGATCGCTAGGCAACGACGGCCTTCGGCGCCGGCACATGCACAGTTCCGACCGGATCGCTGCAGCAAGCGATCGAGTCGGAATGACCCCCAATAACCTTTATGACGGTTTACAATCACTTTTTTTGTTGCTCCAATTTTTGTTGCTCCAACACTGCAGCGCCAGAAATTGATACAAAAATTAAATAAATACAAAGATAAAATAAAAAATAAAATAATCCAGGAAAGGGGGTGTGGCCACGAGTAAAAAGGGGTGTGGGACTACTGGAGACACTGAACCTGGTACAAGGCCTCTTTTGCCCAGTACAGACCATATAAAAAAACGACACTGTACCGGCTAAATGTTACAGTTGGATGGTATGCAATTATTAAAGTACTGTAACTAAGGATTTACTGAATCAGTATATTTTAGGAGTATACCGATATGTGCTCAGAAAAAAAAAAAGGCTCATTAAATCCTGCACTCCACAATTGCAAGGAAATCAGATTCAATTAAGCCACAGGACAACTTTTACACATTGATATAGGTATGGGTCGTTGGGTCGACACAACTTAGGTCGACAGTCATTAGGTCAACCACTATTGGTCGACAGGGTCACTAAATCGACAGGTCAAAAGGTCGACATGAGTTGATGTTTTTTACTTTTTTCTGTGTCGTTTTCTTCATAAAGTGACGGAGAACCCCAAGTAGTGCACCGTGTTCGCTCGCCATGCTTCAGGCACGGTCCCTCGCTCTGCTACCGCTGCACTCAGCACAGGTTAACGTTCCAAATTGTAGTCCACGTGGATCGTAAAGTATGAAAAAGTTCAACAATTTTTACAAAAAAAGTGAAAAACTCATGTCGACCTTTTGAACTGTCAACCTAGTGACCCTGTCAACCTAATACATGTCGACCAATAGTGGTCGACCTAATGACTGTATCCCCATTGACATGGCTATATAAAATGTATAGGCATGATTTTTTAAGCATCTCTCCTTTTATACTGAAATTCTTGTGAGGTAGATCAGTGTTAAATTATGATGGTGCTAAACTGGTTTTGAGCAACCAGGGATGAAGGGCAATGTTACTGCACAGCAAGCATGTAATAAATGCGTTTGAAACATATGAACATTTGTTGTTGTACCATCTACATCCGTGCAATTGGTTTCATAGCAATCATCAGTGTGCATTTCATACCTGCCTACCCATCCGGAAAATTGGATGGCGCTCCTGGCCACCCAGTAAAAGTAAGCAAGCCTCCCAGAGCTAGCCGCAACCCCCCGCAGTGCCCAAGAAAGTGGTCAGTCTGGGGAAAGCTGTTGACACAATTTGCGGAGAATCGCTTCATTGTAGCCCCGTCCCCACTTTGCAATGCCTGCAATGTGGGCAGTGTATACCAGGGGACGTGGCTGCGATGGTGCAATCGCGTCTCCATGCCCCATTTCCAGAGCACCCCCCCCCCCCCCAAGTTCATAGTCAGCAAGCCTGGTGCGCGTATCCTTGGTGCATTGTATCTGAAGACAGACATAATTACACAATCGCAAAACTGCGAATAGCCCGCAACTCCGTTGCCACACCCTCAGTAAACTTAGCCTACTAGGAAACACCCCCCCCTTACCAATCAGTTACTCGCAGCAGCCACAAGTGGAGATTCACCTGATTGAAGTATGACTCCGCATCGCCCCTAATTGTTTTCGCCCACCTCGGAAAAGCAAGTTCAGTGAGAAAATAGACATGGTAGGTCTGCAAAACCGACTTGCATTTAACTCTACATCAGTACCTAGTTGTCAAAAGGCATTTCCCAAATGGCAAAAGCATTTTTGACAACCACACTACAATATCCCTAGTTTGATATACCTGCCCAAATAACTAGAGAATTTAAAAAAAATCATATTGCAAGTCTGTACAGAATACATATATGAAGTCACCATGTCAATACCAGAATGGCGGTGCCAGTATCCAGATGCGGTTGTAATCCCACAGCACAGATGGTGTAATGGTTAGCATTACTGCCTCACAGAGGTCACAGGTTCAATTCCAACCACAGCCCTAACTGTGTGGATTTTTGATATTATCCCTGTGCTTGCGTGGGTTTCCTCCAACAACCCAAAAATATACTGGTAGGTTAATTAGCTCCCAACAAAAGAAAAAAATATATATACCTTAATAAACAGGTGCATGTGTTTAGGGAACACTAGATGGGCCAATTGGTTGCAGTCAAATTCTTTGGGGTCGGTTATATTTTTTTTTTTGTGTGCGGCCGCCTCTAGAGAGAGTGCCCAGTAATTCAATTGTCCTGCCATTCTGGGTGCCCAGCGGAAGCGTTGGACACATTTTTTCCTCACAGCTTCCTGAGGTGTGGGGAAAAAACGTGTAGAAACTCTGAAGTTTGGGCGTCCAAACGGATAGTTTGTTTGGACACCCAAAACAAGGAGTTTAGACGGGTTTAGCGGTTTTAGACGGCTAAACCCCGTCTATTTGAGTGCGACATGTGCAACGTGCATAGGCGCCCAAACACAATTGAATTGTGACAATTGTTTGGGTGTCTATTTTTAGACGCCCACAACAACTGAATCTGTCCCTATGTATATATGTTAAATAATTTTAACAACGTAGGTACTGTAACGTTAAACATCCTGCTTTACATCATAAAGTTGTGTCTGCACGGTTAAAATGCTTTAAGTAATACAGCAGCTTTGTCGTGATACCGGTGTTGGCATTCTGATTTCAGCTAAGTGAATACACACAGTCTGTACTTCGCTGCTGGTTGCAAAATAAAGACGGTATGGCATTAATTAGTCAATAAAGCTATAACATGGAAGGAAGCTTACTCAATATACTGTATAACACGTTCACAGTTTCTTAACGCAATGTCGTGCTCAAACTAGAATACACTACTCGACTATATGCTGTGAAAGCAGAAAAGTATTTATTCTGGCAATCTGAGGATACTCACTGGGCAAGATTTTAAACCAGTTTGCAGTAAAATAAGAATTTACTTACCGATAATTCTATTTCTCGGAGTCCGTAGTGGATGCTGGGGTTCCTGAAAGGACCATGGGGAATAGCGGCTCCGCAGGAGACAGGGCACAAAAAAGTAAAGCTTTTACCAGATCAGGTGGTGTGCACTGGCTCCTCCCCCTATGACCCTCCTCCAGACTCCAGTTAGGTACTGTGCCCGGACGAGCGTACACAATAAGGGAGGCAATTTGAATCCCGGGTAAGACTCATACCAGCCACACCAATCACACCGTACAACTTGTGATCTAAACCCAGTTAACAGTATGATAACAGAAAGAGCCTCTTAAAGATGGCTCCTTAACAATATAACCCGAATTTGTTAACAATAACTATGTACAGTATTGCAGATAATCCGCACTTGGGATGGGCGCCCAGCATCCACTACGGACTCCGAGAAATAGAATTATCGGTAAGTAAATTCTTATTTTCTCTATCGTCCTAAGTGGATGCTGGGGTTCCTGAAAGGACCATGGGGATTATACCAAAGCTCCCAAACGGGCGGGAGAGTGCGGATGACTCTGCAGCACCGAATGAGAGAATTCCAAGTCCTCTTTTGCCAGGGTATCAAATTTGTAGAATTTTACAAACGTGTTTTCCCCCGACCACGTAGCTGCTCGGCAGAATTGTAATGCCGAGACCCCTCGGGCAGCCGCCCAAGATGAGCCCACCTTCCTTGTGGAATGGGCCTTAACAGATTTAGGCTGTGGCAGGCCTGCCACAGAATGAGCAAGTTGAATTGTGTTACAAATCCAACGAGCAATCGTCTGCTTAGAAGCAGGGGCACCCAACTTGTTGGGTGCATATAGTATCAACAGCGAGTCAGATTTTCTGACTTCAGCCGTCCTTGAAATGTATATTTTTAAGGCTCTGACAACGTCCAACAACTTGGAGTCCTCCAAGTCGCCAGTGGCCGCAGGCACCACAATAGGTTGGTTCAGGTGAAACGCTGATACCACCTTAGGGAGAAAATGCGGACGAGTCCTCAGTTCTGCCCTATCCGAATGGAAGATTAGATAAGGGCTTTTATAAGATAAAGCCGCCAATTCAGATACTCTCCTGGCGGAAGCCAGGGCCAGTAACATAGTCACTTTCCATGTGAGATATTTAAAATCCACCTTTTTCAATGGTTCAAACCAATGGGATTTGAGGAAATCTAAAACTACATTTAGATCCCACGGTGCCACCGGAGGCACCACAGGAGGCTGTATATGCAGTACTCCTTTAACAAAAGTCTGTACCTCAGGAACTGAGGCCAATTCTTTTTGGAAGAATATTGACAGGGCCGAAATTTGAACCTTAATAGATCTCAATTTGAGACCCATAGACAATCCTGATTGTAGGAAATGTAGGAAACGACCCAGTTGAAATTCCTCCGTCGGAACACTCCGATCCTCGCACCACGCGACATATTTTCGCCAAATGCGGTGATAATGTTTCGCGGTGACTTCCTTCCTTGCCTTAATCAAGGTAGGAATGACTTCTTCTGGAATGCCTTTCCCTTTTAGGATCTGGCGTTCAACCGCCATGCCGTCAAACGCAGCCGCGGTAAGTCTTGAAAGAGACAGGGACCCTGTTGTAGCAGGTCCCTTCTCAGAAGTAGAGGGCACGGGTCGTCCGTGACCAACTCTTGAAGTTCCGGGTACCAAGTCCTTCTTGGCCAATCCGGAGCCACTAGTATTGTTCTTACTCCTCCTCACCGTATAATCTTCAATACCTTTGGTATGAGAGGCAGAGGAGGAAACACATATACTGATTTGTACACCCAAGGTGTTACCAGTGCGTCCACAGCTATTGCCTGTGGATCTCTTGACCTGGCGCAATACTTGTCCAGTTTCTTGTTGAGGCGAGACGCCATCATGTCTACCATTGGTCTTTCCCAACAGTTTATTAGCATGTGGAAGACTTCTGGATGAAGACCCCCCTCTCCCAGGTGAATATCGTGTCTGCTGAGGAAGTCTGCTTCCCAGTTGTCCACGCCCGGGAAGAACACTGCTGACAGTGCTATTACGTGATTCTCCGCCCAGCGAAGAATCTTGGCAGCTTCTGCCATTGCACTCCTGCTTCTTGTGCCGCCCTGTCTGTTTACATGGGCGACCGCCGTGATGTTGTCCGACTGAATCAACACCGGTTTTCCTTGCAGGAGTGGTTCCGCCTGGCTTAGAGCATTTTAGATTGCTCTTAGTACCAGAATGTTTATGTGAAGAGACTTTTCCAGGTTCGTCCATACCCCCTGGAAGTTTCTTCCTTGTGTGACTGCTCCCCAACCTCTCAGGCTGGCGTCCGTGGTCACCAGGATCAAATCCTGTATGCCGAATCTGCGGCCCTCCAATAGATGAGCCTTTTGCAACCACCACAGAAGATATACCCTTGTCCTTGGCGACAGGGTTATTCGCAGGTGCATCTGAGGATGCGACCCTGACCATTTGTCCAACAGATCCCTTTGGAAAATTCTTGCATGGAATCTGCCGAATGGAATTGCTTCGTAAAAAGCCACCATTTTTCCCAGGACTCTTGTGCATTGATGTACAGACACCTTTCCTGGTTTTAGGAGGTTCCTGACAGGTCGGATAACTCCTTGGCTTTTTCCTCGGGAAGAAAAACCTTTTTCTGAACCGTGTCCAGAATCATCCCTAGGAACAGCAGACGTATCGTCGGAAAACAGCTGCGATTCTTGGAATATTTAGAATCCAGTCGTGCCGTCGAAGAACTACTTTAGATAGTGCTCTTCCGACCTCCAACTGTTCTCTGGAACTTGCCCTTTTTAGGTCGTGCAAGTAAGGGATAATTTAGATGCCTTTTTTCTTTGAAGAAACATCTTTTCGGCCATTACCTTGGTAAAAAGGCCCGGGGTGCCGTGGATAATTCAAACGGCATCGTCTGAAACTGATATTGACAGTTCTGTACCACGAACCAGAGGTACCCTTGATGAGAAGGACAAAATTTGGACATGGAGGTAATCCTTGATGTCCAGGGACACCATATAGTCCCTTTTTTTCCGGTTCGCTATCACTGCTCTGAGTGACTTTATCTCGATTTGAACCTTTTATGTAAGTGTTCAAAACATTTTAGATTTAGACTATGTGTCACCAAGCCGTCTGGCTTCAGTACCACAATATAGTGTGGAAAAATAATACCCTTTTCCTTGTCGTAGGAGGGGTACTTTGATTATCACCTGCTGGATATACAGCTTGTGAATTGTTTCCAATGCTGCCTCCCTGTCGGAGGGAGCCGTTGGTAAAGCAGACTTCAGGAACCTGCGAGGAGAAGATGTCTCGACTCTCCAATCTTTACCCCTGGGATAATACTCGTACGATCTAGGGGTCAACTTGCGAGTGATCCCACTGCGCCCTGAGACTCTTGAGACTACCCCCCCACCTTGAGTCCGCTTGCACGGCCCCAGCGTCATGCTGAGGACTTGGCAGACGCGGTGGAGGGCTTCTTTTCCTGGGAAAGGGCTGCCTGCTGCAGTCTACTTCCCTTACCTCTATGTCTGGGCAGATATGACTGGCCTTTTGCCTGCATGCCCTCATGGGAAAGGAAAGATTGAGGCTGAAAAGACGGTGTCTTTTTTAGCTGAGATGTAACTTGGGGTAAAAAAGGTTGGATTTCCCAGCTGTTGCTGTGGTCCCCAGGTCCGATGGACCGACCCCCAAATAACTCCTTCCCTTTATACAGTAATACTTCCATCTGCCGTATGGGATCTGTATCACCTGACCACTGTCGTGTCCCTGACATCTTCTGGGAGATATGGACAACGCACTTATCTTGATGCCAGAGAGCAAATATCCCTCTGTGCATCTCACATACATATATATAGAATGCATCCTATTAAATGCTCTACATGAATAAAATATTTTCAGTCAGGGAATCCGACCAAGCCAACCCAGCACTGCATCTCCAGGCTGATGGCGATCGCTGGTCGCAGTATAACCACCTTATGTGTGTATATACTTTTTAGGATATTTTTTTTTTTTTTTCAGCTTCCTATCAGCTGGCTCCTTGAGGGCGGCCGTATCTGGAGACGGTAACGCCACTTGATAAGCGTGTGAGCGCCTTATCACCCTAAGGGGTGTTTCCCAACGTACCCTAATTTCTGGCGGGAAAGGGTATAACGCCAATATTTGCTATCGGGGTAACCCTACGCATCATCACACACTTCATTTTATTTTATCTGATTCAGGAAAAACTACAGGTAGTCTTTTCACTCCCACATAATACCCTTTCTTGTGGTACTTGTAGTATCAGAAACACGTAACACCTCCTTCATTGCCCTTAACGTGTGGCCCTAATGAGAAATACGTTTGTTTATTCACCGTCGACACTGTATTCAGTGTCCGTGTCTGTGTCTGTGTCGACCGACTGAGGTAAATGGGCGTTTTTAAAACCCCTGACGGTGTTTCTGAGACGCCTGGACCGGTCCTAATAGATTGTCGGCCGTCTCATGTCGTCAACCGACCTTGCAGCGTGTTGACATTCTCACGTAATTCTCTAAATAAGCCATCCATTCCGGTGTCGACTCCCTAGAGAGTGACATCACCATTACAGGCAATTTCTCCGCCTCCTCACCAACATCGTCCTCATACATGTCGACACACACGTACCGACACACAGCACACACACCGGGAATGCTCTGACAGAGGACAGGACCCACTAGCCCTTTGGGGAGACAGAGGGAGAGTCTGCCAGCACACACCAAAAACGCTATAATTATATAGGGACAACCTTATATAAGTGTTTCTCCCTTATAGCATCTTTTATATATATACAATATCGCCAAAATCAGTGCCCCCCCTCTCTGTTTTAACCCTGTTTCTGTAGTGCAGTGCAGGGGAGAGCCTGGGAGCCTTCTCTCCAGCTTTTCTGTGAGAGAAAATGGCGCTGTGTGCTGAGGAGATAGGCCCCGCCCCTTTTTCGGCGGGCTCGTCTCCCGCTATTTTTGAAGTTAGGCAGGGGTTAAATATCTCCATATAGCCTCTGTGGGCTATATGTGAGGTATTTTTTGCCTCTAATAAGGTTTTTATTTGCCTCTCAGAGCGCCCCCCCCAGCGCTCTGCACCCTCAGTGACTGTTGTGTGAAGTGTGCTGAGAGGAAAATGGCGCACAGCTGCAGTGCTGTGCGCTACCTTTATGAAGACTCAGGAGTCTTCAGCCGCCGATTTTGGACCTCTTCTCTCTTCAGCGTCTGCAAGGGGGCCGGCGGCGCGGCTCCGGTGACCATCCAGGCTGTACCTGTGATCGTCCCTCTGGAGCTAGTGTCCAGTAGCCAAGCAGCAAATCCACTCTGCACGCAGGTGAGTTCACTACTTCTCCCCTAAGTCCCTCGTTGCAGTGATCCTGTTGCCAGCAGGACTCACTGTAAAGTAAAAAACCTAAGCTAAACTTTCTCTAAGCAGCTCTTTAGGAGAGCCACCTAGATTGCACCCTTCTCGTTCGGGCACAAAATCTAACTGGAGTCTGGAGGAGGGTCATAGGGGGAGGAGCCAGTGCACACCACCTGATCTGGTAAAAGCTTTACTTTTTTGTGCCCTGTCTCCTGCGGAGCCGCTATTCCCCATGGTCCTTTCAGGAACCCCAGCATCCACTTAGGACGATAGAGAAAGTGTCATTGTTGTGTACATGCTACTGTGGCTTACCCCACGCAACCCAGTTAAAGCCAAGTCGTGATTTGTCAGCACTGCTGAGATCCATGGAGCCTCAGAGAAACTCGTACACAGTGCAAAGGTTAGACAGTAAGATAAACAAAATTACAGTTTAGACACAACAGCAAACGACACTGTTTGCATCCAGTAACTTCTTTTGAAAGGTTGTCAACAAAACAAAATAAAAAGGCAGTATTACTAAAAACGCTATACACTAATATATAATAAATAAATCAGTTTACAAAATAACTTCCATTTTCTGTAACCACAAATACCTCTACTAAATATATGGCAGCATTCCAGCACTCAAACAAAGCAAAGACATTTGCTAATCACCTTCTTTGCTGTTCAGTTATTACCACAGCAAGCGAGACCCAACACACCGGATCTAACAGAAAGCTTTAGGAGGCTCAAGTTCAGCACATGGGACAGTTTCACTATCCACATGGACATCTGTGGGAATAGTAACCTGTGGCCAGCAAAGTGGCGTGAGCCACCGTAACCAAAGCATGGTGAGTGAAGACAGCACGCTTTGTTACACTTTTTAATGAACTGAACAAGTTTAATGATGATCTGAAGCAGGTAAATTATGCTTATCCATGGGGTACAACTTTAGAGCAGATAATGCCGGATTACTCCCCCACTATGGATAGAGGCACACAGTGCCAGAAGGGATTTCCAGCTCCTGATTAATACAGCACTTGGGGGCAGATGTATTAACCTGGAGAAGGGATAAAGAAGTGATAAAGCAGCAATAAGCGCAATGTAATAACGCAGCAGCCAATCATTACGGATTAGAAAAATGACAGTTAGGAGCTGACAGGCTGGTGCATTATCACCTTGCATTTATCACTGCTTTATCCTTTCTCCAGGCTTAATACATCTGGTGAGTGGGTCCAAAGGAAAGGGTACCCTCCAAGAATATTGTGGATAAGAGGACCTATTTGATTTATATAGAGTGAAATCAACTTTGATCCTTACAAGCTCAAAAAATATGCTGCACCACACCTACAGATAGATAGATATGGAAGAAAAAAAATCTTACAAATCTGTATTTGTACAGGCCAAACCTTATCTTCTACCCACCCAACAGGTCAACATTCATCATACTCGCTGCTTTACTCATATAATGTACAGAGTAGCATAACACAGCAGCTCTTGCACTACACACAAACAATGCCATTGGCCATTTACCATAGTTTAGAAAAGCCTCAGATTTCCCATTAAAGGTCTGGCAGTCACCCAATACTTGTATCACCAGTAACAGTATTTATACAAGTTATCCAGCACAGGAGTTCTTACTCTATAGCCTGGTACCCAACCAAACCATGGCTCTCCAAGCAGAATGGATGAGACGCAAAACCCTCAGATTTTGCTGCAATTCTCACCTATACAGGTTCAGTCTTGTGACGTACAAAGTTATCATCACACGCAAAATATATGTATATATATATATATATATATATATATATATATATATATATATATATATATATATATATATATATTTTTTTTTTTTTTTTTTTTTTTTTTATTACACACACATGTGTTGTACACTGTCCATAGAGCTGCACAAAGATTACATGTATAAATGATATGACTCGCAGATAGCTACTATCACTGAGGAGAAGGTGAGCAATGTGACAAGAAACCGCATAAGGTTAGGGTCAGGGGCCTCTGCGATAGTCGCGATAGAGTGAACGAAGGGACAGTAGGTGAGGGGGCAGAGCCCAGCAATACTCACCAACTTTATCCTTGCCGTACATATGGCCGGCCACCTGATGCGAGAGCGGGACGCAGCCGTTCAGTAACTTGTTGTGGCCGGGGTCTTTCCGCAGCAGCTCCGGATCGCTCCCCCCGGTGGGGCGGTGAGGGTCCTGGCTGCCCGGGGGAAGCGGCTCGGCGGCCCCGTGGTGGCGGTGCTGGGTCTCCATCCTGCAGCAGAGATGAGGGAGCCCCTGCACGAGGTGGGAATGGGTCTCTGCCCTCACCGGGCGCTCTCCGCCTTCCTCCCCTCCGGCGTTCCGGCAACCAGCATGTCGCGACTGGCGACACGCCGCGCCTATCGCCAGCTCAGGCGAACGGCAGCGGCTGAGATTGCAACAGAGCTGCGACAGCGGACACACGGACGGTTCTCTAGCTCCTGCGTCACCGCGTTACCTCTCTCTGCCAGCTGCGGCGCCGCCCACTGCGTGACGTCACTGCAGCTCTCACGTAGCTTCTGGTACAGTCAGGGTGCTGGCGGCTGCTGCGTGGGCGTGGTCTGGCGGGGACACATCATGGGGGTGTGTCTGTTATGTAAATAAGGACCTTGGGCTCGGCTCTGAGTATTGTTAACTCATGTGGTGACAGCTGCCCGGCTGTGTGCTCTGTGTGACCATAGGGGTAGGGCTGTCTCTTATCTACAGTTTACATGATACACCAGGACTGACGTGCAATGGTTATATGTGTCTGGTGCACAGATAACAAAAGGCAGGGTCAGGAAATAGCACTAATGGTAACAGTTAATGAATAACATGGATTTGCAGGATTATAAATATTGTCAGACCTAGTACTTATATATTCATTCACATGTACAGTGCCAGTATATTTCTTTACAATCGGTATATTAGTAGCAGGGCACTGTTAATAGATGTATCACACATTGGGACTGATTCATGTTTGTGGGTAAATGAAAAAAAAAAGTAACTTTGTTTCTGGAACAAACTACAGTATGTTGCCATGCAAGGGCAGGGGCAAACGCAGGATTTAGTGAGGGGGGTTTCCATGTGGGGGTGTGGGGGTGTGTGTATATATGTACAGTATGCATGTATGTGTGCACGTACGTGTGTGTGTGTGTGTGTGTGTGTGTGTGTGTGTGTGTGTGTGTGTGTATATATATATATATATATATGAGTGTGTGTATATATATATATATATATATATATATATAATGACAAAAAGTAGGCACTCACTGTAGATGTTGCTTAATACCGAGGTGCCCTCCTTATATGTAATAGGTGGCATCCCCCCTTCCCATGCAGTAGAAACCAGGCGGCACTCAGCGGTCTCTGTGAGTAAATCAATGTATTACAGTACAAAAGGCATAGTGTACCGACGTTTCAACGCCACATAAAGCGGGTTTTTTTTCCTTCAAGCCTACAGTAAAGCACCTTGAAAAAAACGCCCACTAAAACATCGGTACACTATGCCTTTTGTACTTTAATACATTGATTTACTCACAAAGACTACTAAGTGCCACCTGGTTTCCACTGCACGGAGGGGTGCATGCCAGTCTCCACCCAGGGACGTGCTGTATTGCACCATATACACACAGAGTGACACACAAACACATATACACAAACACACACCCAAACATACATACACAAACATACATACACACAGAGCCGGCCATAGGTATAGGCAAATTAGGCAATTGCATAGGGCATTTGATATGCCTAGGGGCATCAGCAGCTTCTGCTGATTAAAATGATATGTGGCATGCCTATATTCAGTGTGTAGCATTTCATATGCAGATACAGCTGCAGTCTCACACAGTATATAGGCATGCTGCATATCATTTTAATCAGCAGAAGCTGCGTGTTCATCCTAGCCACATAGCAATGAAAATAAGATGCATTTTCATAAAAAAAAAAGGTGTGCCCGACGTTAGCATTGAGGCAAGATTTATGAGGACACATCTGTTTCCAAGCAGAGGCAGAGGTCACAGTGTTAGCGGCAGTGTGAGTGCTGTGTGCATGTGAGTGGGTTGGTTGTGCAGTAGTGTTTGGAATGTGTAAGGAGCATTATGTGTGTCATGTAAAAATGCATTAAAATGTGCAACATATGTGTAAGGGGCACTATGTGTGTCATTATGTGTATAAGGGCATTAATAATGTGCAGCATATATGTAACAGGGTACTACTGTACGTGTGTCATTATGTGTATAGGGGCACTAATAATGTGTAGGGGCACTATGTGTCATTATGTGTATAAGGGCATTAATAATGTGCTGCATATGTGTAAGGGACATTATGTGTAAAAGGGCATTAATAAAGTTGTCATAATGTGTAAGGCACATTATGTTTATAAGGACATTAATAAGGTGTCTCATGTGTAAGGGGCATTACTGTGTGGAATTATGTATATAAATGCATTACTAATGTGTGGCATTATGTGTATAAGGTGCTCTACTATGTGACGTTGCGTATAGAAGGGGCACTACTGTGTCGTCTAATGTGAATAAAGAGCAATAGGGTGTGGTGTAATGTGAATAAGGAGCAATTCAGTGTGATGTAATGTGAATAAGGGGCTCTACTGTGAGGAGTAACGTTTATAAGGTAAAGTGATACTACTGTGGGATGTAATATGAATTATGGACACTATCGCATGATCAAATGTGAATAAAGTTGCAGTACTGTGTGGCGTAATTGGAATTGGGGTTACCATTGTGTGGTCATGCCCCTTACCAGCAAAAACACACCCTTTTTGGGCTGTGCACCAAATGTGCGAACTGTTCCTATTTAAAATATGGGGGGTCCAAACACCAAAATAAGGACTGCTATGGGTGAGGGGTGATGGTGCTGGGAAAGAGGTGCTGGGTCAGAGGCGGAACCAGTGGTGGTGCTAGGGGGCATCAGCCAAAATCTTGCCTAGGGCATCATATTGGTTAGGTCCGGCTCTGCATACACAAACAATCACATACATACACACATACATAAATGACTACAAATACAAACATACACACAGTTACAGTATGTGATTACCCTTCCACCAGGCGCTAGCAGCAGTGTGAGGACGGAGGGAACTTGCGCAGCCAGCAGCTCCCCCTTCACCCCTCCGGACTGTTTATAGTAGAGAGCTATGGTAGATCTCTGCTGCCGCTGCAGTGTAGCGGGTCCGCGGTCGCGATCGCGGCTTTTACCTGAGACGGAGACAGCTGTGTCTCCATCTCAAGAACAGAAGATTCAACTCATCAGGGGGGGGAGGGTTTCCAGGTACTTGGAAACCCCCCCTGCGTGCGCCACTGAAGGGGATCAAATACATGTATACTGTTTCTGTGCAGGGCCAATACTGGCTGCTTTTACATGTAGCCCACAAATCATTGTTGCCTTCCCTCCCTCATTCTGCAGGAGACTGCCTGAAAAAGTAGAAATCTCCCTAACTCCCTGAATAGTCCAGCAATCTCCCTGATTGCACCTTACCCCCATTATGTAGCTGTTACATTCTTGGGGAAATAGAGAAATCAGAGATACATACATTATAAAGGGGTCATCAGTGCCATTTTCCTGCATTGGTTATAAGGCACACTGATCCCTATGGCTACATGCATTTTAAATAAGGTTTCTCGTGGCCACTTACAGTATATGGAACCTCTTGTAAAACACAATACACAAATCTTACTAACTTTGAGGCTTATTTACATTTGCATGTAAGTCATTTTCATGACACACCTCTCAGATGTAGCAGTACACATCAGCGCTGATAGGTGTTACTTTCACAATCTCCCTGAAACGCTTTTTCAAAAGTAGGCAAGTATGCCACAAATGTTAGACAGCTATAGTTTTACTCTGCACCTTATATTTCCGTTTGAACACAACCCACCCAAATCTAACTCTCTCTGCACATGTTACATCTGCCCAACCTGTGGTGCAGCATGGTTTTGCCAATTTGATTTTTTGCTTTAATTACAAACATGAATCAGGTCCATAATACAGGTGCACTTAGACGCCCACAATTGTACGCCCATATTCCGAGTCGTACACATCTATGCCATTGCTCTAACTCCAGCCATAAGAACCGCTGTCATCACTATCAATAACACACCCACTCCATGCCAGTAGATGTTATATTATTTCAATAACACTTATAACATCTACTGGCATGGAGTGGGTGTGTTATTGATAGTGCTGACAGCGGTAGATCTACTGGCATGGAGTATAATTGATATGCATAAGATATGACTGAATATGAAGAGCAATGTGCATATGCACAACTCAGCATAGGTGCAATTCTGGCTGCATGATCGCGAAACATCCACAGAACATTTCTCTTATATCCGAGTATCGTATTACTGTCCAGTAACCATACATCACAACTTTTCTGTGGTGCATGCCTGAAATTAGGGCACATGGCCTCGTAGCAAGGGGTCATGGCCTCATGGTAAATATCATGCCCATGAGCCACGCCCCCATTTTCTTCTTGGTGGAGGCATTCCTAGTGCTCCAGGAGCTGTTCGACATGTCCCCAGTCCCTTTTTCCCATGAGTAGATGCCCAGCACGTGCACATGGTATGTATTCACTGCTGTGCCTGAAAAACTGGGATGGTTGGGAGGTATGCAGTGCCGTTCAGCCATCACAGAGAAATGACTGAGAGATGCGTACTTATAACACTTTCAGATGTGTATGCAAGCTGGGACATATGCACAGTTTTCAAAAACAGTAATTGCTAGATGTGGCCACTTTCAGACTTACATGGGACTCAAAATCAGTTCATTGTGTATATTTGAAGTCTAAAAATGAGTTATAGACATTTGGCACACATCCCTCAAGGTAAATTATCTCCTACTTACACGTTGTGCCAATGCATGCAGTTCAGAAATGTAGTGTTTTGGTATTTGGAGAAGTGTCCTTTGACTTAGGAATATCATAGGCTCTTGGGGTCAGCTGGTAGCTGAATTGTTTCTGGTTTCTGACTCCTTTTATCCTGCGTCTACCAATATTACGTGAAGATTCATCAGATTGAAGTTTCTATTTTGCGTCATCTCATTAAGTAATCATAGGACTGAGAAGACATCCTTCAATCTTCAAATAATTTCTCACTGGCAGATCACTGAGAGATTCTTCTGGAGAATACTCATCATCACCAGTGCCACTGCCATGCAGTGTTCCACAAGTTTATATACTATCTCCCATGCTTTTTGCAGTATTCATGCTACCACTGGGTGAAATAATCAAACATCATGGCCTGGTCTACCACTGCTATGCAGAGGATACATAACTGTAATTGTCCTTGCTCTGGGTAATGAGAACCCAATACCAACCATAAATGGCTGCCTAGCTGAGGTTCAGGAGTGAATTAGCGCCAACTGTCTGTTATTGAATCCTGATAAAAGGCGGTCCTTATGATAGCAGCTCACCAACAAGGGACAAGATGGCAGATTAGTCAATCAACTGGGCTTAATGCTTGGGGGCTCAGAATTACAAAACAATGAACATTTGCAGAATTTAGATGTTGCCTTGGATGGTGGCTTGGTATTGGTTTTGCATCTGTATTTAAAAAAACAAAAAACAAACATAAAACAGCTAAAGTTACAGAATTTTAGCCAGTTCTTATTCCTACAGTATTATTGACCTCAATAACATTAATGTCTGCTCATTTCCAGTCAATTTTTACACAATATTGTTTTCATACACTTTAGGCCTAAAGATTGCAGGGAGGTAGCTGGATGACTAAGCTAAGTGACAGCAGTGACAGCAGTGGGGGGGTGTCTTTACGTAAAGCCGTTTTTAAAACCTGATATACGGGAAGATATTCAGGAGGGGACTGTAGACACTGTCGAGACATTATGGGTAGAAATTGCATGCGGGGAAAAAGGAATAAAAAAGTTAGTATTGGGTGTATGCTATAGGCCGCCTGGTATCAACGCATCTGATGAGGAATTGTTACTAAAGCAAATTGAAAAAGCAGCAGGAGTAGGAGACATAGTAGTGATGGGAGATTGTAACTATCCAGAGATAAACTGGAAAAACGATTCATGTGATACTGCTAGGGGCAATATGTTTTTAAACACACTTAATGATAACTACTTAGTTCAACTAATTGAGGAACCAACTAGGTACAATGCAATCTTAGACCAGGTATTAACAAACAATGGGGATTTGGTATCAGGTATTATAGTAGGGGAACCCATAGGAAACAGCGACCACAATATGGTCACATTCAATATCAGTTTCCATAAACAGCCCTATACTGGCTTAACTAGGACTCTAAACTTTAGCAAAGCAAACTTTGATAAGATGAGGGTATTTTTCAGGGATATTGAATGGGAAGGTTTGTTTTTAGGAAAAAATACTACAGAGAAATGGGAGGTACTAAAATTCCTGCTAGCTAAAAATACACTCAAATTTATTCCTACGAGCAGCAAAAAAAGGAATAAAAATCATAAACCGATGTGGCTTAACAAAAAGATTAAGGAACTTATGGGCAAGAAAAGGCGAGCATTTAAAAAATACAAATCTGACGGGGAAGCAGAGTCATTTCAGCACTATAAGGAATGTAACAAAATATGCAAAAAGGAAATAAGAGCGGCTAAAGTAGAAACTGAAAAACTAGTAGCAAAGGAAAGCAAAGCGAATCCCAAAAAATTATTTAAATACATTAATAGCAAGAGATTAAAGAAGGAGAGTATAGGCCCTTTAAATGACAAGTTGGGAATCTTAAGCAAAAATGATAATGACTTAGCGGACACACTAAATGAGTTTTTTTCAACAGTATTTACTAGAGAGGACCCAATTCAGGGACTAACATATAATCTCAATAATGAGAATATCCCACTGATAGGTACTTATTTAAGCGAGGAAGTAGTCTGTGACCGGTTAAAACATTTAAAGATTAATAAGTCACCAGGTCCCGATGGTATTCACCCAAGGGTTCTAATGGAGCTTCATTCTGAACTTGCAAAACCACTATTTTTGATCTTTAGGGATTCAGTAATATCAGGTATGGTTCCCAAAGACTGGCGTATAGCGGAAGTAGTGCCTATATTCAAAAAGGGAAGTAAAGCTGAGCCAGGTAATTATAAACCAGTTAGTCTTACATCTATAGTGGGGAAAGTATTGGAAGGTATTCTAAGAGATAGTATTCAGAAGTTGTTATGAACAACAGGTAGTGGTTCATTCCTATTTTATGTTTATAAGTTGTCTTGCAGGCCAGGATTTCCCGTTGCTCTGTTTAAGAATACTCTTGGTTGCTGCCGCTGGTGAGTCTGTGTAATTGCAGCTTGTTCCCATGTGTTCAGCCTCACCTGGCTGCTAATTGCATCTTGTCAGTTTGGAGTCATGCAACAGGGCAGCTGCATTATATTATTAATTAGGCCTCTCTGTTATATGCTGGCTCAGTGCAATTCACAGACGCTGGTGATATTTCTAGGTTTCCAGTCTGCTTGAGTTCTGAGCTTGTACCTGCCAGTTCCTGAGCTCCTGTGTAGCAGTGTCTGTCGATTCCTGTGTCAGTCCCTGTGTCAGTCCCTGTGTCGATTCCTGTGTCTGATCCCGTGTCCTGCCGTGAAGCGTTCCTGTCCAGAAGTCCGGTGGCTTTGCCTATGCCTGGTCGAGTTTCTGGCTTCTTGGTGTCCACCGGTCTGTCGTTTGGGATTCTGCCTGTCCTCCAGTTCTGAGAGTCTGTGTCGGCAGCATTGGGGGTTCCTGTCCGTTTGCCATTATTCATACCGGTTCCGTGAGTAGCGGCTCTGCCGCGTCCGTCGGCCTAGGCCGCTGTATTCCGTTATTATTTCTGTCACTGGTGTTTTGCAGAGGGTTCTGCTTATGCTGTCACCGCCGGTACACAAAAGTATTGTGTCGGCGTGTGGTCAGCATTTCCTTTGTTGTTCTTTTCCTTTGGCGGCAAGCCGCACATACTTTGGTTTTAGGTTTGTTAGTAGCCCCTGGCCTTGTTGTTTAGTCAGAGGGCCCCTTGTTATCACCCTGTCTCGGTTCACTCTTTGTCTCTCATTAAGACCTGAGGGGGCATCGAAGTTGGGCAGACGTAATCCGCCCTTCAAATGCGGCTGCCATGGGCTCAAGCAACCATAGTCTCGCAAGAGTGTACTGACAGCACGGGCGAGACAACGGAGATAGGGCGCCAGGGGCTATTCCCTTTCCATTCCCCTTTCCCAGCATTACGTCCTGGTGCTCTGGACTCGCTTCATAACATCTCCCTTGTTCTGAGCACCAGGAACCTAACATTATCACCAGCCCAACCACAAAAAAGAAATAAAACTTTTTTTTTTTCTTTTTTGGCCCAGTCCAGTGTCTAGTCTAGAATCCAGCCCTGTCTAGAATTCAATGTGCAGAATCCAATCCGGTGTTTAGAATCCAGTCCTGTTTAGAATTCCTTGTGCAGAATCCAATCCGGTGTTTAGAATCCAGTCCTGTCTTGAATTTAGTGTGCAGAATCCAATCCGGTGTTTAGAATCCAGTCCTGTCTAGAACTCAGTGTGCGGAATCCAGTCCGGTACTTAAAAAAGAAAAAACAGTCTTGTTTTGTCTAGTTTAAAAATTTAGTCTTGCCTTGTCTAGTCTTGCCTTGTCTAGTCTAGTTTTAAATCCTTCTATGTCTACTATGCAAGCACTACAGGCATCTCTCGCAGCCCTGAACTCTGCTTTCAGTGCTTTGAGACCAGAGCGACTAGAAGTTTTGCAGCAATCCCTAAAGCAACTGCAAAACCTTCTGACTAAAATCTTGCTCATCTTGCCAGAAGTCGTTGAGAGTACATCTATCTCTAAAGAGACTCTTGTTCACAGTATGGTGACAAGAGAATCCTCTGGTTTAATTGAAGAGAAAAGGTTTAAAAGTTTTCTGCGGCCCAGGCTCTCAGAAGAGGAGCGTCTGCGTCGCAGAAACTTAAACTTATGCCTATATTGTGGGGGTTTAGGCCACTATCTGCAGACCTGTGAGTTGCGCAAGCCAAAGTGTGGTGACGAGTCTTGCCCTCTGTCCAAGTTCAGTCAGGATACAAGACCTGCTCCTTTCTCTACTGTGGCAGAGGTACTTGTCACACAACCCACACTAAAAAGCTCTCTGTCCTATAATTGGGGTCCTTGGGCAAGGGAGCCCCATTATAGATTCAGGAATCAAAAGAGAATGTTTCTCTCCTCTCTTGAGGTTCCTGTTGAAGCAGAGTTGCAAGCCCCTGGAGTGGTGCCCGATGCCCAGGTTCCTAGAGTGGTGCCCGATGCCCAGGTTCCTAGAGTGGTGCCCGATGCCCAGGGTCCTGGAGTGGTGCCCGATGCCCAGGGTCCTGGAGTGGTGCCCGTTGCCCAGGGTCCTGGAGTGGTGCCCGTTGCCCAGGGTCCTGGAGTGGTGCCCATTGCCCAGGGTCCTGGAGTGGTGCCCGTTGCCCAGGGTCCTGAAGTGGTGCCCGTTGCCCAGGGTCCTGGAGAGGTGCCCATTGCCCAGGGTCCTGGAGAGGTACCCGATGCCCAGAGTGCTGGAGCGGTACCCGATGCCCAGAGTGCTGGAGCGGTACCCGATGCCCAGAGTGCTGGAGCGGTACCCGATGCCCAGAGTGCTGGAGCGGTACCCGATGCCCAGAGTGCTGAAGCGGTACCCGATGCCCTAGCTTATAGAGGGACATCAAATATTATAGTTCAGGTGTCCATACCAGAAGGGGTCTCAGAAGCTGTTACCCCAGATAGGGACTTGAGAAGCAAAACCCCAGAAGGGATATTTGAAGTAATATCCTCAAGTGGGGTCTCGAGAGACGCAGCCTCTAAGAAGGGTCTAGAGGTCACTTCCCCAGGAAAGAACTTAAGAGGCGTATCATTAGTGGAGGTGCTGAAGGTTATAGCTTCAGCAAAAGTCCCGGAAGTCATAGTCCCGGGAGAAGTTTCGATAATTATCGACTCAGAGAGAGAGGCCGACGGCTCGGTCCCAGTAAAAGAATCTGAGGTGCTGACCCCAGCGGGGTTCCCGGAGGCCTCTGCCCCAGCGGGGTTCCCGGAGGCCTCTGCCCCAGCGGGGTTCCCGGAGGCCTCTGCCCCAGCGGGGTTCCCGGAGGCCACTGCCCCAGCGGGGTTCCCGGAGGCCACTGCCCCAGCGGGGTTCCCGGAAGTCACTTCCCCCGGGGTGGGGTTCAGAAAGCCACTGCCCCGTGTGGGGTTCAGAAAGTCACTGCCCCGTGTGGGGTTCAGAAAGTCACTGCCCCGGGTGGGGTTCAGAAAGTCACTGCCCTGGGTGGGGTTCAGAAAGTCACTGCCCCGTGTGGGGTTCAGAAAGTAACTGCCCCGGGTGGGGTTCAGAGAGTCTCAGCCTCGAGTCAGGTCAATAGTGACCAGGTCCTAGCAAAGCACTCCAGTCAGTCAGATGGGAAGGAAACAGACCCTGACTCTGTTGATATCTCAACATCCATAATCTTTGATGGGGACTTAGCCCAATTTCTGGTGCTTTTCAAACACTATTACAATATTATGTTGTCTAGACCATTTCTGGGCATCACTTCAGAGAACCTTGTGCTCTATCTGATTTATTCTTTTAGAGGAGAGCCTTTTGAGTGGGCGACCAGCCTAATGAAAGCTGAAGATTCCATTCTTCAGGATCCCCCAGCATTCAGTGATGCAATTATTAAAAGATATGGTTCCAAAGAAATTGGTTCAGGTTCCTCTAAGTCACCCGTCGTGTCTGCTGAGAGTCCACCAAATACTGTAAACTCGGCACAAGAGTCTCAGCCCGTTGTTTTGACTGCAGGATGTGCTTTTCTGAATTCTTCTTCTAATAGGAGTACTTTGCCAGAAAGTTCAGCTCCCAAGGGTAAGAAACCTGTCTCTGATTTGAACGCAGCCTTGCTGGGTGGTACCATCAATTCAGACAATGTTTGGGGAATTACCTTGGTCAGACCTAAAGAGCTTTGTAAAAAGAAGAAGAAGAAGAAGAAAAATAAATAATTTTTGACTCTTGCCTTGATAAAAAAGATTTTTTTTCCTTGTCTTGTGTCCAGTGGCCACCGTCAGGGGGAGGGCACTGTTACAAGCTGTGGTTGCAGCTTGTTTCTGTTTTCTTGACTGTTAGACCAGTGTGTCAGGTTTTTTTTTGTATCACTTGTTTTGGATAGTCTGTATTTTGGGGTCCTTTGACCCCTCCTCAAGGGGGGGGTACTGTTATGAGCCACGCCTGTGGCTCATTCCTGTTTGGCATGTCGGTTAGGTATTTTATGTTATTCTTCTGTTCATGTTCCCCGTGGGTGTCATGGGGTGCTCGGAGCTCACCCTTAAGGAGGGGATACTGTTATGAACCACAGGTAGTGGTTCATTCCTATTTTATGTTTATAAGTTGTCTTGCAGGCCAGGATTTCCCGTTGCTCTGTTTAAGAATACTCTTGGTTGCTGCCGCTGGTGAGTCTGTGTAATTTCAGCTTGTTCCCATGTGTTCAGCCTCACCCGGCTGCTAATTGCATCTTGTCAGTTTGGAGTCATGCAACAGGGCAGCTGCATTATATTATTAATTAGGCCTCTCTGTTATATGCTGGCTCAGTGCAATTCACAGACGCTGGTGATATTTCTAGGTTTCCAGTCTGCTTGAGTTCTGAGCTTGTACCTGCCAGTTCCTGAGCTCCTGTGTAGCAGTGTCTGTCGAGTCCTGTGTCAGTCCCTGTGTCAGTCCCTGTGTCGATTCCTGTGTCTGATCCCGTGTCCTGCCGTGAAGCGTTCCTGTCCAGAAGTCCGGTGGCTTTGCCTATGCCTGGTCGAGTTTCTGGCTTCTTGGTGTCCACCGGTCTGTCGTTTGGGATTCTGCCTATCCTCCAGTTCTGAGAGTCTGTGTCGGCAGCATTGGGGGTTCCTGTCCATTTGCCAGTATTCGTACCGGTTCCGTGAGTAGCGGCTCTGCCGCGTCCGTCGGCCTAGGCCGCTGTATTCCGTTATTATTTCTGTCACTGGTGTTTTGCAGAGGGTTCTGCTTATGCTGTCACCGCCGGTACACAAAAGTATTGTGTCGGCGTGTGGTCAGCATTTCCTTTGTTGTTCTTTTCCTTTGGCGGCAAGCCGCACATACTTTGGTTTTAGGTTTGTTAGTAGCCCCTGGCCTTGTTGTTTAGTCAGAGGGCCCCTTGTTATCACCCTGTCTCGGTTCACTCTTTGTCTCTCATTAAGACCTGAGGGGGCATCGAAGTTGGGCAGACGTAATCCGCCCTTCAAACGCGGCTGCCGTGGGCTCAAGCAACCATAGTCTCGCAAGAGTGTACTGACAGCACGGGCGAGACAACGGAGATAGGGCGCCAGGGGCTATTCCCTTTCCATTCCCCTTTTGCCAGCATTACGTCCTGGTGCTCTGGACTCGCTTCATAACATCTCCCTTGTTCTGAGCACCAGGAACCTAACAGAAGTTCCTTGAAGTCAATAAGGTAATTAAAAGGAATCAACATGGGTTTATGAAGGACAGATCCTGTCAAACCAACTTACTTGGCTTTTATGAAACAGTAAGCGCAAACCTAGATCAGGGTAAAGAGGTGGATGTAATCTTTTTAGATTTTGCCAAAGTGTTCGATACTGTATCACACATGAGACTTATCTACAAGCTACAAGAATCAGGGCTAGGAAGCACAATATGCACTTGGGTCAAAAACTGGTTAGCTAATAGGGAGCAGCGCGTTGTGGTTAATGGATCTTTTTCAACTTGGATTGAAGTGCTAAGTGGTGTGCCGCAAGGCTCAGTATTAGGACCGCTATTGTTCAATATTTTCATTAACGACCTAACAGAAGGTCTAGAGAGCATGGTGTAAATTTTTGCAGATGATACCAAATTGTGTAAAGTTATAAATGTGGCGGGGGATGCTGAGTCGCTTCAGAATGACTTAGTTAAATTAGAAGCTTGGGCAGCGAAATGGAGAATTTGCTTCAATCAGGGCCGGCGCTACCACTAGGCAGCTTTAGGCAGCTGACTATGGGCGGCGGCCACTGGAGAGCGGCAGCACACACTGGCGATGAGAGGATTATTTCTTCATTATTCCCTTGCTTCAGCTCAGCAAAGCTCCTCTTCTTTAAGAGACGAGGAGCAGCCAGGGATGTTGTCGTCGCCCAGCCACCACTGAGACTGTGTATAACGTGAGTGAATGTAATACTAAACACCGACTGACTGTTCATTCCTATCGTCTCTCTGCAATCCTGTCGCCCCCCCAACTCCACGCTAGCACTCTGCATATTGCCGTCCCGCGTTATGACAGCACCTGTCCTGCCACCTACTAGTCAGACACTACCACATGTGCATTTCCCCGCGATTGGGCTCCCTGGCCCGCTCCTGGCCTCCCATAAGTTACCTGCTCCCCTCTCCGTTATTGGGCTCCCGCATGCCGCTCCCGGCTTCCCGTAAGTTGCCTGCTCCCCCTTCCTTTATTGGGCTCCTGCGTGCCACATAATGTTACCAGCTCCCCCCTCCCTCTCCGCCCCCCCCCGCGATTGGGCTCCCGACTTTCCGTATGTTACCTGCTCCCCTCTCCGTTATTGGGCCCCGCGTGCCGCATAATGTTAATTGCTCCCCCCCTCCCGCGATTTGGCTCCCTCTTGTCACCCGCTCCCCCCCCCTATTGTGCGCTTGTACCTTGACCGCTCCCCCCCTTATTCCCCCCCTCCCCCCCGCGATTGGGCTCCTGTTAGCTCTTTCATTTATCAGTTCACAATAGACATGATTTGATAAATTCATTTTAAGTAGTGACGCTTAGTTTAAAAGAACATTGAATTCAACATAACAAAATTTTAGTATAGTATCTGCGTCCGTAATCTTTGACACTGATTTCATTGTTTGTAAACACTATTTAATAAACAAGGTACATATATGCTAAAGGAGTTTATAGGCCCTACACACTAGGCGATTGGCAGCCGAGGTGCCCGACGGCCATTACAGCCCACAGACGACCCGGCAGCAGGAAGGGGGGTGACAGGGGGAGTAAAGTTTCTTCACTCCCCCGTCACCAGGCACCATAGCCCTGCATGCTAATATGGACGAGATTGTCCACATTGGCATGCATGTGTAAACGAGCCAGCATCAACGATGAACGAGCGCGGGGCCGCGCATCGTTCATCTTGGTGCCTACACTCGGAAAGATATGAACGAGTTCTCGTTCATTAATGAACGAGAATGTTCATATCGTTCAGTTAGATCTATGAGGGCTAAAACACACGAGCCGGCTTTTGCGGGCCGGGAAAAAGCCGGATGGCTTTTTCCCGTGCCGGCATTGTAATGAACAGTGTGAGGTGTAGTGTCCTTACACACTGCACAGCCCCGGCCCTGCTGCCGGGTTGCAGCCGGAACTATCCACTGGAAGGTCCGGCTGCCGGGCCGTCTTTGCAGACAGTGAACCGTGTGTGTGAAGAGGAGCTTTCACACACAACGTTTTTTTTCCAAGCCGTGTCTAATGCTGCGCATGCGCACAGCATCACACACGGCTCAAAGCCGTTGTGTGTGAGAGACTCTGCCGGTTTCTCCCGGATGGCAAAAAGCCGGACAAAGTTTGTCCGGCTTTTTGCCATCCGGGAGAATCCGGCACGTGTGTTACAGCCCTAAGTGTGTAGGGGCCCTAAGGGGCAGAGTAGATGGGCCAAATGGTTCTTACCTGCCATCAAATTCTTTGTTTCAAGTGGCCCATTTATCATGGATTGCTTAGTGAATGTGACCTGGGCAGGATCTTACTGCCCAGGATCGCAATGCAATGTTCGATCCTATCGGGTTAATGTATCACCCGCCACCTGCAGAGACAGGGGCTCCGAAAGGATTCCGTCCCTGCGATGTGCTCTGCGGGCTGCCAGGGGTCCTGTGCATACACGGTCACACGTGACCGCGATGCACTGATGCCATTTCCAGCGGAGGGTTCCAGGGAACCCAGCCAGAACTTCTTTCTGTGATCCGTAGTACATACGCTACAATGAGCTACCACAATCAAAAGATTGCGGTAGCTGCGGGGAACAATATTGGAAATGCTTCGCATTCCCAATACTGATACATCGGGCAGCATCGCATCCCCCATAGAAACCTATGGGGGATGTGGCTGCGGGCGGAAATGGAGGGATCGCAGCAGGTATTTCCGATACCTGCTGTGATCCCTCCTTTATACATTCCAGGGATACTTATTATTTGTGACTAACCGTCTGTTTTCGGGAACATAGCCGCAAATATTATTTGATAAATGGGCCTCTTAATCTTTGGTTGGCTGTATGTTTTCTACATTGTCTGTTTTTCATGTATGTAAATTTTCAGTGATATACAGTATTGTTAGGATTGGCAAAAACCTGTCACCAGTTACATCTGCCTGTATGTATTTTGTGGAAAAGCCCATATGTAAATGTTTGTGGTATTCTTTAATATATGTAGAAAAAAGTAGTGCATTTAGAGGTGACAGAATAGATTTGAATACTTGGCTGGTATGGTCTGTTAATTAGCTGCTTATATACATGTGATTGTGTTCCACTGCAGATGTGGGTGGAACGCAGCACAGAGCAGTCGTCACACTGCATTGGTTAAGTGTCCTGTTGTGTGCTTATGCGTTCCATACAGCCCTCTGTGATTATGAGAGCCAGAGTTTGTCCAGAGCTGTGGGGTTGCTGTCTGTGGATTGAGCGGCATGCATAGTACCCTAGGGGTCATTCCACGTTGTTCGTTCACTGACGTTTTTCGCAGCGATCAGGTAACTACTGCGCATGCGTATGCACCGCAATGTGCAGGCGCGTCGTACGGGTACAAAGCGGATCGTTGCTGAGCGATGGATTTAACGAAGAATCCATTCGCACAGCGGATCGCAAGGAGATTGACAGGAAGAAGGCGTTTGTGGGTGTCAAGTGACCATTTTCTGGGAGTGTTTGGAAAAAAGCAGGCGTGTCCAAGCGTTTGCAGGGCGGGTGTCTGACGTCAATTCCGGGACCAAAAAGACTGAAGTGATCGCAAGGGCTGAGTGAGTTTAGACCTACTCAGAAATTGCACAAAATGTTTTTGCAGCGCTCGGCTGCACAGGCGTTCGCACACTTGCAAAGCGAAAATACACTCCCCCGTGGGCGGCGACTATGCGTTTGCACGGCTGCTATAAGTAGCTAGCGAGCGATCAACTCGGAATGATTGCCCCTATCCATGGTGGTGAGTGTTTATGGCCACTGTATGTTATATAGATATTGAGTTGCCTATTTATATAAGTGAGAATTCTATTAAGGCATTTTAAACAGTGCCACTTCTAGTTTGTCCTACACCAACATCAAGTTTTATTAATAATTAATGTGGGCTTCTCTATTTCAGGCAAAAAGTATGGAGACAGGTTATTTTCTACTTGCCTTTGGAGATGGAGGTTGTGCCATAATTAAGGTCCTTTAAGGGGCCGAAACGTCAGCTTGATTGACTGTACTGTGTCACTTTTGAGAAATAATCCCAAATGTATAAACCAACCATAATACCCTAACGCCATCTCCCAAACTAACCCTAATACCCTAACCCAAACCTCTAAAACAACCCTAATACTCTATCCCTAATATCCTAACCCAATCCAATAAACTAATCATAATACCCTAACCCCTAATTCAAACCTAAATCTAATACTTTGGCCCTCAACCCTAAAGGGCAGACTGAAAGGATCATGTGGCTATTATCTGCCATCAAATTCTATTGGTGTGGCACTAACTCACATTTATCAAGCGGTGGCTGTGAAACTAATAAGATGCCTCCCCTGCACTTTTTCACCTGATGGGCTAAGTATGTGAGGGTGTGAGGGGGGGGGGGGGGGGGGGGGTACACCAAAGATTTGCCTAGGGTGTTAAGAAACCTTGCACCGGCCCTGGCTTCAATACAGACAAGTGTACGGTAATGCACTGTGGTAACAAGAACAAAAATAACACCTACCTACTAAATGGGGTAAAATTAGGGGATTCTGTACTGGAAAAGGACTTAGGTGCAGGGCCGGTGCAAGGTTTCTTGGCACCCTAGGCAAAACATCTCCCTACTGCCCCCCAACACTATCAATTACCCACTTTCCCAGTCAGTAAGGTGAAAGTGATTAGGCAGAGTATTATACGTTTCTCAGTCGTCTGACTGCATTGACTACAACAAGGATGTATCTCTCAAAGACATCCTTAATTATTTGATGGGTACCCCCTTCCCAGATCCTGGCACCCTACCCAGTTGCCTATCTTTTTCTATTTGATTTTGTCTCTCATAAACTGCCTCTCACATACATCCACACACTGCCTCTCACATACATACATACATACATACATACATACATACATACACTGCCTCTCATCCATACATCCATACACTGCCTCTCTCATACATACATCCATACACTACCTCTCTCATACATACATACATACATACATACATACATACACAGCCTCTCTCATACATACATACACTGCCTCTCACATACATACATACATACATACATACATACATACATACATACATACACTGCCTCTCACATACATACATACATCCATACACTGCCTCTCATCCATACATCCATACACTGCCTCTCTCATACATACATACATACATACATACATACATACATCCATACATACATACACAGCCTCTCTCATACATACATCCATACACTGCCTCTCATCCATACATCCATACACTGCCTCTCTCATACATACATCCATACACTGCCTCTCTCATACATACATACATACATACATACATACATACATACATACATAGCCTCTCTCATTCATACATACATACATACATACATACATACATACACTGCCTCTCACATACATACATACATACATACATACATACATAGCCTCTCTCATACATACTTCCATACACTGCCTCTCATCCATACACTGCCTCTCTCATACATACATACATACATACATCCATACATCCATACACTGCCTCTCTCATACATACATACATACATACATACATACATACATACACAGCCTCTCTCATACATACATACATACATACATACATACATACACTGCCTCTCACATACATACATACATACATACATACATACATAGCCTCTCTCATACATACATCCATACACTGCCTCTCATTCATACATCCATACACTGCCTCTCTCATACATACATACATACATACATCCATACACTGCCTCACTCATACATACATACATACATACATACATACATACATACATACACAGCCTCTCTCATACATACATACACTGCCTCTCACATACATACATACATACATACATACATACATAGCCTCTCTCATACATACATCCATACACTGCCTCTCACATACATACATCCACTGCCTCTCACATACATACATACATACATACATACATACATACACTGTCTCTCACATACATACATACATACATACATACATACATACATACATACATACACTGCCTCTCTCATTCATACATACATAGCCTCTCTCATACATCCATACACTGCCTCTCACATACATACATACATACATACATACATACATACATACATACATACATAGCCTCTCTCATACATACATACATCCATACATACACTGCCTCTCACATACATACATCCACTGCCTCTCACATACATACATACATACATACATACATACATATATATACATACATACATACACACACTGTCTCTCTCATACATACATCCATACACTGCCTCTCTCATATATACATCCATACACTGCCTCTCTCATACATACATACATACATACATACATACATACACAGCCTCTCTCATAGATCCATACACTGCCTCTCACATACATACATACATACATACATACATACATAGCCTCTCTCATACATACATACATACATACATACATAGATACATACACTGCCTCTCACATACATACATACATACATACATACATACATACATACACTGTCTCTCTCATACATACATCCATACACTGCCTCTCTCATACATACATACATACATACATACATACATACATACACAGGCTCTCTCATGCATCCATACACTCCCTCTCACATACATACATAGCCTCTCTCATACATACATCTATACACTGCCTCTCACATACATACATACATACATACATCCACTGCCTCTCACATACATACATACATACATACATACATACATACATACATCCATACACTGTCTCTCTCATACATACACAGCCTCTCTCATACATACATACATACATACATACACACACACACACACACAGGCTCTCTCATACATCCATACACTGCCTCACATACATACATACATACATACATACATACATACATAGCCTCTCTCATACATACATACATACATACATACATACAAACATACATACATAGCCTCTCTCATACATACATACATACATACATACATAGCCTCTCTCATACATACATCTATACACTGCCTCTCACATCCATACATCCACTGCCTCTCACATCCATACACTGTCTCTCTCATCCATACATCCATACACTGCCTCTCTCATACATACACACACACACACACACACACACACACACACACACACACTCTCTCATACATCCATACACTGCCTCTCACATACATACATACATACATACATAGCTTCTCTCATACATACATACAAACATACATAGCCTCTCTCATACATACATAGCCTCTCTCATACATACATCTATACACTGCCTCTCACATACATACATACATACATACATACATACATACATACATACACTGCCTCTCACATACATACATACATCCATACACTGTCTCTCTCATACATACATACATACATACATACATACATACATAGCCTCTCACACACATACACTGTCTCTCTCATACATCCATACACAGCCTCTCGCATGCATACATACATACATACATACATACACTGCCTCTCGCATGCATACATACACTGCCTCTTTCATGCATATATGCATCCATACACTGCCTCTCACATACATACATCCACTGCCTCTCACATACATACATACATACATACATACATACATCCACTGCATCTCACATACATACATCCACTGCCTCTCACATACATACATATATACACTGTCTCTCTCATACATGCATACATACACAGCCTCTCTCATACATCCATACACTGCCTCTCGCATGCATACATACATACACTGCCTCTTTCATGCATATATACATCCATACACTGCCTCTCATACATACATACATACACTGCCTCTCTCAAACATTCATCCATACACTGCCTCCATACAGACATACATATACATCCATACGCTGCCTCCTTGCGTACATTATACATCCATACACTGCCTCTCTCACACATACATACACTGCATCTCTCATACAAACATACACTGCCTCCACACATACATATATACATCTATACACTGCCTCTATACATATATATATATATACATAGACACACACATATATACATAGACACACATACACACACATCTATACACTGCCCCCATACATACATCCATACACTGCCTCCATCCGTACGTACGTACGTACGTACGTACGTACGTACGTACGTACGTACATACATTCATACATATATACATCCATCCATACACTGCCTCTCATACATACATACATACATATATCCATCCATACACTACCTCTCTCATACATACATACATACATACATACATATATCCATCCATACACTACCTCTTTCATACATACATACATACATAAATATATCCATACATACATATATCCATCCATACACCACCTTTCTCATACATACATACATACATACATACATACACTGCCTTCATACATATATCCATCCATCCATCCATCCATATACAGTCTCCATATATACATACTCATACATACATAAATCCAACCCCCCCTCCCCCAGCCAGGGTGAACTTTGGTCACTTCCCCGGGGTGTGACTCCAGGCAGCGGCATCTTACCGCTGGCCAGGGAGCCATGGAGGGAATACTGCTCCATGTTGTTGCCACCATCTCGCGGATCACGATGCTGCCCAGGATAGCACTGCTGCTGCTGGCGGGGAGGCACTGCTCCCGTTTCTGACTTTGGCTACATAGTCCATGATGGACGCTGACACTGGTAAGAGGCGGGCGGCTGCGGATGGCGAGGGGCAGGCGGCTGCGGCTGGAGAGAGGCGTGCAGCTGCGGCTGGAGAGGGGCGGGCGGCTGAGGCTGGCGAGGGGCGGGCGGCTGAGGCTGCGGCTGGCGAGGGGCGGGCGGCTGCAGCCTCTGATCAATTGCTGGCTTTCAACATCCGAAACCCGCAGAGATATATTTAAAAAAAAAAAAAAAGGTACTGTGGGTTGCAGGGGACATTGTCGGACGCTCATCCCTCATGTTAATGTGCTGACAATGCGGCGCCCTCCGGTGGCCGGCGCTCTAGGCAGCTGCCTAAAGCTGCCTAATGGTAGCGCCGGCCCTGCTTAGGTGTCCTCATAGATAGCAAACTAAGCAGTAGTACCCAAAGTAGGACTGCAGCAAAGAAGGCTAATAAGATATTAGCATGCATAAAACGGGGAATTGATGCTAGGGACGAGAGTATTATACTCCCGTTATATAAATCACTTGTGAGGCCACACCTTGAATACTGTGTACAATTCTGGGCACCTTACTACAAAAAGGATATCCTGGAGCTAGAAAAGGTTCAAAGGCGGGCGACCAAACTAATTAAGGGTATGGAGACGCTGGAATACGAGGAAAGGCTTGCAAGACTAGGCATGTTTACACTGGAAAAGAGGGGGCATGATCAACATTTACAAATATATAAGGGGACAATATACAGATCTTGCGCAGGACCTGTTTTTGGTTAGATCAACACAGAGAACTCGTGGACACTCGCTCAGGTTAGAGGAGAGGAGATTCCACACATTACGGCGTAAAGGCTTTTTTACGGTAAGGACGATACGTGTTTGGAATTCCCTGCCTGAGGGAGTTGTAATGGCCAACTCAGTCAACATCTTTAAGAATGGGTTAGATAAATTCCTAATGGATAAGGATATCCAGGGTTACGGGGCATAGTCACGCACTATGGTTATTATAAAAAAGAGGCGTTAATCGGAACGGCAGTCATCAACTTCAGTCAAAATTTTATACAAAATAATTGTGCATAGGAGACCACAAATAGGTTGAACCCGATGGACAATTGTCTTTTTTCAATCTTAGATACTATTTTACTATGTTACTATGTAGCGCTTAAACGTCCAACATGGCACATCTAGGAGTGGCACTGCAGTGGCAGACAGGGTGGCAGTTTAATAAACTATGCAAAAAAAAAAACAGTCAGCAATGCTCCAAACAACACATAATGCAAAGAAAAGAGGTGCAAGATGGAATTGTCCTTGGGCCCTCCCACCCACCTTTATGTTGTATATATTAAACTGGACATGCACAGTTTAACAAGCCAATCATTTCAGCGACACGGACTGCCACTAGTGGCTGAAATGATTGGTTTGTTTGGGCCCCCACAAAACAAGCTGGCAATGGACAGTGCATAAACTGTCTCTCCATAGGCAAGATGTCATCATCAGCATCCGATTCCTCCTTCCCATCAGTGTATACATCCTCTTCTTCACACAATATTAATTCGTCCCCGCTGCAATCCACTGTATAAGGTGCATCTTTAGTTTGTGGACGTAATTGTCGGTAAAGGTCTTCCTCGTGGAATTGGTAATTCATTTTGATGAACATCATCTTTTGCACATTTTGGGGAAGTAACCTCCTATGGCGATCACTGACAAGGCTCCCGGCTGTGCTGAAAACTCTTTCTGAGTACACACTGGAGCAGGCCTGGCCAACCTGTGGCTCTCTAGATGTTGTGAAACTACACATCCCAGCATGCCCTGCCACAGTTTTCGCATTCCTTAATAGCAAAACAGTGGCATAGCATGATGGGACTTGTAGTTTTACAACAGCTGGAGAGCCACAGGTTGGCCAGACCTGCACTGGATGGTGGGCAACTTAAGTAAAGCAAAGCCAGTTTGTGCACAGGCCTCCAAATTGCCTTTTTTCCTGCCAGTAGTGAAACGGACTGTCTCACATGCTTATTTGGATGTTATCATGGAAATAATCATCAACCATTCTTTGAATTATGACCATAACATATGCAGTGACAGTAGACATGTCAGTAATTGTAGGCAGCTCCTTCAGTCCAGACCAGATGTAAAAACTTGTTTCTGACTGATCTTCATCACCGCTAGGTCTCTTAGGAAAATGTAGTTGTTTCTTCGCAGACGCAGTTGCCGGAGAAACTGAAGGAGGAGATTTTGCCGTGTCACGTGCTGCTTGGGGTGGTCTTCAGTATGCCGACTGACGGGATCCCGGCGCACAGTATACCGGTGCCGGAATCCCGACAGCCGGCATACCGACACTTATTCTCCCTCGTGGGGGTCCATGACCCCCCTGGAGGGAGAATAAAATAGCGTGCACCGTGTCCGTAGCGTGGCGAGCGCAGCGAGCCCGCAAGGGGCTCATTTGCGCTCACCTCACTGTCGGTAAGCCGGCGGTTGGGCTCCCGGCGCCGGTATGCTGGTTGCCGGGAGCCCGACCGCCGGCATACCATACTGAACCCTGCTGCTTGAGCTCACAATTTTCTCACCAACAGCTCTTTGCAACTCTTCAGATTTGTGTCCGTCAGAAAGAAAGATCCAATGTAGGATTTAAACTTAGAATCAAGTATGGTCATCAAAATATAGTGATCTGATTTCAAGAGATTGACGACCCTTGAATCCTACAGAAGCCAATCAAGGGCTTGACCTATAAGTCCGACATGTTTAGCATACTCACTTCCTTTCAGTTCCTCCTTCAATTTGTCTGGCTTTTTTTTAAGAGTCTAATAAGAGGAATGACCTGACTCAAGCTGGCAGTGTCTGAACTAACTTCACATGTGGCAACTTCGAATGGTTTGAGAACCTTGCACAACAAGAAAATTATTCTACACTGTGCTTGACTAAGTTCCATTCCCGCTTTTTTACCTATGTTATAGGTCGATGTGTAGCTTTGGATGGCCTTTTGCTGCTCCGCAATCCGCTGAGGCATATAGAGGGTCAAATTCCACCTTGTTACTACCTCTTGCTTCAGCTGATGGCAGGGCAAGTTCAACTGTTCTTGCAAGTGCTGCAATTTTCTACATGCACTTGCAGAATAGCGAAAATGTTTGAAATTTTCCAGGCCACGGACAGCATCTCCTGCACACCCCTGTCATTTAAAAAAAAAATTGCACTACCAAGTTAATTGTGTGTGCAAAACAGGGGACAGGTTGGAATTCGCCCATCTGTAATGCTCTCACAATATTGGTGGCATTGTCAGATATCACAAATCCCAAGGAGAGTCCAAGTGGGCTAAGCCATTTTGCAATGATTTCCCTGAGTTTTTCTAAGAGGTTGCCAGAGGTGTGCCTCTTAGTGAAACCGGTGATACACAGAATAGCCTGTCTCTGAATGAGTTGGCATTTGTGAGATGCTGCTGGTGCTGCTGCTGGTGCTGCTGAAGAAGACAGTACATCTACCCAGTAGGCTGTCACAGTCATGTAGCCTTTAGTTTGCCTGTTCCACTTTTCCACATAGCCGTGGTTAAGTGGACAGTGGGTATAACTGCAGTTCTGAGAACACTAATAACGCTTTTTTTAATGTCCTTGTACAGGCTGGGAATTGCTTTTCTAGTGAAGTGGAATATAGACAGTGGCGGTTCTTGCCACGGGCAAGCAGTACTTTTGCCCGGGGCGCCGCCTTCCGGAGGGCGCCGGCGCCATCCGGAGGGCGCCGCACCAGGGCAAGATCCGCCACTGTGCCCCCCGCAGTGCCCAGCTGTGCCCCCCGCTTTGAAGGGAACCAGACGCGTAGCGTCTAGATTACCTTCATTGAGAGGACCTTAGTTGTACGGTGCGCGATGACGTCATCGCGCACTGCACAGCAAAGGTCCTCTCCATGAAGGGAAACTAGACGCTACGGTCTAGTTTCCCTTCATGGAGAGGACCTTTGCTATGCGGTGCGCGATGACGTCATCGCGCACCGCACAGCATAGTGGCACAGACACTAGGGGTCATAATTGACCTCTAGTGTCTATGCTGTTCTATGGGAGAGACGTAATAACGTCTCTCCCATAGATCGAGGAAAGGAGAGAAGAAGAGCGGCGTCGGCGGAGGAGGTCTGCAGCGGTCTGGATCAGGAACGGGGATGGTAAGTATACTTTTTTTTATTTTATTTTTTTTCAGCGTCGCTACAGGGGCATAAATGGGGGGCGTAACTGACCACGCCCCCATTTGAAGCCACGCCCCTATACTTTGCCCGGGGCGCCACAATCCCAAGAACCGGCCCTGAATATAGATGTGATTTAGTACTGGGGACACAGTACTTCAATCAACTGTCTAAATCCCACTGCACTAATGGCGGATACTGAACACATGTCTAACACCAGCATAGTTGTTATGGCGTCTGTAATCCGCTGTGCAACTGGGTGACTGCTGTCTTACCTGCTCCCCCTTGCAAAGGATTGTTTAACAGTCAATTGTTTTATTACATTACTACAAGTAGTCTTCCTGGTCCCCTTTTGGACAGCAGCAACAGGCATAGCACTCAGGGATGCTTCTGAGGAAACCCGGAGAGGAGAGGAGTCAGTCATGAAATTAGATGCAGGACTACTTCTAATCATGACTGAGGATGTTGATGATGCAAGTGTTGGTGGAAGATATTGCAGGCCCTTGGATCTAACAGAGAGAAGGGAGCAGCTAGGTGATGCTGGACTGGCTGTTAAGTTTTTACACAAAGTTTCTGAATTTGACAATGACCTTTGATGAATGCGCGTAACAGGGAGGATGTTCCTAGATGGTTAACGTCCTTACCTCTACTTACTATGGCTTTACAAAGGCTACAGATGGCTTTAACACTTCTTGTCTGGATTTGTAATTTTTTTGTTATTTAGCACTGTAAAATTATATTGCTTTGATTTTACATGACCTCTGTGCTATTAGGCATCGGCCTTAGCAGATTACATTGACGGACTTGCATTGTCAGGAATAATGGTAGCAGCTTCAGCACTAATACGTGGTTCATGATCTCTCAATTATTCGTCCTTCATTTCTATCAACAAACGCAAAGTGGGGTACAGCACACACCACAATTTGTACAATTTGTGTCACACAATACGTGTATGAGTCAGAAATAGTAACCGAACACTGTGGTTTAATTTCATCAACAGTGTCGCACAATACATCTATGAGTATCAAATAAAATATATTCCTGTATCACACAATACGTGTTTGAGTCAGAAATAGTAATCGAACACTGTGGTTTAATTTCACCAACAGTGTCGCACGATACATGTATATGAAATAAAATATATCAATGTGGTACCACCTTCACCCACAGTGTCACACAATACGTGTATGAGTCAGAAATAGTATCCGAACGCTGTGGTTTAATTTCACCAACAGCGTCGCACGATACATGTATATGAAATAAAATATATCACTGTGGTACCACCTTCACCCACAGTGTCACACAATACGTGTATGAGTCAGAAATAGTAACCGAACGCTATGGTTTAATTTTACCAACAGTGTCGTACAATACATGTATGAGTATGAAATAAAATATATCACTGCGGTACCACCTTCACCCACAGTGTCACACAATACATGTATGAGTCAGAAATAGTAATCAAACACTGTGGTTTAATTTCACCAACAGCGTCGCACAATGCGTGTATGAGTACGAAATAATAATATACTGCAGTCTTACCGGCAGTGTCACAGTACTTAAAACTACTTGAATAAAAATAGTATAAAAATTGTATAGTACACTTGGGTACAGCACAATATATATATATATATATATATATATATATATATATATTTTTTAGAATTATAATTTAATGCTTTTTGTTTTTAGCATTTATTATTTTAATTTTACACTGGGCCGGAGCCCCTGGATGGACGGACAGTGCACCCCCATGACTGATACAGCAGAGCTCACAGAGCACCCCTGGACGGATACAACAGAGCTGAAAGAGCACCCCTGGACTGGTACAGCAGAGCTGACAGAGCACCCCTGGACTGATACAGCAGAGCTCACAGAACACCCCTGGACTGATACAGCAGAGCTGACAAAACACCCCTGGACTGATACAGCAGTGCTGACAGAGCACCCCTGGACTGATACAGCAGAGCTGACAAAGCACCCCTGGACTGGTACAGCAGAGCTGACAGAGCACCCCTGGACTGATACAGCAGAGCTGACAAAACACCCCTGGACTGATACAGCAGTGCTGACAGAGCACCCCTGGACTGATACAGCAGAGCTGACAGAGCACCCCTGGACTGGTACAGCAGAGCTGAAAGAGCACCCCTGGACTGATACATCAGAGCTGACAAAGCACCCCTGGACTGGTACAGCAGAGCTGACAAAGCACCCCTGGACTGGTACAGCAGAGCTGACAAATCACCCCTGGACTGGTACAGCAGAGCTGTCAAAGCACCCCTGGACTGGTACAGCAGAGCTGACAGAGCACCCCTGGACTGGTACAGCAGAGCTGACAGAGCACCCCTGGACTGGTACAGCAGAGCTGACAAAACACCCCTGGACTGATACAGCAGAGCTGACAGAGCACCCCTGGACTGGTACAGCAGAGCTGACAGAGCACCCCTGGACTGATACAGCAGAGCTGACAAAACACCCCTGGACTGATACAGCAGTGCTGACAGAGCACCCCTGGACTGATACAGCAGAGCTGACAGAGCACCCCTGGACTGGTACAGCAGAGCTGAAAAAGCACCCCTGGACTGATACAGCAGAGCTGACAAAGCACCCCTGGACTGGTACAGCAGAGCTGACAAAGCACCCCTGGACTGGTACAGCAGAGCTGACAGAGCACCCCTGGACTGGTACAGCAGAGCTGACAAAGCACCCCTGGACTGGTACAGCAGAGCTGACAGAGCACCCCTGGACTGGTACAGCAGAGCTGACAGAGCACCCCTGGACTGGTACAGCAGAGCTGACAGAGCACCCCTGGACTGGTACAGCAGAGCTGACAAATCACCCCTGGACTGGTAAAGCAGAGCTGACAGAGCACCCCTGGACTGGTACAGCAGAGCTGACAGAGCACCCCTGGACTGGTACAGCAGAGCTGACAGAGCACCCCTGGACTGGTACAGCAGAGCTGACAGAGCACCCCTGGACTGAGTAGAGCTGACAAAGCACCCCTGGACTGGTACAACAGAGCTGAAAGAGCACCCCTGGACGGATACAACAGAGCTGACAAAGCACCCCTGGACTGGTACAGCAGAGCTGACAAAGCACCCCTGGACTGGTACAGCAGAGCTGACAAAGCACCCCTGGACTGGTACAGCAGAGCTGACAGAGCACCCCTGGACGGATACAACAGAGCTGACAAAACACCCCTGGACTGGTACAGCAGAGCTGACAAAGCACCCCTGGACTGGTACAGCAGAGCTGACAAAGCACCCCTGGACTGGTACAGCAGAGCTGACAAAGCACCCCTGGACTGGTACAGCAGAGCTGACAAAGCACCCCTGGACTGGTACAGCAGAGCTGACAGAGCACCCCTGGACTGGTACAGCAGAGCTGACAGAGCACCCCTGGACTGCTACAGCAGAGCTGACAGAGCACCCCTGGACTGGTACAGCAGAGCTGACAGAGCACCCCTGGACTGGTACAGCAGAGCTGACAGAGCACCCCTGGACTGGTACAGCAGAGCTGACAGAGCACCCCTGGACTGGTACAGCAGAGCTGACAAAGCACCCCTGGACTGGTACAACAGAGCTGACAAAGCACCCCTGGACTGGTACAACAGAGCTGAAAGAGCACCCCTGGACGGATACAACAGAGCTTACAAAGCACCCCTGGACTGGTACAGCAGAGCTGACAAAGCACCCCTGGACTGGTACAGCAGAGCTGACAAAGCACCCCTGGACTGGTACAGCAGAGCTGACAAAGCACCCCTGGACTGGTACAGCAGAGCTGACAAAGCACCCCTAGACTGGTACAGCAGAGCTGACAAAGCACCCCTGGACTGATACAGCAGAGCTGACAGAGCACCCCTGGACTGGTACAGCAGAGCTGACAGAGCACCCCTGGACTGGTACAGCAGAGCTGACAGAGCACCCCTGGACTGGTACAGCAGAGCTGACAGAGCACCCCTGGACTGGTACAGCAGAGCTGACAAAGCACCCCTGGACTGGTACAGCAGAGCTGACAGAGCACCCCTGGACTGGTACAGCAGAGCTGACAGAGCACCCCTGGACTGGTACTGCATAGCTGACAAAGCACCCCTGGACTGGTACAGCAGAGCTGACAGAGCACCCCTGGTCTGGTACAGCAGAGCCGACAGAGCACCCCTGGACGGATACAACAGAGCTGACAAAGCACCCCTGGACTGGTACAGCAGAGCTGACAGAGCACCCCTGGACTGGTACTGCAGAGCTGACAAAGCACCCCTGGACTGGTACAGCAGAGCTGACAGAGCACCCCTGGTCTGGTACAGCAGAGCTGACAGAGCACCCCTGGACGGATACAACAGAGCTGACAAAACACCCCTGGACTGATACAGCAGAGCTGACAGAGCACCCCTGGACTGATACAACAGAGCTGACAAAACACCCCTGGACTGAAACAGCAGAGCTGACAAAACACCCCTGGACTGAAACAGCAGAGCTGACAGAGCACCCCTGGACTGGTACAGCAGAGCTGACAAAACACCCCTGGACTGATACAGCAGAGCTGACAAAACACCCCTGGACTGGTACACCACACGCCAAATATACACAGTACTGACGGACACCTCCATTCAGTACATTCTCCACAGCCATAGTGAAGAGTTTGCCGATCACAGGGACCTTTATAGAATCCAAAACCCACGAGAATCTGACAGCGGGAAAATGACGTTTGGCCTATCTTTGGGATCCGAGTCAGGCGGAAAAACCAGAGCCAGACTCGGATCCCGGCTCGGAATTCCATGTTCGGGTGGGTCCAGTTCTCCGAGTTTTCTTTTACTCTAGTTCTTTTACTCAAAGAGGTTGTAGATAGAGAAGGAATGGTAGGGTCCCTTAGCAACAGCAACTCACAATGATGGCCTTTGGGGTAGAATAAACTCAGCCTCTCTCAGTTGCAGGGCTTGATCTGTATTTGCATAAGAAACATAAGGGTCTATTTACTAAGCCTTGGATGGAGATAAAGTGGACGGAGATAAATGATCAGCCAATCAGCTCCTAACTGCCATGTCACAGGCTAGGTTTGAAAAATGACAGGAGCCGATTGGCTGGTACTTTATCTCCATCCAAGGCTTAGTAAACAGACCCCTCAGTCTTTTCAGAAATAACTGTCTGTCTGCGCTTGCATAAAACTCAGTCTTACAGAACAAATATCTCCCTTGAATTTGCATTAACTCATTCTTTTAAGCACAAATCTCTCCTTTGGCTTTCACAGTAAACTCAGTCTTTTTTAACTTGCAAAATATGGCACTGCTGGCTGTTCCCTTTAAACACTGTATATATATGTATATATATATATAGCAAACATTCCAAAAGCATGAGAATCCCTCCTCAGCAAAAAGAAAGAAACCAGCACACCAACACTAATCGATTCAAAAGTGCTCTATTTCAGCATGGCAACAGTCAGAATTTGAAAAAAACATTATCCTCCAGTTAGGCTAAACATGATACATCACATGTCCCTCTGGTAGAAAAGTCATGGTTTCATCTGCCCAACAGCTGTTTCGGTGTCACCACCTTCCTCAAGGGCATCCAAACTACTACTGAGCCAAACCCCGTCTTATATCCTCAGTCAGACGCCCGTCAACAACCTCATAATCCCACTCACCTGTTCACAAAAAGTACCAACACCTGGGACCAGTCACGTTCAACTTCACATCGCTCAAAACCGGAAGTTCCCGACTTGGAACGCAATCGGCTCGCGGTGGAACGCACTTCCTGTCCCGGCATACATCGCGGGAGCAACACACTTCCGCAAATTGCGGCCGGGCGCTCCCGCTAGCCAATCCACTGAGTGCACAGGAGTTCACCTAGGCAACCAAAGTAAACCAATTCTCCTCACCATCCGAATCCAGCTTTGACAATACTCTGGTAATCACCCACAGGTGCTCCCAGCGTTTTCAAAGAACCTAATGTGACTGGGACTGAGATATGCCTGACAGGCGTCATTCCCGAGGACTCCTATGTCAAATCAATACAGGACCCAAAATAATAACAAAACAACAAAAAAAACATATATATACATATCCTACAACATACAAAAATAAAGAAATAAAAAACATAATATTACACATAATCAATAATCAATAATCAATAATCATAAAGCAGCCCTCAGAGATCATTCCTACCAATATCAACATGGCAAGTGTGAACCACGGCAATAATATGATAATCTAATGAAAAACGCTCAAAAATTAATCATATTTATAAGAAGCAAGTAAACGTTAATTCCTCATTTAGGCCAAGTGGTGAGACAGTCTTGAAGTTATATATCAGTTCACATTCTTTCTGTAGCAGCCTTTTATGCCGATCACCCCCTCTCTTCCAAGGTTTGATCTGGTCCAACGGCATAAATTTAAAGTCACGTAATGTGTGACCACAGGTCGCAAAATGCCTCGCTACAGGAGGTGTAGTTTGTTCAACCTTGGACATAGCTTTTTTAATTGAAGAACGATGCATGGCAATACGTTCTTTCAATCTCCGGATCGTTTTCCCAATATAGATTAGCTTGCATGGGCACAAAACCAGATACACGACATATTTGCTATCGCAGGTCATGTGATGCCTGAGGACAAATTTCTTTCCAGTTTGCGGATGGATAAAAGTATCGCCAGTAATCATATGCTGGCAATTGACACAGCCACTACACCCATAGGCTCCATTTTTCAAGGATAGCCAATTTGCTCTCAGGGTTCCTGGGCTAATGTCAGAAGATGTAATCATGTCCTTCAGGTTGGAACTTCTTTTATATGCAAAAAGCGGCTTATTTCTGCAAAAAGGACCCATAGTCTGATCTGACTGCAATATATGCCAATGCTGATAGATTGAGCTTCTTAAATGTTGGGATGAAATAGAAAATGTATTTGGAAAAATCATCCGGTCCAAGGCTGTTTTATCCTGAGATTTATTTAACAAAGAACTGCGATCTAGTGTGAGGCATCTCTGGATAGCCTCCTCGATCTCCGCTGAAGGATAACCTCGTTCAATAAAATCGTTACCCATTTTCCACAGGGCATCTTTTAGTGTGGTCTTATCTGATGTTATTCTCACCACTCGGATCAATTGTGAGAACGGAAGTCCTTTTTTAAGTGGTCTAGGATGAAAGCTCTCACATAGTAATACCGTGTTCTTATCAGTCGGTTTCTTAAAAATTGCCGTATCAAACTTGCCATGATTAATAGAGACCGTAATGTCTAAAAAATCTATACTCTGAGGGCTGCTATTGTGCGTCAACTTGATGGTGCCTGCTTGCATGTTCAATTCATCAATAAAGTTGGACAGTGTACCACTGTCCCCTGTCCAAATTAAAAAAATATCGTCGATAAAACGCACAAAAAAAGCAATGTACTGTGAATATAGAGTGCTGCCCAAAATGTGTTTCTTTTCATACTCATGCATAAATAAATTGGCGTACGATGGGGCCACATTGGACCCCATCGCCGTCCCTCGTAATTGTAGAAAAAAATAATTTTCAAAAATAAAATAATTTTTATGCAAGATCATATCCAAAAGCAGCACTAAATATTCACAGGGGGGACCTGTATATGCATCATTTGAAGTGATAGATGTTCTTATAGCATCAATACCTTCCTCATGCCCAATATTGGTATAGAGACTCGTAATATCACATGTGACCAACAAGCATTTGTCAGGTGGAGGACCAAATGCAGCTAGTCTCTGCAAAAAGTCTGTTGTATCCTTTAAAACTGTCGGTGTGGACCGTACTACCGGCTGCAAGAAGTAATCTACAAACTGCGATAAACTTTGGCACAGTGACCCCCTCGAGGAGATAATTGGCCTCCCTGGAGGCTTGGCCAGGGACTTGTGAATCTTCGGCAATATATATAAGATGGGAATGATCGGATGTTCTTGAGTTAGAAACTTTGCCGTAGGCTCATCAATCCATCCATTGCCAAGCCCCAGGGAGATAGCAGCATCAATCTCTTTCTTGTAACCAAACGTGGGATCATATTGTAATCTCTTGTAACATATTTGGTCATCAAGCTGTCTATATACCTCAGTTATATAATCACTCTTGTTCAAAACTACCACCCCTCCACCTTTATCGGCTGCTCGCACTACAATAGAGGTGTTGGTTTTAAGGTTTTCAATAGCTTTTTGCTCCTCTATGGTGGTATTAGAAAAGGAACGCTTTTGTTTTCTCATAAAGGGTATTATATCTGTTAGGCGCCGGGGTCCGCTCGTCGGTGCGTACAGCCGCCGGCTCCCTGGCAACGCTAGACGCCGGGCGCACGGAGCCGCTCTGACCTTAGCAACGGGGACGCCACGTTCGGCCGCGTTCCCCGTTGCTGGGTCTGTCCTGGTTGCCTCATGGTGTGCTGGCCGTGCAGCATGCAAGCTGCACGGCATTTCAGTTGATTGCCCTGTCTGGATTTTGATTGGAGGGTTCCTGAATAAAGGCACCCTCAGGACTCCTTACAGACGCCGGTGATAGCTTCCTGTTTGCCTGTGTCTGCTACAGAGAGTTTCCAGTCCTGCTCAATCCGGTTGTTCCTGTCCTCAGAGATCCTGTACTCGGAAGTTTGTCATCTGTCCCTGGAGTCTGACCGAGCACCTTTAACATCTTGTGGTGTTCGTGAGTCGCGGCTCAGCCGTGTGTTGCGGCTTGTCCGCTTACTGTTTATTATTTAGTTTACTTGTGTTCAGGAGCTTTTGCGGAGGATTCCGCTCCCACAGATCCACTCTGGTATCCAGCGGTGCTGGATAGGAGTAACGGATCAGGGGATCTTTGGTTGTCCTTTTCCCTGGCGGCTAGTCCGCACATACCTTTGGTTTAAGTTAGTTAGCTTGTAACCCCTGGCCTGGTTGCTTAGTCAGAGGGCCCCTTGTTATCACCCTGTCTCGGACTTCCCCTTGTCTCCCTTTAAGACCTGCGGGGGCATCGGGGTTGGGCAGACATAATCCGCCCTTCGAACGCGGCTGCCATGGGCTCAAGCAACCATAGTCTCGCAGGGGATTTCTGATAACACGGGCGAGACAACGGAGTTAGGGTGCCAGGGGTTACTAGGCTCTCCTGCTCCCACAACCAGCTTATTTTCCCTGTACTCAGACCTCTGCCATAAGATATCCTCCGGTCTGGAGTACAGGAATCATAACATTATCACCGGCCAGACAAAAGAAAATTTTTTAATTAACAGGAGTTAATTTTTTCACTTATTCAGTTGGGAGATTTTGTCGGCCTCATGAATCCCGCCGGTATTGGGCCAAATCCTGGCCAGCTTCTAGTTAGTCAGATTCAAGAACTTACTCAGATGGTTCAGGATCTGTCCCTCCGGGTGAGGTCACAGGAAGATCTGTTACGGACTTCCCCGAGGGTCATCCCTGAACCAAAAATGCATCTGCCTGACCGTTTTTCTGGGGATAGAAAACAGTTTTTTAATTTTAAAGAGTCTTGTAAACTTTATTTTCGTTTAAGACCAGTCTCCTCAGGTACGGAGGCTCAGCGGGTTGGAATTATTATTTCTCTGCTTCAGGGGGATCCTCAGACCTGGGCTTTTGGTTTAAAGACAGACGATCCGGCCTTATCGTCTGTAGACGCCTTTTTAAAATCTTTAGGGCTATTGTATGACGACCCTGATAGAGAGGCGTCCGCTGAGAGTCAGTTGCGTGCTCTTAGACAGGGTAGGAATCCCGCAGAGAATTATTGTACGGAGTTTCGCCGTTGGTCGAACGACTGTGGATGGAATGACCCAGCTCTGCGCAGTCAGTTTCGCCTCGGCTTATCTGAATCTATAAAAGACAGTCTCCTTCAGTATCCCGCTCCTGAGACTCTCGATAAACTCATGGAGCTCTCTATTAAGATAGATCGTCGGCTCAGAGAGCGGAGGGCTGAAAAAGGGGCATCTGTCGGGTCTACTCCTTGTGTGCTTTCCATTCCTGTAGACATGGAGGAACCTATGCAGATAGGTCTCTCCAAACTGTCTCCTGAAGAAAGAACCAGGAGGCAAAATTCTGGTCTTTGTTTATACTGTGGAGGTAAGGGACATTTTGCCCGTAGTTGTCCGAACAAATCGGGAAACTTCCTGACCAAGTGAATTGTGAGGGGGTTCACTTTGGTCTGCAGCTCATCTCCTCAAATAACTCACTGTTAGTTCCTGCTAAAGTTTCCTTTGGCAGCCTCTGTTCCTCGGTCTCTGCTTTTGTGGACAGTGGAGCTGCAGGGAACTTTATGGATTTAACATGGGCCAAGGCCTTAGGTATTCCTCAGTTAACCTTGGGTAGGTGTGTCACCATGCATGGTTTAGATGGGAGTCCCTTGTCCAATGGGGTTATTTCTCTAGGTACACCTCCTGTTTTACTCTCGGTGGGAGCCCTGCATTCTGAAAAGATTGCGTTTTTCCTTACTCATTGTCCAGCAGTTCCTGTGGTTCTGGGTCACCCTTGGCTGGCCTTTCATAATCCCATCATTGATTGGCAGTCGGGGGAGATCTTACAATGGGGTACCATCTGTAATAAAGAATGTATTACGCTTCCTATCCGAGTAGCTGCCGCCGTTCCTGCACCCATTCCTGAGGAATATCAGGATTTTGTTGACGTGTTTTCCAAGGGCAATGCGGATATTCTGCCTCCCCATAGGCCTTACGATTGTGCCATTGAGCTAATTCCTGGTGCCACGTTGCCTAAAGGAAGGTTATATGCATTGTCTGGTCCTGAAACTGTGGCCATGAATGAGTATGTGAAAGAAAGCCTTGGGAAAGGTTTTATCAGGCCATCTAAATCCCCTTTAAGTGCAGGTTTCTTCTTCGTAGAGAAGAAGGATGGTTCACTCAGACCCTGCATTGACTTTAGAGCTTTGAATAAAATCTCAGTAAAGAATACTTACCCTCTGCCGCTGATCTCTGTCCTCTTTGATCAGCTACGTTCGGCTGTGATTTTTTCTAAGATTGACCTTAGAGGAGCATATAACCTCATCAGAATCAAGTCAGGGGATGAGTGGAAAACGGCATTCAGTACTCAATCAGGCCACTATGAGTATCTGGTTATGCCATTCGGCCTGTCAAACGCTCCGGCAGTTTTCCAGGATCTCATTAATGATGTGCTCCGTGAATTTCTTGGAAGATTCGTTGTAGTCTACTTAGACGATATTTTGATATATTCTGACTCTGTAGAACAACATGTTACCCAGGTGCGTCAGGTGCTAAAGAAATTACGTGAAAATCACCTATATGCCAAACTGGAGAAGTGTGAATTTCATGTCACGGAGGTATCCTTTTTAGGGTACATTATTTCCCCTCGGGGATTCCGTATGGAACCAAAGAAGCTCCAAGCCATCCTTAGTTGGGCGCAACCCACCAACTTAAAAGCAATTCAGCGCTTTTTAGGGTTTGCGAACTACTATAGAAGATTTATTCACTCTTTCTCTGACCTAGTTGCTCCCATTGTGGCACTTACTAAGAAGGGAGCAGATCCTACCAATTGGTCATGTGAAGCTGAGTTATCTTTTCAGGCCTTGAAACAAGCCTTTGTCTCAGCCCCTGTCCTTAGACATCCCAACCCAGAATTGCCTTTCATTGTTGAGGTTGATGCCTCGGAGGTTGGAGTTGGGGCTATCCTTTCTCAGAAGGATCCAGATTCCCTTGAATTACATCCTTGTGCCTTTATGTCCAGGAAATTCTCATCTGCAGAATCCAACTACGATGTTGGTAACCGGGAATTGCTGGCTATTAAATGGGCTTTCGAGGAGTGGAGGCATTGGCTTGAAGGAGCGACCCATACCATTTCAGTTTTGACTGATCACAAAAATCTTCAATACATTGAATCTGCTAAACGACTGAATGCCCGGCAGGCTCGTTGGGCTTTATTTTTTACTCGTTTCAAATTCATTATCACCTTCAGGCCAGGTTCCAAGAATACTAAGGCAGATGCCCTGTCACGCAGTTTTCTTCCAGTTCAAGACAATAGTCCTGTTACTCCCATACTTCCGTCTTCAGTCATTCGGGCAGGCCTCACACAGGATGTATTTACCCAGTTAAAGCTGCTTCAACATCAAGCTCCTGGAAATACTCCTGCTGGTCGTCTTTTTGTCCCTGAGTTTTTGAGAGCTACTGTTTTGGCGGAGTTTCATGATAGCAAGGTTGCCGGGCATCCGGGAATCGCTAAGACTTTGGAATTAGTCTCCCGCTCAGTATGGTGGCCTGGTCTTTCCAAAGACATTAAAGAGTTTGTTTTTTCTTGTCAGGTCTGTGCACAGCATAAAGTTCCCCGTTCTTTGCCTATAGGTCAACTTATGCCCTTGAATGTTCCCCTTAGGCCATGGTCGCATATCTCCATGGATTTTGTGGTGGACCTCCCTCTGTCAGCCGGATGCCGAGTCATATGGGTGGTAGTGGACCGTTTTAGCAAAATGGCCCATTTCATTGCTCTTCCCCGATTGCCATCTGCCCAGGGATTGGCAGTCTTGTTCCTCCGCCATGTTTTCAGACTCCATGGCTTACCCACTGATATTGTTTCTGATAGGGGTCCACAATTCATTGCACAATTTTGGAAGTCTTTTTGTGCTTCGTTAAAGATGAAATTATCTTTAACGTCCGGTTATCATCCCCAATCCAATGGGCAGACTGAACGAGTTAACCAATCTCTAAAACAATATTTGCGTTTGTACTCGGCCAAACTCCAAAATGACTGGTCTGAGTTTCTTCCTTTGGCGGAGTTTGCTTATAATAATGCCTGTCATTCCTCCACCAATGTGTCTCCATTTTTTGCAGTTTTTGGTTTTCACCCCAGAGCTAATTCATTTTTTCAACATTCCTCTGTCTCCTCTCTGGCCCTGACCTCTCATCTTAAACTTATTTGGAAAAAAGTGCACTTGGCTCTCAGAAAAGCAGCATTCCGGGAAAAAAGATTTTCTGACAGGCTCCGGCGGCCGTGCACTTTTAAAGTAGGAGACAGGGTGTGGTTGTCGACTCGCAACAATAAACTTCGACAAACCTCAGCCAGATTGGGTCCTAGATTTATTGGACCATTTCTCATTATCAAAAAAGTCAATCCAGTTGCTTTCCGGTTACGTTTACCAAAAACTTTACGGATCGGAAATACCTTCCATTGCTCATTACTGAAACCATATGTTTCGTCCAGTAGATTTCCTCGTAAAATATCTCAGGGGAGATCACCAATAAATGTACAGGGTCAGCAGGAGTTCTTGGTGGAGAAGGTTCTCGATTCCAAGTTGTCCCGGGGTCGGCTTTATTTTTTGGTACATTGGAGAGGTTATGGGCCAGAGGAAAGGTCTTGGGTCCTGGATGAGGATCTTCATGCCCCGAGGCTCAAAAGGGCATTTTTTCGAGAATTTCCTCAGAAACCCGGCTTTAGGGGTTCCTTGACCCCTCCTCAAGGGGGGGGTACTGTTAGGCGCCGGGGTCCGCTCGTCGGTGCGGCCCGGCGCCTAGCAACCAGGGACGCCGTGCGCGTACAGCCGCCGGCTCCCTGGCAACGCTAGACGCCGGGCGCACGGAGCCGCTCTGACCTTAGCAACGGGGACGCCACGTTCGGCCGCGTTCCCCGTTGCTGGGTCTGTCCTGGTTGCCTCATGGTGTGCTGGCCATGCAGCATGCAAGCTGCACGGCATTTCAGTTGATTGCCCTGTCTGGATTTTGATTGGAGGGTTCCTGAATAAAGGCACCCTCAGGACTCCTTACAGACGCCGGTGATAGCTTCCTGTTTGCCTGTGTCTGCTACAGAGAGTTTCCAGTCCTGCTCAATCCGGTTGTTCCTGTCCTCAGAGATCCTGTACTCGGAAGTTTGTCATCTGTCCCTGGAGTCTGACCGAGCACCTTTAACATCTTGTGGTGTTCGTGAGTCGCGGCTCAGCCGTGTGTTGCGGCTTGTCCGCTTACTGTTTATTATTTAGTTTACTTGTGTTCTGGAGCTTTTGCGGAGGATTCCGCTCCCACAGATCCACTCTGGTATCCAGCGGTGCTGGATAGGAGTAACGGATCAGGGGATCTTTGGTTGTCCTTTTCCCTGGCGGCTAGTCCGCACATACCTTTGGTTTAAGTTAGTTAGCTTGTAACCCCTGGCCTGGTTGCTTAGTCAGAGGGCCCCTTGTTATCACCCTGTCTCGGACTTCCCCTTGTCTCCCTTTAAGACCTGCGGGGGCATCGGGGTTGGGCAGACATAATCCGCCCTTCGAACGCGGCTGCCATGGGCTCAAGCAACCATAGTCTCGCAGGGGATTTCTGATAACACGGGCGAGACAACGGAGTTAGGGTGCCAGGGGTTACTAGGCTCTCCTGCTCCCACAACCAGCTTATTTTCCCTGTACTCAGACCTCTGCCATAAGATCTCCTCCGGTCTGGAGTACAGGAATCATAACAATATCCTTTTTCACCAATTTTATAAATACATCTATGGCTGGATTACTGGAGGGTGGTTCAAAAGTACTTTTGCTTGGAAATGGAGTGGCCAATTTATCCTTGGTCCCATGTTTACTAAAAAAATCTCGTAATTTAAGCTGTCTCTGAAATTTATACAACTCCACTTCACAGTCAAAAGTGCTCTGTCTAAATGTTTGCACAAAGGAGAGCCCCTTAGATAAAACCCCCAATTCTATATCAGTAAGGGTATAATCAGAGAGGTTATATACCTTTATCTCCTCCTGTTTTTCCAAAGGTTTTCCTTTTGAGATGTTTGCTTTCCGTTTTCCCCTCCTGCAGCGCCCTGATCTTTTTTGTTCCGGGTACGTGCAAGACCTGCCTCCCTTAAAAAAGGTGCACTCTGGGTGGTAGACTGATCCGAGTCAGATGTATGAGACTCAATATCAGTATAAGACCGCTCAAAACGTTTCCTGCCAAATTGTTTAGGACGCCATTGTCGAGTCCCACCTTGAAAAAATACCCAAGGGTATACTCTAAGTTCTTTATAGTCATCTCTCACCTTCTTATATTTATTCTTTTTAAAGGTAAGTAACTCAGTTTTAAATGTCTTGATATTATTCTCTAACCTAGGTAACCACTCAGTTGATGTATCAGACTTAAGTAAATCTAGTCCCAAAGCTTCACATGCACTAATCTCCTTCTCAAGAAAATTAATCTCCGTATTAACCTGCTGTATTACAAGCACCATCAAGTCGAAGCTGCATTGATTAAGAATATGACACCACTGTTTGCAGAAATCTTTGTTATTTCTTCCGATGGTCGGTTGATTCTTAATCCGGAAGCCCCGCGGAATTAACTTGTCTTTATGGTATTGGGACAACGTAAGTCCATGCAAGTTTAATTCCACAAGTCGTTTTTGCATCTTCAATAAATCTGAAAAGATTTCTGCAGGACTGTCAGTGTCAAATTTTAACTGATCCGTATTAGTAAATAAAATCTTAGATATGTCCTTTTCAAGGAACCTCTTGGTCCCTGCCAAATCACTGGCATCCAGATCCATATTGAAAAGACAAGAAATTTATGAAAAAAAGAATTTTCAGTTGTAAAAATAGGTTTAAAGGATGGTGCTGGCTCCACATAAAATATTACAAAAAACAAGCAAGAAAAGCCGCACACATTTGCATAGTTAAGTCCGGGTGCTGTAATTCCATATAACAAGTATAGCAAACATTCCAAAAGCATGAGAATCCCTCCTCAGCAAAAAGAAAGAAACCAGCACACCAACACTAATCGATTCAAAAGTGCTCTATTTCAGCATGGCAACAGTCAGAATTTGAAAAAAACATTATCCTCCAGTTAGGCTAAACATGATACATCACATGTCCCTCTGGTAGAAAAGTCATGGTTTCATCTGCCCAACAGCTGTTTCGGTGTCACCACCTTCCTCAAGGGCATCCAAACTACTACTGAGCCAAACCCCGTCTTATATCCTCAGTCAGACGCCCGTCAACAACCTCATAATCCCACTCACCTGTTCACAAAAAGTACCAACACCTGGGACCAGTCACGTTCACATCGCTCAAAACCGGAAGTTCCCGACTTTTTGTGAACAGGTGAGTGGGATTATGAGGTTGTTGACGGGCGTCTGACTGAGGATATAAGACGGGGTTTGGCTCAGTAGTAGTTTGGATGCCCTTGAGGAAGGTGGTGACACCGAAACAGCTGTTGGGCAGATGAAACCATGACTTTTCTACCAGAGGGACATGTGATGTATCATGTTTAGCCTAACTGGAGGATAATGTTTTTTTCAAATTCTGACTGTTGCCATGCTGAAATAGAGCACTTTTGAATCGATTAGTGTTGGTGTGCTGGTTTCTTTCTTTTTGCTGAGGAGGGATTCTCATGCTTTTGGAATGTTTGCTATACTTGTTATATGGAATTACAGCACCCGGATACACACACACACACACACACACACACACACACAGAGCCGGCCCTAACCAATATGATGCCCTAGGCAAGATTTTGGCTGGTGCCCCCCTAGCACCACCGCTGGTTCCGCCTCTGACCTTGCACCTCTTTCCCAGCACCATCACCCCTCACCCATAGCAGTCCTTATTTTGGGGTTTGTACCCCCTATATTTTAAATAGGAACAGTTCGCACATTTGGCGCACAGCCCAAAAAGGGGTGTGATTTTGATGGCAAGGGGTATGGCCACACAATAGTAACCCCAATTCCAATTACGCCACATAGTACTGCAACTTTATTCACATTTTATCATGCAATAGTGTCCATAATTCATATTACATCCCACAGTAGTATCACTTTACCTTATAAACGTTACTCCTCACAGTAGAGCCCCTTTTTCACATTACATCACACTGAATTGCTCCTTATTCACATTACACCATACCCTATTGCTCTTTATTCACATTAGATGAAACAGTAGTGTCCTTTCTATATGCAACGCCACATAGTAGAGCACCTTATACACATAATGCCACACATTAGTAATGCATTTATACACATAATTCCACACAGTAATGCCCCTTACACATATGAGACACATTATTAATGTCCTTATAAACATAATTCGCCTTAAACATTATGACAACCTTTATTAATGCCCTTTTACACTTAATGTCCCTTACACATATGCCGCACATTATTAATGCCCTTATACACATAATGACATGTATAGTGCCCCCTACACATTTGCTGCACATTATTAGTGCCCCTATACACATAATGACACACATACAGTAGTACCCTGTTACACATATGCCGCACATTATTAATGCCCTTATACACGTAATGACATGTATAGTGCCCCCTACACATTTGCTGCACATTATTAGTGCCCCTATACACATAATGACACACATACAGAGGTACCCTGTTACACATATGCTGCACATTATTAATGCCCTTATACACGTAATGACACACAGTGCCCCTTACACATATGTTGCACATTATTAATGCATTTTTACATGACACACGTAATGCTCCTTAGACATATTCCGAACACTACTGCACAACCAACCCACTCACATGCACACAGCACTCACACTGCCACTAACACTGTGACCTCTGCCTCTGCTTGGATACAGATGTGTCCTCACAAATCTTGCATCAATGCTAACGTCGGGCACCTTTTTTTATGAAAATGCATCTTATTTGCAATGCATTGGTATGTGGCTAGGATGCACAAGTAGCTTCTGCTGATTAAAATTATATGCTGCATGCCTATATACTGTGTGAGACTGTGGCTGTATCTGCATATGAAATGCTATACACAGAATATAGGCATGCCGCATATCATTTTAATCAGCAGAAGCTGCTGATGCCCCTATGCATATCAAATGCCCTAGGCAATTGCCTAGTTTGCCTATAGCTATGGCCGGCTCTGCACACACACACACACACACACACACACACACACACACACACACACACACACACAACCCAATGCATAGCTCTCTTTACTATAAGATTATTTTGTATATTGTATTTTTTTAATTGCAAAACTGCAAATGTAAAACACTGTGGATGGTATTCAATTCTTTTCACCCCCTTCCACACCTGTTCCTGTCCTCGGAGGCATGGTATCATCATTTCATCTCGCAACCCTTTACACAACTAAACCTGATTACTATGCGCATGATATGCACAATAATGGGGATCATTTTAGAAAGGATATTGGGCGTGATATATCATTTGAATACCGCCTTTTGAGTCCTATTGGGAGAAAAGTGCTGTATAAATATCATTACCATAATAATAATAATAATAATTGTTATTATTGTTGGTATTATTATTATTATTATTATCATCAAGCCCCTGATTCACACTCTTTAATTTGCAAGTTGCCAATATCCGGTAGACTGGTCTCCTCTTCAAGGAATACAGGTGAGTTCCCTGAAAGTCGTAAGTCTTTCCAAGATTCGGGAGAGTAAGCAAGTATGGTTTTAAAAACAAAAAGTAATTGGGTAAAAATGCCCCTAGAAATGGCTTATCTGAGAATTGTAATTGAAATGCACAAATGTGTTCTATGACTAGTACAGAGCAAGAAGGGATCTCTGCCAGCCCAGAGCTTATGCAGAAATCAAGGGCTTCTTAGGACAGAGGAATCATGCACCATACAGGAAGAAGTGTTCCTAAGAGTACTCTTTCTCTAGTCCTTCCAACAGATCCATTCACTGTAGTTTTTATTGGTGAGATTAGTAGGAGGGCAAGGGCGTAGCTACCACAGGTGCAGGCAGTGCAGCTGATATGGGGTCCAGAGCTAAGAGGGGCCCACCTTCCCTGTCAAAGTTACATGTGTTATATACATTTTTCACCATTGGGTGGTACGTAGGGTGTCCTTTCAAACTTTTTCCTTGGGGCCTACAATATATCTAGGTATGCCCCTGGACCTGCTTATTGTAGTGTGGTATAAAATAAACTGGAGGGCTTTTTAATGTTATATAATATGAACCAGGGCACTGTAATGAGGCACAATATGAACAGGGAGCACTATACATAATAAATGTGAATTGGGGGTACTGTGCAGCATAATGTGTACTGGCAGCTCTGAAATGTGACATAGTGTGAACTTAAGCACTACTACGATTCATAAAAGAAACTAGGGCACTACTATGAGGCATAACATTAAATAAGGCTCTACTATGGTTCAGAAAATGAACTAGGGCACTATTATGGGGCATAAAATTATCAATTATCTGTGGCAGAGAAGTGTCTCTCTAGAAGCATTGGGATGGGGTCCTCTTCAAAATGTTGCTATGGGGTTCACAAAGTTCTGGCTATGCCCCTGTAGGAGGGTGAGGGAGAGGAAGGTAAAACCTCCTGGAAGTGCTAGTCACATTGCCACCAGGACCTGAAAGAAGATGTTGTATCACCCACATGATACACTGATACCTCGTTGGGTCCAGGTAAGTAACTGTTGGGCCACCAGGCACATTAGGTCGACGATCTATGGTGTTGACATAACATCCATGTAGACATGTTAAGATGGTCACGGTAACCATGTTAAGCATGTCGACACTGATACCATGTCAACATTCTCTTGTCCACATGATGCATGTTGCCTGATGCTTGTTGACCTACTGTAACATACCAAACCCGTGCCACTAATCAGTACTTGGACAGGAAGCCCTCATTCTGTGACTCCTGTGTGGTTTATACAATTGCAGCCACCTTGCCCATACATCCATGTGCTTCTGCGGAAATTATAAAATGGCACAAACTGAGGTAGCAGATCACCACCAAAGAGGACTTGGTGCTCACTTCAGCTATTCTGTGTATCATAAATGAAACCCAATGAATATCTGATGGTTGACGTGGTATAGTGCAAATTTAGTACCGTAATGCAGTGTTAGTAAATAAGGCATAAGGAGAGTATGTCCGTTCTGATTAATATTATAAAGTAGCCCTTTATTTAGTCTGACATCATGAAAGGGTCAGTACTATACACTACTGTATACCTGAGGCAACAAATTATATTTACTGGCAATAACCTGATTTTAACCACTTGCCTGGCATGATCGCATCAGATGCGACCATGTCTGCAACTGCTCTATCTGACCTGGTCGCACAGGATGCGACCAGTCAGATAGAGAGTGTTAGCAGCGGCAGGGAAGGGAAACTTCCCTCCGTTGCTGCTGTCAGAGGGACCGGAAGGTCCCTCTGCCTCCCTGCACTCTCCCCCTGTGTCCGCCGTACTGCCGATCACTGCTGATCGGTCAGCACGGCAGGATTCCTCCCCCTCCAGTGGCTGCAGACAATGGCAGCCGCTGGGGAGTGTAAATGAACCCTCCCAAGCCACCACCTGACCCCCCCTGCATACTTGCAGGCTGTCCCGGCTTTCAAAATGAAAGCCGCGATAGTCGCGATGTTCCCGAAGGTCGCAATGTTCCCGGTCGATGTTTCGATGTTTGGGGGGGAAACATATTTTTAACAAAATATATATTTATTTATTTTTCCTTTTTTTTTTTTACTAAAATCATTTGGGATAGGGTTAAAGTCATGTTCTTCTCTTAATTCACTCATAAAACAACCCAACAATTTCAGAGCGGTTTTCGGTGAAATAAATCATCAGTTAAGTGGTTAAGCATATTTACCACCCGGAGCAACTTGGAGACTCCCGAATTTCAAGTAGCTTTCCCACAATCCCTGAACATATTGTCCACTTCCACATTGAATTGGATGAGGCGAGGCCGTGATGATGTGATTCTCTGTGATTCCCATCATCATGGCCTACCTTTTGCTGCAAACTACTGCATTGGCCCCTGGTACCTCCTCTCTAGTTGTGTAGTGTCTATGTGATACTTTCACATGGCTGATTACATTGTCACTCAACACTTATCACTACAACTCCCTGTCTTTCAATATTTGCTAGACTCCTTTTATCAACATTTCCCGGATACGTTTTCTTAGGAAATGTTAAAAAAAAGTAAAAGAGAATAATAAATTGACTCCTGTGAGTGGATTCAGCTAACAGGAAACTTCTCTCCAATTTGGATGCTCTCACTTTAGTAAGTCACTGTACACATTATAAATGTCATATTTACATATATATTAATGGGTATTCGGATGATAGGTCGACAGTCAATAGGTCAACACCAAATGGTCGACATGGTCAAAAGGTCGACAGGTTCAAATGGTCGACATGACAATAGCCGATACAGCTAATTGTCGACATGAGGTTTGTTGTTACTTTTTTCATCTTTTTTATACTTTACCATCCATGTAGACTACGATTGGGGACAGTAACCTGCCCGAAGCATGGTGAGCAAAGCGGTACACTAATTGGGGTTTCACGTGCTGAAACTAAAAATTTGACACCCAAAAAACATGAAAAACTCATGTTGACCTTTTCATGTGTTGACCATACCTGTGTCAACCTTTTGACCCTGTTGACCTTGTGCATATTGACCATTTGGTGTCCACCTATTGACCTATAACCAGTGGTCGAAGTGTACATTTTGAAGTGGGGGTATGGAAAAGTGAACAGTGTAATAATGCGCACCTTTGGGGCATGCATGCCGGAAAAGGTGCATGTCCACAAAAGGGGGCATGTCCTTAAGTGTAGTGTACCTCACCATATACCCCTTATACACATCATGCACCACAATAGTAGGATCCCTTCTGCTATCTAGTACTGGTGCCCCTTACACATTATGCCACACGGAATGAGCCAAAATTCCCACGAAATGAGCCAAAATTCACATTATGCCATTGGCCGCTTACATATATTACACTAGGTACAGCCAAATATACACATTACACCAGGTACAGCCCCTTACACATTACGCCAGGTACAGCCCCACATACACATTATGACAGGTAGAGCACCTTACACACATTACGCCAGGTAGAGCCCCTTACACACATTACACCAGGTACAGCCCTGTACACACATTACGCCAGGTACAGCCCTGTACAAACATTATGCCAGGTACAGCCAGTGGCATACCTTCATCCCAGTCACCCGGAGGCAAGACAGATGTTGGCTGCCCCCCCCCCCCCACCACCACATATGCCAACTCATAAAATTAATGACATGCCCATGACATTGCTATGAAAATGAGTTGTTTCATACGACTCTCACTGCACGATGTGACTCTATGATGTCATACTGCGCGCCCTCCCGCCCGGCCATTATGCCACACGGTATGAGCCAAAATTCACAATATTCCACACGATATGAAAAGAAATTCACATTACGCCACATGGTATGAACTGAAATTCACAATACGCCACACAGTATGAGCCGAAATTCACATTACGCCACACGGAATGAGTCAGAATTCACATTACGCCACACGGTATGAGCCATATTCACATTACGCCACACATTATGAGCCGAATTTCACAATATCCAACACGGTATGAGCCATATTCACATTATGCCACACAGTATGAACCAAATTCACATTACCCCACACAGTGTGAGCCGAAATTCACAATATTCCACATAGTATGAGCCGAAATTCACATTACGCTGCATGGTATGAGCCGAAATTCACAATATGCCACATGGTACCAGCAGAAATTCACAATATGCCACACAGTATGAGTAAAAATTCACAATATGCCACACATTATAAATTAAATTCACATTAGACCACAAAGTATGAGCCAAGATCACGTTATACCACTAACTCACAGTGACAGACAGTACTGCTGAACAACTGCTGGCTGGTTCATCATGACAACAAATTTGATTGAATTTGTCCTCTGCTCCTCCACAGTGGCATTAGCGTGGCACATGAGGAGAGAGAGTGTGGGCGGCAGGGCCGGTTCAAGGCCGCTCTGCGCCCCGGGCAAGAAACGGGGCATGGCCTAATACAGGTGGCGCGGTCAGTTACGCCCCCTGTACATTACTAGCGCCGCTTGAATGCTGAGCGGTGCGCGATGACGTCATCGTGCACCGCACAGCAAAAGGTCCTCTCCACGAAGGGAAACTAGACGCGTAGCGTCTAGTTCCCTTCACAGGAGGCGGGGACACAGCGGGCCGGGCAGCGGGCAGTGGAGGCGGATGGGGGACACAGCGGGCAGCAGTGGCGGATCTTGCCACGTTGCGGCGCCCTCTGGATGGCGCCAGCGCCCTCCGGAAGGCGGCGCCCCGGGCAAAAGTCCTGCTTGCCCGTGGCAAGATCCGCTACTGGTGGGCGGATAGGAGGGCGAACTGTGTGACATTATAGTGTTGCATTGTGCAGTTAGAGGCAGAGCCGAGAGGAGGATTACATGCACCCATGATTAACCCGGGCGTCTGGCCTTCCAACAGGCAGTGATACAGTACTGTCCAGCAGGGCCGGCAACAGAAATCTTGGGGCTGTGGGATAGTACATATGAAAATTAGGTTTTACCTCATTTTCCCTTTAGTACATCCCGCCCACAGCCACACAGACACACATATGCACAGACACATATACACTGACACGTACAGCACATAGGGGGTAATTCAGACCTGATCGCTCGCTAGCTGTTTTTTGCAGTCCTGCGTTCGCAAAGTCGCCGCCCACCGGGGAGTGTATTTTAGCTGTGCAAGTGTGCGATCGCATGTGCAGCCGAGCGGTACAAAAAAATGTTGTGCAGTTTCTGAGTTGCCCAGAACTTACTCAGCCGCTGCAATCACTTCAGCCTGTCTGGGGCCAGAATTGACATCAGACACCCGCCCTACAAACGCTTGGACACGCCTGTGTTTTTCCATCCACTCCCTGAAAACGGTCAGTTGCAACCCACAAACGCCTTCTTCCTGTCAATCTCCTTGCGATGGGCTGTGCGAATGTATTCTTCATAAAACCCATCACACAGCAGCGATCCGCTTTGTACCTGTGCAATGCGCCTGCGCAATGCGGTGCACATGCATGCGCAGTTCTGACCTGATCGCAGCACTGCAAAAAACGCTAGCGAGCGATCATGTCTGAATTACCCCCATAGTCACATAGACACACATATGCACGGACACATATACATTGACACATACAGCACATAGTCACATAGACACACATATGCACAGACACATATATACACATATATACTGACACATACAGCAAGCACATGGTCACACACACACACACACACACACACACACACACACACACACATATGCACGTACACATATATACACTGACACATACAGCACATACACATATATGTAAGGACACATATACACACACAGACACACACAGTACAAATACCTCCATTTCTTCATCCTGTCTGGTCATTGTAGATGGCCCCTTGAAGTAGGGAGAACGAGGCACATGGCCCCAGAGTGCACCTTTCTGCTCTGAAAGCAGCTGTCTCCTCCTTTTCTGGGAGGCGGAGCTTCTGCCCGGCCTGCTGGGAAGGAAGAGAATAGAGCAGCAGGAGTCAGCAGGAGGTGGGGCGGAGCTGGCTGAGTGACAGCACAGACACAACGTGCAGACTGAGGGGTACATGTACTAAGCAGTGATAAAAGTGGAGGTGAGCCTGTGGAGAAGTTGCCCATGGCAACCAATCAGCTGCTCCATATACTTTTATAGTATGCAAATTGTAAAGGTTACGTCAAATCTGATTGGTTGCCATGAGCACTTCTCCACTTTTATCACTGATTAGTACATCTCCCTCTGAGAGACAGGAGGAGCAGCAGGGAAGAAGCTGCTGCTAATAAGACCGACGGCCGCCGCAGCCAACAAATAAATGAGGTCTCATGCTTAGCGCCGGCGGGGCAGTGATCTGGGTTGGAAGCTGTCTGAGACAATGGAGCAGAAGTGCCCTCTTCAGGATTGGCACCCAGCGACAAAGGGCTCCATTGTCTCTGACTGTTCCGCCACTGGGTAAAGCCAAATATACTCATTACACTAGGTACAGCCCCGTACACACATTTCTCCCAGCAAACCTGTTTTTTTGTTTTTGCAGGACAGTCGTGATTTATATGGTGTTTAAGAAACAGGGTTTTCTAGTGAAAGTGGGAGGATAGGTATGTATTTTGTGTAAGCATGACCTGATTTATTCATTTGCATATGGGAATGTTGAGAGCTATGCCCTGTTTGCATTTATACAGAATATACAGTATGTACAGCACTGCTTGCTGCAGGAAAAGTAACGGATATAGGGGGTCATTCCGAGTTGATCGCTCGCTGCCGATTTTCGCAGTGCAGCGATCAGGTTAAAAAACTGTGCATGCGTATGCACTGCAATGCGCAGGCGCGTCGTATGGGTACAAAGAGGATCGATGCTGGGCGATGGATTTCGTGAAGATTCCATTCGCACAGCCGAACGCAAGGTGATTGACAGAAAGAGGGCATTTATGGGTGTCAACTGACCGTTTTCTGGGAGTGTTTGGAAAAACGCAGGCGTGTCCAGGAGTTTGCAGGGCGGGTGTCTGACGTCAATTCCGGCACCAAAAAGACTGAAGTGATCGCAAGGGCTGAGTAAGTCCAGAGCTACTCTGAAACTGCACAAAATGTTTTTGCTGCGCTCGACTGCAAAGGCGTTTGCACACTTGCAAAGCAAAAATACACTCCCCCGTGGGCGGCGACTATGCATTTGCACGGCTGCTAAAAGTAGCTAGCGAACGATCAACTCGGAATGACCGCCAAAGTTGTATATACGACACCAGAGATTACTTCCTAGGCACAGATCAATGTGGAAAGGTGGAAAAATGAATCCTAATTGACTGGACTTTAAAAAAAATATATTAATTGGTTGTATCACAATAAGGCTGGGTACACACTGTGATGACTTGACCATGGATCCGCCTTCACGATGACAGAGCGGCCACTCAATGTGTCGGTCAAGACACCCAACTGGGCGGACATTTGAATTTGCATGCCCAACTGTGACATCAACCCATATACAGAGCCAGATACACCAATATATCTTTAGATATAGCGGAACATCGACTGTGCTACACAGCTGATAGGCTGTGTCCAGTTCTGGAGACCATATCTCCAGAAGGATATAAATACATTAGAGAGTGTACAAAGAAGGGCAACTAAAATGGTCCATGGCCTACATCACAAAACTTACCCGGAAAGGCTAAAAGATCTTAACATGTATAGTTTGGAGGAGAGAAGGGAAAGGGGGGACATGATAGAAACTTTCAAATATACCAAAGGTTTTAACAAAGTTCAGGAGGGAAACATTTTTCAAAGGAAGAGAAGTATTAGAACTCGAGGACATACACTGAAACTGGAGGGAGGCAGGTTCAGGGGAAATTTAAGGAAAAATTATTTAACAGAAAGGGTAGCGGATAAGTGGAATAGCCTCCCATCAGAGGTGGTAGAGGCTAAGACTGTGGAGCAGTTTAAACATGCTTGGGATAGGCATGTGAATATCCTTACAAGGAATTAAGGTTCAAAGAGGGTTGCGATTACCTAAAGGATAAAAAAAATGGACAGACTAGATGGACCAAGTGGTTCTTATCTGCCGTCAAATTCTATGTTTCTATGTCTGTGAACAATGTTGTTTACAGACCTATTGGGGTACACACCAGTTGACGGGTTTGCGGTATATCTGCTGTACGCTCAAACGGCCTATACATCGTCTGGTGTGTACTCAGCTTAAGACTCACCTGGGAATGTTTCACTGTGGCAGAATAAGCTTACATTGCCATCCTGTAGGGGGATAACAAACTGGCCAGGGATTTTGCCTACCATAACTGGCTATTGCTGATACGACTACTGGTGCCACTAAAACTAGAGATGTGCACCGGACATTTTTCGGGTTTTGTGTTTTGGTTTTAGATTTAGTTCCGCGGTCATGTTTTGGATTCGGACGCGTTTTTGCAAACCCTCCCTTAAGAATTTTTATCGGATTCGGGTGCGTTTTGGATTCGGGTGTTTAAAAAAAAAAAAAAAAAACCTCAAAAACAGCTTAAATCATAGAATTTGGGGGTAATTTCCTATAGTATTATTAACCTGAATAACCATAATTTCCACTCATTTCCAGTCTATTCTGAACACTGTACACCTCACAATATTATTTTTAGTCCTAAAATTTGCACCGAGGTCGCTGGATGACTAAGCTAAGCGACCCCAGTGGGCGGCACAAACACCTGGCCCATCTAGGAGTGGGTGTCAGACAGGATGGCACTTAAAAAAATAGTCCCCAAACAGCACATGATGCAAAGAAAAGAGAAAAAGAGGTGCACTGTGGTCGCTGGATGGCTAAGCTAAGAGACACAAACACCTCAATATCACAGGAATTATTCGTTCTAATCAATGGTATTATTTATTGGTCCAAATCACTGGAAGAAAATGACAAAATCACTGGAAGAAAATGACAAAATCACTAGAATTAAAAGCCAGTATCACCGGAATTATTCGTTCTAATCAATGGTATTATTGGTCCAAAACACTTGAAGAAAATGACAAAATCACTGGAATTAAATGGCAGTAATGTTGGGAATTATATCAAATGGCAGTACCACTGGACATAAACGGAAGTGTCAGACATGACAACCTTTTTTTTATATGACAGGGACAAACCCACTGTCCTAACAATTGGCAGGGCTGATTAAACAAACAGCCAGGGGGAAACTCCTGAATCCAGTTTCTAACCCTGGGTAATCATTTTTATTACCCGGGATATAATAATAATCAATAAGGCTCCCCTGTAGTGATGTAGATGAGATCCCCCCCCCCCCAGTGGGCCCCCACATGGGAGTCCTTCCGCGTCACGCTGAGGACGCTAAGGGAGTAGAATCCAACCTCTGAATCCGTGCACCTGTAGAGGGTGCAGACTTTCTGCTCTATGGCCTAGCCTCGTGCAGAAGTAGGCCCTCCCGAATTTTCTCGATCTGGCAGCCCAAGGGGACTGCATCAGAGAAGCAGAGTTACGTCTTCTCACAGGTGGTGCTGCGGAAGGATTTGTATCCAGAGTGTCCCCAAGCGGTGTCTCACCTGCGAATCCTCTTGGATTCGGCATCTGCGTTCCATTGGCGGATCCAGAGACCTCTGCGAGCCGCTGCTGCCATGGAGGATGCTCTAGAATTCATCAGTCCAATGTCCCTCATGGCTTTCACCATGAATTTAGCCGAATCCTTTATGTGACCTAGAATCAAGACAACATCATCCCTATGGATTGTATCAAGGTCTTCTATTAAATTGTCTGACCATATTAACATAGCCCTAGCTACCCTAGCTACCCAAGTGCATGTAATAGTGGGCCTAAGGGCGGCTCCAGTAGCCGTGTAAATGGATTTTGGAGTTGTCTCTATCTTGCGTTCAGTTGGCTCCTTTAACGAGGCCGAGCCTGGTACAGATAATGTAATTACCCTTAATTGCCTGGACACCGAATTGTCCATTATGGGAGGAATCTCCCATCTCCTTCTATCCTCCTCAGAAAAGGGATATGTCTTAAGTACTTTATTGGGGATGTGAAAAACCTCTTCTGGGTTTAACCAGGATCTTTCAATTAGGGTATTCAACTCTTCCGAAACCGGGAATGTCACTAATGATTTTGCAGTTAGCATACAAGAATTTTCCTCTATTTGTATAGGTATTTCTAACACATCCCTAATGGCATTGATAAATTGCTGAATTTTATATTACAACCTATCATAGTGCCCCCCTTTAACTTCTGTGTCGATCCCTGTGTCGGCATCGATGTCCGCGTTGGCCTGTTAGACCTGTGTATCTGGAGCTGAGGGGGTCCTAGATGAAATGGACTGATCTATATCTAGAGCATTCTTCGTAGCTTTTTTCCAGCAACTTAATAGAGTATGCCCTAATGAACTCTGAGGAATCTTATTTCCTAGGCAATCCAGCCATTCTGTCTCCATCCCAATGGGATGAAACCACTCAAGGCAATCCTGAGTACCTGGTATAGACTCCTCTGAGGAAGACACCTCCACAACCTCCAAAACATTTTGTTCTGACATGACACTGACTAGTGATACTGAGCACTGATGAGGATACTAGAACTGACACTGGGCAGCGAGAATAGCACTGGACCACTGTACTGTAGTATTATATACTGGTCACCACAATGCAGCACTGATACTGAGCACAGATATTGGGGGTAATTCCAAGTTGATCGCAGCAGGATTTTTGTTAGCAGTTGGGCAAAACTATGTGCACTGCAGGGGAGGCAGAATTAACATGTGAAGAGAGAGTTAGATTTGGGTGTGGTGTGTTCAATCTGCAATCTAATTTGCAGTGTAAAAATAAAGCAGCCAGTATTTACCCTGCACAGAAACAAAATAACCCACCCAAATCTAACTCTATCTGCACATGTTATATCTGCCTCCCCTGCAGTGCACATGGTTTTGCCCAACTGCTAACAAAAATCCTGCTGCGATCAACTTGGAATTACCCCCATTTAGCACTGTTCAGGATACTAGAACTGACACGGAGCAGCAAGATACAGCAATGGACTACTGTACTGTACTACTATATACTGGTCACCACAATGCAGCACTGATACTGAGCACAGATATTGAGCACTGTTCAGGATACTAGAACTGACACGGAGCAGCAAGATACAGCAATGGACTACTGTACTGTACTACTATATACTGGTCACCACAGTGCAGCACTGATACTGAGCACAGATATTGAGCACTGTTCAGGATACTAGAACTGACATGGAGCAGCAAGATACAGCAATGGACTACTGTAATGTACTACTATATACTGGTCACCACAATGCAGCACTGATACTGAGCACAGATATTGAGCACTGTTCAGGATACTAGAACTGACACGGAGCAGCAAGATACAGCAATGGACTACTGTACTGTACTACTATATACTGGTCACCACAATGCAGCACTGATACTGAGCACAGATATTGAGCACTGTTCAGGATACTAGAACTGACACGGAGCAGCAAGATACAGCAATGGACTACTGTACTGTACTACTATATACTGGTCACCACAATGCAGCATTGCTACTGAGCACAGATATTGAGCACTGTTCAGGATACTAGAACTGACACGGAGCAGCAAGATACAGCACTGGACTACTGTACTGTACTACTATATACTGGTCACCACAATGCAGAACTGGTACTGAGCACAGATATTGAGCACTGTTCAGGAAACTAGAACTGACATGGAGCAGCAAGATACAGCAATGGACTACAGTACTGTTCTACTATATACTGGTCACCACAATGCAGCACTGATACTGAGCACAGATATTGAGCACTGTTCAGGATACTAGAACTGACACGGAGCAGCAAGATACAGCAATGGACTACTGTACTGTACTACTATATACTGGTCACCACAGTGCAGCACTGATACTGAGCACAGATATTGAGCACTGTTCAGGATACTAGAACTGACATGGAGCAGCAAGATACAGCAATGGACTACTGTAATGTACTACTATATACTGGTCACCACAATGCAGCACTGATACTGAGCACAGATATTGAGCTGATATTTAGCTGATATTGGGCTATTCAGGCAGACAACGTAGCCACGTCCTCTCCACTCAATCTAAAATGCACGAGTGAAAATGGCGGCGACGCGCGGCTCTTTATATAGAATCCGAATCTCGCAGGAATCTGAAAGCGGGATGATGATGTTTTGCCTCATTCAGGTTTTGCGAGTAAGGCGGGAAGAACCGAGGCTGCCTCGGACCCGTGTAAACCACGTGAAGTTCGGGGGGGTTCGGATCTTGATGAACCGAACCCGCTCATCTCTAGCTAAAACCACTGTAAGTGCCAACATCATACCAATGTAGGACCCCCAGGTGTAGGAGAGTAGTTGCTCCCATCAACACTCACATTCTTCAGCCCCTAAACCTTTTATTTTACTGGTAGCATGTGTAGGTGATACAGGACCTCTCTGCTAGCTCTCTGACTGGCTCCTTCTTATTTTGGATCAGGACTGTCACGTAGCTGATCAATTTACCTACAAATCCCGATGGTAAAAATACTGACAACCATTGACTGACGGTCAATGTCCCGACATGGTCAAAATACCGACATGGTCAAAATACCGACATGTAATATACCGATAAGGTCAAAATACCAACAATTAAAATGTCATCAGGCCAAAAAGTCAACATGAGTTTTTCATGATTTTTCATTGAAACCAACTTGTTCATACTTTATCATCCCAGTGGACCTGGAGGGGTAATATAATAGTGTTCCGAGCCCATCAACACTCACATTCTTCAGCCCTAGACCTTTTATTTTACTGGTAGCATGTATAGGTGATAGAGGACCTCTCTGCTAGCTCTCTGACTGGATCCTTCTTATTTTGGATCAGGACTGCCACGTAGCTGATGGGGGATGCAGTCAACTTACTTACAAATCCCGATGGTCAAAATACCGAAAACCATTGACCAACAGTCAAAATCCCAACAAGGTCAAAATGTAAAATACCGACAAAGTCAAAATACCGACATTTAAAATGTCGACAGGTCGAAAAAAGTCAATATGACTTTCCCATGATTTTTCCATTCAAACCGACTTGTTCATACTTTGCCACCCCAGTGGACCTGGTGGGGGAATATAATAGTGTGCCAGGTACAGCGAGGCACCCTGACCGAAGTGCGCAAGCCATGCGAGGGGTCGCGGTACACTTAGGTCGACATGGACTCTGTATATGTCGACATACACACAAAAGCAATGCAAAACCTATGTTGACTTTTTGATCTGTCAACATTTTAAATGTCGGTATTTTGACCTTGTCGGTATGTTAAATGACGGTATTTGACCTTGTCGGTATTTAGACCGTCGGTCAATTGTTGTCAGTATTTTGACGTTTGGGATTTTGATTGTAGGTATTTCATACTAAACCCGGAATGCAGTCAATTTACCTACAATCAAAATCCAGACGGTCAAAATACCGACAACCATTGACCGATGGTCAAAATATCGACAAGGTCAAAATACCGACATGGTCAAAATACCGACATTAAAAATGTCGACAGGTCAAAAAGTCGACATGCGTTTATCATGATTTTTTAATTGAAACCGATTTGTTCACACTTTACCATCCCAGTGGACCTGGAGGGGGAATATAATAGTGGGCTGAGCGTAGCGATCCATGCGAGGGGACTTGGTACACTTATACGGTGTCCATGTCGACCTATGTCAACATACACACCAAAAACCCAATGAAAACATTGTGTCGACTTTTTGACCTGATGACATTTTAAGTGTCGTATTTTGACCGTGTCGTCATTTTAAATGTCTGTATTTTGACCTTGTCGGTATTTTGACCATCGGTCCTTTTTTGTCAGGATTTTGACCGTTGGGATTTTGATTGTAGGTATTTCATACTGATCCCTCCCAAATGGCTGTCTGTTACAGAGACAGAATAGCCGTCCTGCAGGAGGGGAAAGGATAGAAAGACCAGAAAGTAAAAGAGAGAGGGGGCAGAGCAGGACGGGCTGAAGTGACACAGAAGATGCTGGATCCATTTTAGTGGTAAAATAAAAAAGAACACTATGAAAACTGATGTAACCTTAAAGCACTAGTACACAAGAAGTACAAACGACAAGAGGCTAGTGTTCTACAAGGCACCTTCTATAATATCTATACTGTAGTTCTAGTATCAAAATACAAAATTATACATATTAGTCCACAGATGGGACAACATTCTTCTGGGTGATGGAAAGTAAGCCGAAGTTCCAATACACTAATGTCACAGAAACATTTCTTCTTGCTATTGTGGTCTATAATCTCAAAGTACAGAAGGGTAAATGTATGAAGCAGTGATAAGAGTGGAGAAGTGAGTCAGTGGAGAAGTTGCACATGGCAACCAATCAGCATTGACGTAACATTTATAATTTGCATACTATAAAATTATACAGAGCAGCTGATTGGTTGCTGTGGGCAACTTCTCCACTGGCTCACTTCTCCACTCTTATCACTGCTTCATAAATTTACCCCAATATGTCCAAATGTAGTGAGTCTCATGGGGGTACTATCCTTATCTCGGTTTCAGAACATTTTTCTTTAGAGTGAAATGAACGTCATAAAAATGAAAAATGAAAAGATGGGTCTAGTGCATTATCTTTAGAGATGTGCGCCGGTCTATTTTTGCAGGATTTGGATTTGGTTCTAATTCATCAGCCATCTTTGATTTGGATTTGCAAAATCGCAGTGTTTTGGATTTTTTTTTCAAACATTTACAAAAAAAAGCTAAAATCACTTAATTTTGACCTTTTTTTTATCACTACAGTATTATTAACCTCAATAACATTAATTTCCAGTAATTTCCACTCAATTTTGACAACCTCATAGCTCACAAAATTGTTTTCACCAATATTGGCCAAAGGCTGGCTGGCTAAACTGCGGTATACAGTGTGGGTTGGAAACAGTGCTGGTTGGATACAGGGGGTCAATCCGACCTGATCGCACGCTGCTGTTTTTTGCAGCGCAGCGATCAGGTTATAACTGCGCATGCGTATGCACCGCAATGCGCAGGCACGACATATGGGTACAAAGCGGATTGTTGCTGTGCGATGGATTTAACGAAGAATCCATTCGCACAGCCGATCGCAAGGAGATTGACAGGAAGAAGGCGTTTCTGGGTGGCAACTGACCGTTTTCTGGGAGTGCCCTGGAAAACACAGGCGTATCAAAGCATTTGCAGGGCGGGTGTCTGACGTCCATTCCGGGACCTGACAGGCTGAAGTGATCGCAGCGACAGAATAAGTACAGAGCTACTCAGAAACTGCACAAAAACTTTTTGCACAGCTCCCCTGCACAAGTGATCGCACACTTGCTATGCTAAAATATATGCTAAAGTGGCGACTATCTGATTGCACGGCTGCAAAAAACTGCTACCATGCAATCAACTTGGAATGACCCCCACAGTGTGGGAAATATTACAGGTTTGATACAGAGTGGGATATACTGTGGGTTGGAAACAGTGCAGGTTGGATAGAGTGCGGGATACCCCGAGGGTCGGATACAGTTTGGGTTGGATACTGTGTGGGTCGGCTACAGTGCTGGCTACATTGCTGGTTGAATACAGTGTGGGACACAGTGCGGGTTGGATACAATGTGGGTCGGATACAGTACTGGATACATTGTTAGTCAGATACAGTGCATGTTGGATATAGTGCGGGATACAGTGTGGGTCGGATACAATGCAGGATACAGTGCTGGGAGGATACACCAATAGCGCACTTACTGTGACACGTGATGCCGGTGGTGTCCTCAGTGCGGGAGTGTTGGCAGTGCAGGGGTGCTGGCTGAGTCCTCACTGTGGGGTTGCCAGCTGTGTCGGTACTGCTGGTGTGCTGGCGGTGTCGGCAGTGACAGTGGTGTCCTCAGTGCAGAGTTGCTGGTGGTATCTGTACTTCTGGCTCTGTCGGCCGTACGGGGGTGCCAGAGGTATCCTTACTGCAGGGGTGTTGGCAGTGCTAGCAGTGTCCTCAGTGGGGTTGCTGGCGGTGTCCGTACTGCTGAGGTGCTGGTGGTGTTGGCAATAACGGTGGTGTCCTCAGTGCGGGGGTGCCTGCATTATCCTCGGTGCGGAGTTGATGGTGAAGTTAGTACTGCTGTCTGTGTCGACAGTGTGGGGGTGCCAGGGGTGTCCTCTCTGCAAGGCTGCCGGCAATGTCAGCAATGCAGGGTTGCTGGTGCTGTTAGTACTGCTGAGTGCTAGTGGTGTCGGCAGTGCAGGAGTGTTTTGGCAGTTTCCTTAGTACAGGGGTGCCGATACTGTCGGCAATGCGGGAGTGCTGGCGGTTTCCCCAGTGCTGGGGTGTGTCAGCAGTGTGGGGGTGTCGGCTGAGTCAGCAGTGTGGGGGTGGCAGTTGTGTCTGCAGTGCAGGAGTGCCGGCGATGTCCTTAGGGGGTCATTCCGAGTTGATCGCTCGCTAGCAGTTTTTAGCAGCCGTGCAAACGCATTGTCGCCGCCCACTGGGGAGTGTATTGTCGCTTTGCAGAAGTGCGAACACTTGTGCAGCAGAGCGCCTGCAAAATCTTCTTGTGCAAAACAAGACCAGCCCTGTAGTTAGTCTTCGTGTGCGTTGATTCTAACGACGGAGGGATGGCTTTTGACATCACACACCCGCCCAGCAAACGCCCAGCCACGCCTGCGTTTTTTCAGCCACGCCTGTGTTTTTTTCAGCCACGCCTGCGTTTTACTAAACACTCCCTGAAATTGGTCAGTTGCCACCTAGAAACGCCCACTTCATGTTAATCTCCTTGCGATTGGCTGTGCGTTTGGAATCGTCGCTAGAATCAGTGCAAAACCACAAAGGACTTTGTACACGTACGACACGCGTGCGCATTGCGGTGCATACGCATGCGCAGATTAGACTTCTTTACACTGATTGCTACGCAGCGAACAATGGCAGCTAGCGATCAACTCGGAATTACCCCCTTAGTGCGGGGGTGTCGGCAGCACGGGAGTGCCGGCAGTTTCCTCAGTGTGGGGGTGCTGGCAGTGTGTGGGTGTCAGCAGTGCAAGTGGCGGCGGCAACAATGCGTGTGCTGGTGTCGGCAGTGCGGGCGTTGGTGCGTGTTAGAGCGACGCGGGCCGCCATCTTTCCCCCATTAAAGTGAATGGGGACATGCTGAATGGCTGAGAGCCGTGACAAACGGCTTTCTCAGCCAATCAGCCGTTAGCCCCATTGACTTTTGAAATTGGTGCCCGAGGGGAACACGCAAGATCCAACAGCAGGATCTCTCGTATTCGGCTCGGGCCGGGCTCGAGGAAGCCAGAGCAGATCTGAGTCCCGGGCTCGACTGTCCCGGATAGGAGAAGTTTGGATCAGTTCGGATTTCTCAAAATCCGAACCGCTCATCTCTGATTACCTTAACAATAAAGTGTGGGGGAAGCCGCACTGGTTTAAGATAATGTAGTTATGTTTGGTAGTCGTCCTCTGAAGATACCGATTTATATCAAAAGAATTTCCTTCTTATTTAAGTAACCATACACTTTGAGACATACTGTATTATTGTCTATATGGTGTATATATGGTGGCTCCCCAACAAGAGTCTTCTGCTTTCTACTCCTTTTGTATCTTAATAATAAATTAGAGAAATATGGCAACAGTGGGAAATGAATATGCAAGATATAACTGGGGATTTGATCCCCTCAGTCTACTTAAATATTGAATAAAACCTATCGGTTATCCAGTCTATAGGTCGACAGTAAAAAGGTCGACAGTCAATAGGTCGACCACTAATGGTCGACATGCATTAGGTTGACATGTACAAGATTGACAGTACTTATGGTCGACAGGTACAAAAAGTCGACAGGTTCAAATGGGCGACACAACTTTTTAAGGGTTTTTTGCTGTTTTTTCAACTTTTTCATACTTTACCATCCACGCGGACTATTAATGGGAATAGTAACACGCCATGCAAGGGGAGGCAGTACGCTAATTGGGGTTCTCTGTGCTTTGATGGTTAAAACAACACAAAAAAAACAAAAAATGCTGCATCACCCTTGTTAGTGTCGATAATTTTCCATGTTGACCTTTTCATGCGTCGACCTTTTGTACCTGTCGACCTTTTCCATTGTCTACCTTTTAACCTTTTTACCTAACGACCCTGTTGACCTTTTCCTGTTGACAATATGGGGTCAACCTATTGACTGTTAACATAATGATCCATACCCAGAATATCCATAATGTAGATTCTCTACTTTTATGCTCAGTTTGCCGCTGACGGATCACAAGATGTGTGTGAGTTGCATATAAGAAACTGATGCATTTTCCCTGTAAATGTTTTATGAGGCTTTACCAAGACCAGTGTCTTGAACTAAGGGCGTAATTCAGAGCTGATCTCTGACATGTGGGGGGATGCCCAGCACAGGGCTAGTCCGCCCCACATTCCAGGCCCTACCCCCATCCCCACAGACGTGCAAAAGCGGTTTTGCAGCTTCCGAGTAGCTCCCTTCCTACTCAGCCTAGCTGCGAAGGCAGGCCATGTTTAGGGTCACAGCGGCTGCGTGTGACTTTACGCAGCCATTGCGATCCACCCCGCAAAAGGTTCAGACTGCGAGGTCCGGACCGCACCACTGAACACTGCCGACAAGTCCCCTCCCGCCTCATGACCACCTATGCCTGTCAATCAGGCAGAGGCGATCGCACAAGTGAGATGCCGTTGCATCTCACTGCGTGTGCAAACATAGTGCTGTTTCTGCATGTGTGCACACTGACTTCACCAGACATAAGACTGCAAACGCCACTGCAGCGTTCCAGTCTGAATTAGGCCCCAAGTCGGGGAAAGTGGATTGTGCCACTTCTGCATATGCATATAAAATATTTTTAAAGTATCAAGTCTCTAGAATATACTGTATCAGCAATGCCTAAAATATATTCAGAGAAAATACGACTTTGCTAAATGTGACTGTACAAAGATCTTAATTATTACCAGGGCCGAGACAAGGATTTTTGTCACCCGGGGCAAGGCAGTAATTTGGCGCCCCCACCCCAAAATAAACAAATAAAATGAAAATAACAAAACAAACACACCGTCAGACTAAAATAATCAGATTATCAAACATTTCGAAAAAAGGGGATACTATTAGACAATGGCCCTCATTCCGAGTTGATCGGTCGCAAGGCGAATTTAGCAGAGTTACACACGCTAAGCCTACGCCTACTGGGAGTGTATCTTAGCTTCTTAAAATTGCGACCGATGTAATCGCAATATTGCGATTACAAACTACTTTGCAGTTTCTGAGTAACTTCAACCTTACTCTGCCTGTGCGATCAGTTCAGTGCTTGTCGTTCCTGGTTTGACGTCACAAACACACCCAGCGTTCGCTCAGACACTCCCCCGTTTCTCCAGCCACTCCTGCGTTTTTCCCGGAAACGGTAGCGTTTTCAACCACACGCCCATAAAACGCCGTGTTTCCGCCCAGTAACACCCATTTCCTGTCAATCACATTACGATCGCCGGAGCGATGAAAAAGCCGTGAGTAAAAATACTATCTTCATTGTTAAATTACTTGGCGCAGTCGCAGTGCGAATATTGCGCATGCGTACTAAGCGGATTTTCATTGCGATGCGATGAAAAATACCGAGCGAACGACTCGGAATGAGGGCCAATATTCCCCTATGTGCCCCAAATGCCCTAAGCATCAAATGCCCCCCCAGCAGCGTTTTCCACTAGAAGCCCCCCTGTGTGTCCCCATACATTGCACTATATCACTGCACTATGGGGGTCATTCCGAGTTGTTCGTTCGTTGCCGATTTTCGCAACGGAACGATCAAGGCAAAAATGCGCATGCGCATGGTACGCAGTGCGCATGCGCTAAGTATTTTAGCACAAAACTTAGTAGATTTACTCCCGTCCGAACTAAGAATTTTCATCGTTGAAGTGATCGGAGTGTGATTGACAGGAAGTGGGTGTTTCTGGGCGAAAACTGACCGTTTTCTGGGAGTGTGCGGAAAAACGCAGGCGTGCCAGAATAAAACGCGGGTCTGGAGAAACGGGGGAGTGGCTGGCCGAATGCAGGGTGTGTTTGTGACGTCAAACCAGGAACGAAACGGGCTGAGCTGATCGCAGTGTAGGAGTAAGTCTCGAGCTACTGAGAAACTGCTAAGAATTTTCTATTCGCAATTCTGATAATCTTTCATTCGCAATTCTGCTAAGCTAAGATACACTCCCAGAGGGCGGCGGCCTAGCGTGTGCAATGCTGCTAAAATCTGCTAGCGAGCGAACAACTCGGAATGACCCCCAATATCATAACACTTCATCACTGCACTACATTCCCCTATCCAATGCACTACATCACTATACTACATCCACTACACGCTGAACTACACCACTACACTACATGCCCCTATACACTGCACTACATACCCTATATGCTACACTACATTACTACATTACATCCCCTTGTATGCTACACCACATCAGTGCACTACATGCCCTATATACTGCAATACATTACTACACTGCATACCGTATATGGTACACTACATCACTACACTACATCCCCCTATAAGCTACACCAAATCCCCCATCTGGGAGGCAAAGTGAAGGTTGATACTGCTAACTGGGAAAACAGTTGATACTGCTAACTGGGAAAACAGTGGCAATAATGAAAGTCTGTCTTTAAACTTACCACTAAGCTCCTGTAGTGATATTCGGTGAGAGTTGGAGGTTGTCCAGGCTCTTAGTTTCCACTGTCAAGTGGATAGCTAGCACAGTGAGCCTTTGATTTCTGTAACATCGGTGACTGCACCTGTCAAAAGCCTCTGTCCTCTCAATGGTGTGTAGCCGGCAGCTTGTTATCGGTTGGTGCTGGGCAGGCAACTGAGATCATAGCCTGCTGAAAGACACAGCACCAACAGCTCGCTTCTATAGCTTGCATGGTGTACCACACGCTAGTCGCAGCACTGCATGGCAAAGAAGCAAGTTTAAGACAGTAGCTGGCATAGGAGAGATCCCAGGTACTGGAGCTCACCCGCACAGTGTCAGAACCAGCTGCAGGCAGGCAGGTGGGTCAGAGACACTGCCCCGGGAGCCATCTGCTGTCTCACTGGAGCAGCACAGCACTGCCGGTAAAAAAAAACAAAAAAAACCCTGCTTCTCTGTAACTCCTCAACGCCCCCTTAAATCCTGCACCCGGGGCGCATACCCCCTTAGCCTGGAGTCCAAATTCAGCCAGAAAAGGTGAGAAGTCCTCTAGCAGAATACTGGAAGCAACGTCTTGGAAGGAGCCATCCACTCCAGACATCTTGTATGCTGTGATTGACTTTTTGCAAGGGAACCTGTCTTTTTAAAGACATATGAGCAATAAACATCTTGCCTTAAGAAGACGCCTGCATCATCTTGCATCCAGTGACCAGTAAAGTTGCGCAAAATGCTATTCTGTTCTCTGACTGTCATTATTAAGCCTAGTTTCTCCAAGCTGAAAATTTTCTGCCAGCTACACAGTACAGACTGGTCCATAGCAAGGGACCAGCAGGAATTTGCCACACATACCCAAAAGAAGGTGGTGTCAGTAACCCGTGCTAGGAATCTGGGAGAAGTGGTTCCAGGAGCTAGTGTAGGAGGCTGGGTGGAATATGCAGAAGCCTCCTTCTGTCTCATTAGACAGCCCCTTCTGTCTAGCCAGCCCCCCTTCTTTCTCAGCAGCTACATCCCTGCATCCAGACCCCTTGAGCCCTACAAATACTTACTTTATCCTGTGTATTGTGGCTGCTAGTCTTCAAGCTGAAGCCAGATCCTCTGCCAAAAGTGTGACATGCATGTCTTCATGACGCACGCCTGTCTCAGTTAAAAAAAAAACTTTATTGCACCAAGCAGTGCCAGCAAGTGACATGGCTGGCCAAAATCCACAGAGACATCCATCTATAACCTCTGCCTACCCCGCTGCAGTGATCAGCAGAGTGCAGGCAACAGTTGTGCATGGATTTATCTGTAGCCCTTGTGCACCCTGACAGTTGGCGTCCGGAGGCCAATGCTCCCACGGCCTCCAGGATTTCCGCATCTTTGGACGCTGCAGCAATGTGAAAATATGCTAATTCTATAGGAGGCATCTGAAGAAAAAAGATGCCTCCTGCTGGCATCGCAGATGCTAGTGCTGTGTCCAAAGATGCACCATTGATCACCATCTCGGCCATTGGGGACAGATAATCTGTGTCGTAAGATGCAGATCCTGGCCTCTGCATGTGTACAAAACTGGGGGGAAATCGTCACTTTTTGTAAAACAGTAGCCTTAGCCGCCCACTCCCCACCCCCAAATGGCGGCACCCTGTTAATCACACTGTACCTTAGGGGGCACTTTGTGTGACAAAGCAGGACCTGTTCTGCACGTGTGCTGCGAGTTGTATGCAAACCATTAGGTTTCCTTTCCTAAAATGTCGTTTCTCTGCGGGATTGCAGGATTTTAGGAAATCGGTGGGATATAATCGGAGAGACACACTTTCCCGCCTCTCAAAATAACCAGTGTTATAGTTGATAAATAGGAGAAAATAAAATCTTGAAATGCTGTACTTGATTAAAAAAAGAAGAAGCTTTAGTTTTTTTTATTTCATGTCTTTACCGATCCAGTTGCTATTTTTTCCATGTTCCTATTTCAGAATTCACAAGAGTTTAACACCCACACACTGCCACAGGCTCCGGAGCTTTGCGAGTGCTTCTCATTTCCATCTGTCATCCGCTGCATAAGATTCCATATATTTCTGACATTGTCTGCTCACCTCCAGAAGAACTGTCACTTTTCAGGGAACAATTCTGTGCACCTATTCATAACACATATTGTTCCCCTTTAATAGCCACTATACTGTACATCAAATCTTTGTTATATGAATGGCTAATAGCAATAGGTACATCATTCTAAGTACAAGTTTCAGTAGCTAAGGTTATTTGAGATCATTCTTATCATCCTTTTATTTTAATATATAAAATATTAGCTTGTAAATTAATGTTGTAATATTGGATAATGCTATGTGCAAAAAATAGAGTAAAGTTTTATTGAAAGTTCCCCGAAGCAAGCCACCATTATATTTGTTTTGTACTGCAAATTAAGCCCATTGCCCTATGTACAGTGGTCATCGTGCTTATGCTCCTTTTAGCAGAGCTGTTTAATACTGTACTTTTCTAGTTGGGACCTGTCCCGGGCCCTTACAGAGAGGGGGGCCCACCACTTGCTCCTACCGCCAATACCTGTAGAGCTGCGCCAGTCTGAATCAACAGCAGTCTGATGCGCAGAGAGGACATCTTAAAAAAAGCCTTATTTGCGCATCAGCTCTCTGTAAACCATTCCTGTAGGTCCGCAACACTCCATCATTATGTAACGTCACAATGTATGTCATCACATAGGGGTGGAGCAGTGCAGCAGAATCTTTTTTTTGGGGGGAGGGACGGGCCCTGTCTATTTTGTCAATCCCGGGCCCCATAATTTCTCATGGCAGACCTGTGTACAAGTAATACATACTTACCATACAAGTAATACATATTTACCGCACATGTAATACATACTTTCCACAAAAGTAATACATACTTACCAAGTCTCCCGAACTTTCAGGAATTCTTCCAGCTTCCCGAGAGATAAGGCCTCCCTTCCTAACGAAGAGGGAAAATACTTGATTACCCATTTTACAGCAAATTACGTCACCATGACTCCTGCCCTCGCTGTGCCCTGACACAATTAAAGGGACTGTGCAGCAAATCATGATTATGCATTGCCCTAGGCCACAAATTAAGCAAGTATGGCTACATTATACAGATACATTATAAATACCCTATCATTCACATACAAGGAATAGTAATAATTTGGTGTGTGGTAAAGTCAGGAGACACTAACACACAGACACAAACACACACATAACAGTCTTGTTCTTGCCCCTGAGCCCAAGAGTTTTATATTATTCTCTTAAATCTTTCTACTACATGAAACTAATTTAACCTCTTCAGTGGCATGCCCGGAAATCTTCCGGGCTTGCCAGCGATGACAGCTCTGGCAACCCCGGAAGATTTCCGGGCATACTACTGACTGAGATCCCAGGGACAGCCGTTTAGCCCGTCCCCCGGACTCCTATTGGCCGGGAGACGTGCTTAGCAGTACCATGCCTTATGCTGATTCCCGGGCACCGCAAGGTGGCCGGGAATCAGTGCTGGAGCTGGCAAACCCCACGGGCGATGCCCACGGGCAATCGTCAGGTGATTAACTCACCCTGCCCCAACAGTTGCCCCCCCCCCCCCCCCTGCACCTCCCCCTCTCCCACTTTAATTTAAACACCCCCCCACCCCCCAGGTGTGTTTTTAAATTAAAACTTGCCACTGAAGGGGTTCAGCGCTCTACATACATTTGATTACCAACCAATTGTTTTACTCATTTCTGCAGATGACATACAGTGAGCTGGCACTCAATATTAATGTCACCAGTACATGCTTTGTTCCAAGGCTGGTTGGTCTGGTTTTCTAACAGGAAAAGTAAGCAAATGTGCACAGCGAGGCTGATTCACAGTTGCAGGAAAGTCGGCCACAATTGTATCCGCGTGTTCCATGCTTGGCCATGGAGCAAGCGCAGTGCTATAAATCACAAGATCCATACACAGAACGTTACTGAATCAGCCCCAGAATATCCTGTTTTTGTCTTTTGTTTCATTTAGATTTGTTTCATTGGGAAGAATAGTAACATTGTTTCCATGTACTTAACCAGGCGGCAAGTGGTCAGCTCGTCAACATTCAGAATGTCGACAGGTTCTGAATGTTGACAGACAGAATACCGATATGGATGATAGGTCTAGAATAAGTCGACGACGTACACTTATGTCAACATTTTTAAATTGTTGGCACGATCAGAATGTCAATATTTAACAGGTCAACATAATGTCAAAATATGGCTTTTTGTTAATTCTTAGGGTTAGAGCCAGGTTTAGGGTTAGGCTTAGACTAAAAAAAGCAAAAGAAAAATGTCATTCTGGTTGTCAACCTAATGTCCATGTCGGCATTCTGTTGGCTTTCATATCCTGTCAACAGCTTATGCAAGAATTGGCCATGTTTAGGAAAGCAGTTGTCCCATAACTGTCCAGGGCTCACAAATGCCATTTGTCAATGTTGATAATCTATGCTTTCCATCATTTTACTAAAGCTGATCGGGAGATCCAGACGAAGAAATGCAGATGAGATTAGCCAGAGGCATGACTCAGCGAATCTTATCAGCACAGCATACTGCTCAATGCGTCAGTTGTGGCAAGACCAAGCTTATACAATTAACTGCATCATCAAGCCCACGAGGAAGTGGATGGAGTCAGCAGGCTAGTCTACTGTCTTTGGAGTCCAGGGGATATATTTACTAAAATTCGAGTTTGGAAGAGACTTTATGAATCTTACAAATCAATTGAAATCGATTCTATTTGGTCTTTCTAAACGTTTTGATTTTTGCCTAATTAACTAAAAATCGATTTTGCATTCGATCAGAGGCGTCACTAGGTGTGGTGACACCCAGTGCGCACCCAGATCTCCCTGCGCGCTGCAGGCTCTCTCGCTGTGAAAAGGGGCGTGGCCTCGTATAAGGGGACGTGGGCACATGCATAAAGGACGTGGCCTCACAGGGATCTCGAACTCGTAACTCCGGGGGCGTGCCCAGCATCTCTGGATATGCTGGGCTGTACTGGGCAGCCCCCGGAGACACTCTTCCTTCGCTGACGGATCCTCATCAATGACAGGAGTCAGGTGCTGTGTGAGGCTGTCACACTGCAGCACTTGGCTCCTGTCACTTCGGAGGAGCAAGCATTTTGGTGTCACCCCCTTCGGGGATGACACCCAGGTGCCACCTTATGACGCCACTGCATTCTATTTTCAAATCAAATTCGATGTTGCTCGATTTAGGGAAGGGGTTTTGAGTTGAATTTATGAAATCCCTTACCAAATCGAAATTCTGAAAACCCCTTGAAATTCGAATGCAAAATCATTCCTTCCCATTTGGCCTAATGTATCACATGCACACTAATCAACAGGGATGAAAAACTGCAAACACTTGTGCATCCTCAATAAAAGTGTAATTGAATGTAAAAGTGAGTTGTCATTTCTCTTCATACCACAGAGAGTGCTATTTGAAGGGCCCTACAGACTGGGCGACCCGCCCCGCCGAGCTGCCCGACCGCCGATACGGCAGACGGGCGACCCGGGAGCGGGGGGAGGTGACGGGGGGAGTGAAGTTTCTTCACTCCCCCCATCACCTGACTCCATAGCAATGCATGCTAATATGGACAAACTCATCCATATTGGCCTGCATGCATAAGCGACGGGGCACCAACGATGAAAGAGCTCGGGGCCGCGCATTGTTCATCGTTGGTGCCTACACACCGCACGATATGAACGAGTTCTTGTTCATTAATGAACGAGAACGTTCATATCGTGCATATTATCTGCCAGTGTGTAGGGCCCTCAGCAGCGGATTGGGACGCCGGGACGCCGAATCAGATCCCGGGGAGCCGGGTCCCCTGTTCCACGCATTGGCCGTTCTCCCCTCCATGCATGGACGCAGCAATCTGAGCTTCTGCACATGAGCAGAAGCTCACTAAAGCCGGAGCCGCGGCTGGCCGCAGTGTTCAGTCAGTGTAGTCTCCTCCAGTCCTCTTAGCTCCGCCTCCCGCACCCCAGCTTCCGCGCTGTTCTTATCCTCACCTTGTCTGTGCTGCTGCTGAGTGCCACTGCCGGGCTTCGAGTGAGGAGTTTTACTGGTGGTGAGTTTACTGGGGAAGGGGGAGAGAGCCTCCGGGTGAACACAACGGCCATGTGTTTGGGAAGGTGGGGGGTGAGAAACTGCTGGGAGAATGCTTTGGGGGGTGTGGGGGTAGCATTATAACAGTGAGTTTATTTTTATAATGCAAATGGGTACTCTTAATCACTGGCGTGCACATGGGGGGTGCCTGGTGTGCACAGACACCCCATAATGTCCTGCACCCCCCTCACCAGTAGTGAACTTATCCCGTTATGCGGCCAAAGCGGAGGGACCAGCGAGTTGGAAGGCCCCGCGACATGACTGAATATAGGAGCCGGCACTACAGTGATAAATTGAAAATAAACTACATCTCCCAGCAGCCCTTGTGCTAGAAGGGCTGTCGGGAGCTGTAATTTATTGTCAGTTTGATCGCTGTAATGTGGTGCGCAGTGGCGGATTGGGCCAAATGTCCCCGATCCTCAGTGACCTTCCAGCCAGGGTGTCGTGCCCGCACCTCCCGCTACCCTGGCGCCGTACCCGCACCATAGCGCCGCCGTGCAAGAAGCATGGTGTACAGTGGCATGACCTGTCTGCAGCATGGCAGTTTAACTTTGTAAAGGCTGCTGCTGAGAATGGGACCATGGCACCAATGTTTCCTGAGCCTCTGCTGTCTGGCCTCACCATCCACCGGCTCCTGGCCGGCTCCCAGAAGGTATGAGTGGCTGGCAGGACACAGAGACATCGTAGGGGGAGGGGGGACAACACATAGAGAAACAAAGACTGAAGGGAGTTGGGGGGAGACTGACACAGAGACATAATGGCATGGCAGAGAAACACAGGTGGGTGAGATGGTGTGTTGAGAGATGATGCAGTGAGGGAGATGATGATGTGGCTGAGAGACGACGGGGGGGGGGTCTGAGAGATGCAGGGGAGAGATGGTATGGCTGAGAGGCAAAGCCAGGAGCAGATGATGGTGCGGCTGAAAGACACAATGGGGAAGCTCAAACTGTGTAGCATAATGTGAATTTTGGCTCATACTGTGCGGCGTAATGTGAATTTCAACTCATATTGTGTGGCGTAACGTGAATTTCAGCTAATACTGTGTTGCGTAACATGAAGTTCGGCTCATACTGTGAGGCATATTGTGACGTTTGGCTCATACCGAGTGGTGTAATGTGAATTTCGTCTCAAACCGAGTGGCGTAATGTGAATTTGGTTCATACTGTGTGGCATAATATGCATTTTGACTCATACTGTATGTTGTAATGTGAATAAGGGGCACTACTGTCAGTAACTGGTGAGCATGGGGACGTGTGACAAATGCTGGTGTCCTCTGGAGGAGGGGTCTGATGCCATAGAAAGAGGCATATGTGGCTATGATGGCACATGTGTACATTTTAAACTTTACTTGTGTTATATTAAAACTCAAATGTTCAGCCCCATTAAATCTCCTGTATCTTTTCAGAGTGGCCAACTCAAAATCAACGTGTAGATGCTGGGGGGTGCAAGGGGTGGGGTGTGTGTGTGGGGGGAGGGGAATACATATGCACCTAGGCATACCACTCTACAGTTCCACCACTGGGTCAGGGATAGGTTGGGGAAGTGTAAGCAACGATAAGGTGCAGCGGCAGCACTGGCGTGCGCACGGGGGGTGCCTTGTGCGCACAGGCACCCCCTAATGTCCTGCACCCCCCACTCGTCACGCCTGCTACAGACGCTGCCGAGACCATTTTCGATGTGGCTGTGACATCACACGCAGCCACTCCGAGAGACCTGGAGTAATGTGTAAAAGGGGGCTCTGCCTGGAATAATGCGTTACTAGGGCTCTACCTGGAGTAATGTTTAAAAGGGTCTATACCTGGTGCAATGTGTATAATGTGATTTACATGGTGGAATGTGTATAATGTGATCTACCTGGAGCAATGTGTATAATGTGCTCTGCCTGGCACAAAGTGTATACCATGCCCTACTTGGCACAAAGTGTATACCATGCCCTACTTGGCGCAAAGTGTAGAACGTGCTCTATCTGACGGAATATGTATAAGATGCTCTACCTGGTGCAATGTGCATAAGCGGCACCACTGTGTGGTGTAAAGTGAATTGGCACTATTATGTGGCCATGCCCCTTTCACATTATGTGGCCACGCCCCCAAATTTTGTTGCGCGCCTACGTCGCGCACTTTCTGTTTCTGCATGTCATTAGGCCTTCTGAGCAATAATCCTGCGCACTTCACAGACTCCACCCCCTCAACAGTTTTAAACATACATTGTATCCCCTAAATACTCACTGCAAGTACACATGCACAAAGTTAGCCATTTGTGCACCTGTAATTAATATTAACTTAATGTTGGTTTGCAGCACATCCAACAAGGGCCCTCATTCCGAGTTGTTCGCTCGCTAGCTGCTTTTAGCAGCATTGCACACGCTAGGCCGCCGCCCTCTGGGAGTGTATCTTAGCATAGCAGAATTGCGAACTAAAGATTAGCAAAACTGCTACTAAATAATTCATTGCAGTTTCTGAGTAGCTCCAGACCTTCTCACAGATTGCGATCAGCTCAGTCCGTTTAGTTCCTGGTTTGACGTCACAAACACGCCCTGCATTCGGCCAGCCACTCCCCCGTTTCTCCAGACACTCCCGCGTTTTTCCCTGACACGCCTGCGTTTTTTAGCACACTCCCGGAAAACGCTCAGTTAGCACCCAGAATAGCCCATTTCCTGTCAATCATTCACCGATCAGCAGTGCGACTGAAAATCGTCGTTCGAACACCAGCAAATCTACTAAGTTTTGTGTTAAATAACTTAGCGCATGCGCTCTGCGTACCATGCGCATACGCAGTTAGCAACAAATCGCAGCATAGCGAAAATCGGCAACGAGCGAACAACACGGAATGACCCCCAAGAAGCACTTCTGTGCCGCACTCCACACCAGTTAATGATTAATGTCCTTACTTATGTTGTTATTTATGTTATACGTCCATTACATATTGTTTTCTTGCATTTTTTTTGTTAATAAAAACATTGAAAACATTGAATACCAAAGAAAAATACATATTTTTGTGCTTTCAATATGTGTAAACAATATTTACCTTCACAACATTGGGGTATTTATATAATTAATTTAAAAATATTGCATGTTTCAAAGTGTACAGTTAAAAAAAACATGTTAAGTTGTATTTAAAATATATAAGAGTAATGCTTGAAGTATAATTTAAGATGAACAAATTAGTATTAAGTGATTAGTGGTTTGACTTGCAACAAACAACATTAGTTGTACTTAAACAATTTCACTACTTTAAGCATAAACACCTAAATTTAGAAGAAAATTGTGTTTATGATTTAAAAAAAAAACCTTACAGCTGATAAAGTTGGCAATAAGTGTAGCCCTAATCTGCCTTCCACTTTCTGTGCTCACATCGGGGGTCATTCCGACCCGATTGCTCGCTGCAGTTTGTCACAGTGCAGTGATCGGGTCGGAACTGCGCATGCGCCGGCGCCCCAGTGCGCCGGCGCATGGCAGCTTTCGTTGCCTAGTGTTCACCTCTGAGACAGAGGCGGTCACTGGGCGGGAGGGGGCTGAACGGCGGCGTATTGCCGCCATTTAGGGGGAGTTGTCCGGCCAATGCAGGCGTGGCCGGACCATTGGGGGTGGGCCACGGCGGCTGCGTGATGTCTCACGCAGCCGCTGCGGCCAGCGGCAGTGACAATTAACTCCCGGCCAGCCGCAGGAGCTGCGCTGGCCGGGAGTTACTCCTCAAATACAAAGGCATCGCCGCTGTGCAATGCTTTTGTATTTGTGCGGGAGGGGGGGGGGCGGCACTGACATGCGGGGCGGACTAGCCCTGTGCTGGGCGTCCCCCCGCATGTCAGGGAAGATCGTAGCTGTGCTAAATAAAGCACGGCTACGATTAACTCGGAATGACCCCCATAGTCAGTTGTTGGTAACAAGACTTCTACCTGCTCTCTATTTATTTCGTAATCTTGTGGGTGTGGTTGATCTAATGCAAGATTATGCAATAAACAGCATATCGGACACTTTAGCAGGATGATATAATTATATGCCTCCAGATTTATGAATACACCTGAACCTTGTTTTTAATAGGCCAAATGTGTGCTCTATCACAAATCGGGTGGCTATATGTGCCTTATTATACTTATGCTCAGCAGAAGTTTGTGGATCTGACAATGGAGTCAGAAGCCAGGAGCAACAGCCATAGCCTAAATTACCTGTTGGGAGAAAAAAAAATTGTAACAAGTACTAATAGCAGCTTTAAATTAAACCACAAAGTTAACATACTTAACTTACCCAACAATCATCCCTCTGGTATTTGTCCAGCCTCATACATTAGCATACAGCGATGAATTGCTGAGCATGTAGGCATCATGGCATGACCCAGGATAGCTAGTCACAATACTCATGATTTTTAGTTTTGCATCACAGACCACCTGTACATTCATCAAAAAGGTATAATGGTGATTAGTATATACATGTGCAGTATTCCTGGGTAGTCTCAGCCCAATGTGTGTGCAATGTATAGCTCCCAGAACATTAGGCATGCCTGATAGACTATAGAAAGCTACCTTAAGTTCATGCCACTGTGACTCCTGGCTGGGAAAGCAGATGTAGGTGTTGCACAGGTGGATCAGTGCATGCATTACTTGGCTCAGATATCTGCTAAAGGTTGGCTGGGAAATACCTAGCACTCTACCAGAAACTGACTGAAAGGAGCCAGTAGCAAAGAAATGCAAAGCACACAGCAGCTTGTGCAGGCCTGATACGGCATGTGACCATGCAGTGTCTGGTTCAACCTGAATCTTGATGAGGTCATACAGCATCATTATGTTGGATCGTGAAAGACAGAGGTGACCTCACCAGCAGACAATGGATTGAGGTTTATCCAACAATGAAAGAACCTAGACCTGCGTAAGCTGCTGATGTTGCTCTGACTGATGCTCCTGGGTTGTCAGTCAGGTGGTGATTTGCATAACGCAGGTAGGTGCACAGCATAGCATAGCCTTGGACAGTCATTATTCCTACAGCGACACTGCCTCACATGCTTCTTGGAGCTTTTAAGATCACAATCAATTTCTAACCAATAGAATGGGTTTAGAAGCCAAAATCGAATGTCTAGGCTCATTCTAAACATTTGGAGATTTGAGGTTCGACTTGGAGGTCCATTTAAATTGAACTTTAGTAAAAGAGGGGATTCCATGTTGTTCAATGGGAAAACATTGATGTTTTTTAGAAATTTCTATTGGAATGTGAGTTGTATCTGGCGATAGAATTGATTTGACATTTGATTTGGTCTTTAGTTAATATGTTCAACCCAAATCGAATGGAAATTGAATTGAAACAGAATGCCAAACTTTAGTCAAATTTGCCCCAGATGAGATCTTCAAGATTCTTAGTGACAACTAAGGAGAGTAGGAAATCAATATAGTATTATTTATTTCTATATAGCTGTTACCCTGACATCTGCACTCCAATTATAATAAAATTATTTCCAAAGATCAAATTTCACATTGCACAATATAACATTATTCTATCTTAATGCCAATATGCCTGTAAATGTGTGTCTTATCATTGGCAAAGAAAAAAAAAATCCAATTTGGAAACAACGTTATATTGAACAAATAAACCTTATTTCGGGTTAGAGAGCTCAAATATAATCAATGTTTTAAGGTAAATCATTTAGCATAGCTCAATACAAACAATGGAAAATAGATAACAACATTTCAATTAACCAGAAACTAGATCTTAGGACATTGTACAGAAGCCATAATAAGATTACACATTGCCATGGATATTATCAGTAACATTAACTAGACTATTGCTAGCATTATGTCTGCAGCTACAAGAGTCCAAAAAGAAAAAGAGAAGATGCCATAAAATTGGTTGTACAGTTTTATTTAAAGCCATACAAAGTATATGTTTGTATTTAGTATTTACCCATCATATTTGTCTAAAAAAATTAAAATATTAAGTGATCTTCACATTGGTGTTTACTTAAAGAGCTATTGTTTTTACATCTATCCCATAACCTCTTTATCTTCTTCCTGTAATTTTATTCATGTGTAATCACCATCTAACAATACAACATTGTGGGGTTATGGCAGTAGTAGATTTTCTGCTAAGCAACCAAGGCAGCTGTTTAGGGCCGGCGGGAAGGCCATTGAGCTGGAAGGGCATTTCTGATTTCCGCCAAAAATGTCCAAGTACTGGGCTGGCTGAATGTATTTATTTATTTATTTATTAGCAGTTTCTTATATAGCGCAGCAAATTCCTTTGCGCTTTACAACTGGACACAATTAGAAGACAAAACTGGGTAAAAACAAACAGTCATAGAGGTAGGAAGGCCCTGCTCGCAAGCTTACAATCTATGGGGAAATAGCATTGATACACAAGGATAGGTGCTGTCTATTGCATAGTTGTCCACCAGATTGCAAAGGTTCTTGGTGGGCTGCATGATATCACATCACAGCAGTGATGAACCAGGGTCAAATACTGAATACTGAATGCTCCCAGCAGGCCGGTGCCAGCTCCAGCACTTGCTTGTGTCCTATTCAATGTGTTGTACGTGAGAAGTCACACGCACGGAGAGAGGAGCCGGCCTGAGATGTGCTCAGAGCATACTTGCCTACTCTCCTGGAATAGCCGGGAGGCTCCCGAAAATCAGGTGGCACTCCCAGAAGAGTGGGCAAGTCTCCTGGCTGGACCTTCCCCCCCCCCCCCCCCCCTTCAGAACCGAGTCCCCAGAAGTCCCCCACAGTTGGCGCTGTCCAGTGGGGGTGGGTCCGATGAAGCGATTCTTGCTTAATTGCGTCATCGCAGCCCCACCCCCTCCCTCACAATGCCGGTAAATCTAGGCATTGTGAGTGAGGGGTCGGGGGCTGCAATTACGTGATTCCGCTGCCACGTCCCGGGCCTGTCCCCATTCAGCATGACTGCCCCATGCCACACACCCTCATGCCGCTACTGCACCCCCCCCCCCCTCCTCCCGGAGCCTTACACGGCAGTTATAAGCTGATTAGTTGGTACTTTATATCTGATCACTATCTCTCGCCAAGGCTCACAATCGCATAACACATGTTTCACTGTACCAGTGTTTTTAAAGACTAACCAGAGCAAGGGGAAAGGATTCCCTTATCTCTGTTTCTGTTGTCCAATCAGAATCTACCACATCATAGAGGTAGAGGGGAAGGGGTATATTCCTAAGCATATTAGTAGGCTATGTCCTCACAGGAAGTGTGTTTGGGTATTCCACATCAAGATTTAAGGAGGCGCCGAGACCTCTGCCCATCTCCTTCCACCTGCCACTGCCCCCTCCCACTTGCCTGCCGCTCCACAACTGGAATCGGGGTCAGTGGCGGATCCAGAGGGGAGCCCTTTGTCCTTCCACACCGCACTCCATTCATCCAGTCTGTGGCAGGCTTTACAATCAATCTAAAATCCTTAAAGCCCGTACACACAGGGAGAGATGTATGCCGAGCGATCTGTCACTGACCACTCAGCACACATCTCTCCCCCGTTCAGCACACAGTGCGATGTGTGCTGAGTGGGGGGACGATCATTTCACCCAGTGGTGAAATGAGCACTGTACAAGATTGTGCCTGCATGCAGGCCAATCTAGTACCAGCGATAACGATGCGCGGGGCCGCACATCGCTATTGATGTGGGGCATACACATGGAGAGATCCGTGCTTAACTTCTAGGCAATCTCGTCAGATTTCTTAGAATATAAGCACGGATCTCTCCGTGTGTAACCCCCTTTATTGCAAAGCAGTGCTTGACAATCGGTGCTTTGCTGTGTAAATTTTGGATTGTAAAGTCTGCAACATCTGGATGAATGGAGTGTTGAACAAGCACATGAGCCTGCATCCCTGGAGGGGGAGTGAGTCGCTGTGATTGGGAATCCCAGATCCTGCCTGCCTCTCTCTGCCCCCCCCCCCTCTCTTCTCTGGCTCCATTCTCTTTCTCCTCTATCTATAAATCCTTTCTCTCCTCTCGCCCCCTCTATCTCTCTTCTCTGTATTTATTTTTCTCTCTCTGCTCTATCTTTCTATCTATCTATCCTCTCTCTCTCCCAAACTCTACGCCCCTTTCTGTTTCCTCTATCCCTCTCTATCTTTCCATACTCTTTCTCCTCTATCTTTCCATTCTCTCTCTCTCTCTCTCTCTCTCTCTCTCCTTTCTTCCCCCTCTATCTATCTGTCTGTCTGTCTGCCTGTCTCGCTCTCTCTGTTTCCCCTCTGTCTTTCTCTCTCCTCTATCTTTCTATCTATCCTCTCTCTCCTCTATTTTTCTATCCACTCACTCTCCTTTCTTCCCCCTTTATCCATCTTCCCCCACTCTCTCCCTCCCTCCCTCCCTCCCTCCCCCTCTATCTCTCATCCTCCCTCTTTCCCTCTGTTTCCGCACTCCCTCTCTCACCTCTATCTCTCCATCCTCTCTCTCTCTGTCCCCCCCCTCTCTTTTCTCTATTTTTCTATCCTCCCTCTCTCTCCTACCCCCTTCTATCTCTTTTCCTTCTCTCTCTCCTCTATCTTTCATCCTCTTTCCTTCCATCTGTCCTCCCCTCTCTCTGTTTCCTCTTTCTTTCTTTCTTTCTTTCTTTCTTATTTATTTATGTTTTTGGTGTTGGACTCACCAAATTGCTGCCTTTCCTTGGATGACAGGAGTCTTAAGGTACATACACACTATGCGATTTGCTCCAGGAGTGATATCGCTAAGTGTTTCCCCTCCCGGCCCCGGCCGCGGCCGCCAACATAGTGCATACACACTGTGCGATATCGCTAGTAATATCGCACAGTGACGTCATGCCGTGGCCAGGCCATGCATGTAGCTTTGGACAATAGTTCCAATTGAGCTGCATGCACAGGCGACACAGGGGTGTACCATAACGGGTGTGGTATGAGTTACCGGCGCTTGGAATCCCGGCACCCAGCATACCAGCGCTGGGATTCCGAACGCCGGAATGGCGGCAACAGGGCGAATACAAAAGAGACCCTTGCGGGCTTGCTGCGCTCGCCACGTGGGAACGGTGGTGCGCAACACCATTCTATTTATTTTCCCTCCAGGGTTGTCGTGGACACCCCAAGAGGAAGATTAGGTGTCAGTATACCGGCTTCCGGGATTCCGGCACCGGTATGCTGAGCGCCGGGATCCCGACAGCCGGTATATCAAGTGCCACCCACCATAACTATGTGCGTGACTGTGCATCTTACATCATTTGCAACATATATTGATCATATTGTGTACAATTTCGCCTAGTGTGTATGCACCTTTAGTTTCAGCCCTGACTTGGAATTGCCTTTACATCATGCTTCACAGCTGCACATTTGACATAGTTTAGTAAATTGTTTATATATAAACACATTTTTCTCAGGGCAGCCATGCTAAAGGGGAGTGGTCACGCTTGTGGGGACACCTTACTTATACCCCTTTTACACTCGCAGAAAAATCCCGGGATATTGCACGTGAACGCGCATCATCCCGGGATTCTTCTCAGTGTAAATGGGTACAGGGACAATTTCCCGGGACGAGCATCCCGGGATTTCATCCCAGGTCAAAAGCAGGGTTGAACCCGGGACCGTCCCGGGAAGCTGGGTAGTGTGAAAGGGCCCGTCCCGGGATTCACTACCCGGGACTGTTAAAAGGCCTCCGATTGGAGCTTTCATGGGCTCAGAAAAGATGATGTCATCATTCAGAGCCCTGGGGAGCGTCCTTGATGCGTGTGAGGAAGGCAGCATGGCGACCTGGACAGACCAGGAGGTGAGAGAGTTGCTGAGCATTAGGGGAGAGGAGGAAATTATGAGGCAGATCACAGGCACAGTCAAAGATGCAGTCATTTATAAAAACATCTCCAAGATGCTGCAAGCCAGGGGAATCATCCGCACACAGCAGCAAGTGTTAAACAAAATGAAAACTCTTAAAAAGCATTTCCTTAAGGTGCATGACAACAACAGGAAAAAGAGCGTTGTTGGCCGTATCGACTGGCAGTACTATGACATGTGCGCCAATATCTTTGGAAACACAGCTATATGCAGTCCGGTGAGTCTGTCTTCCAGTTCACAGTACACTGCTACAGAAGGCACTCCAGAAGAGACACAGACAAGCAGTGACGTCTGTCCATCATCACCGTTGTTAATTGACGACACACCTGGGGACAGCGACACATCATCCCAGCCGTCCATAAACACATCCAGAAACGACGACAGCATAACTGCAACCATTGAAGACGTCGTGGATGCTCAGACCAGTGACAGTGGGACTGTACAAAGTGCCGTCACCCCAACTTTACAGAAAAACAGTAAGTACATGTTTAGAAATTAACACTCATAGCACAAATCCACAATTGTTAATCATCCGGTTATGTGCGTAGTATGAGTGGCCAGTGTGGCGGCAGCGTGGCGAGCGCTAATGAGCCCCTTGCAGGATCACTGCGCTCAACACGCTGCTGGCACGGTGGCACACTTTGCATTTTCTGCCCCCACGCAGGGGGGCTTTGCATTTTTAAAAAAAGTTCAATGTTGCAGAGTAGCTAGTGTATAGGTGGATTAATGCCACAAACACATATTTGCTAACGCTGCTATTTTTATATACGCTCATTTTGTATTTCTTCTCTTCACAGTTTACACCGTACCGCCTAGAAGGAAGAAATTGAACAGAGCGGAGCAAGTGGCTAAAGCCATGTCAAATGTCCTTGTCGACCAACTCCGAGAGATGGACGCTACAATGTCCGCACAGGAGGATGCAAGGCTCGACAGGTTTCTAGAGGCAGAACGCCAAATGCATGATGCATTCCTTTCCCAAGTCATGACAATGCAGGAACGCATGAGTAGAGAGCAGTATGACCGCCACAGGGAATTGCACCAAATGAACATGGCGTTCTATGAGCGTATGACCAATACCTCAAGAGCACCAAACCAACACCACAACTCACAATACCCCCCTGAGCAGGGTTTTTCATCATTTAATCCTGGTCCATACTATGCCCCAAATACTGCACCATCTAGTGCGCCAAGCCCAGAGTTTACTGTATTGCGCAATTTGCCGTGAAACACAGTGAATTGCTTTTTTTGGTTGTTATTTGTTGTTAAATAACCACAGTGTGGTCATTGTTTATGCACAACTGTTTGTGCCTTCCTTCATTTTTTTCTATGTTCTGTTTTGTATAGTGTCTACATTAAAGCACTTTTTATTTATTTTTTACACAGTGATAATATACTGCAGGGACACTGTGGTTTATGGTGTTGTATCTACAAACCTACCAGTGTTTTTTTTTTTTTTATGCCAATAAAAACTTGTTTGCAAATCTAGGCATAACATTCCCATTTGTGCGTAAAGTAGACCATGTTTACAGTGTTTTCTACATTGTTTATGCATATATACACAGTTGCTGGCAATGTGGTTTTTTTTGGAAAAACATAAATAATGAACCCAAAGATCAAAGGTGGAATACAAAATAAAAACATTTTCATTCACCAAACATGTTGTGCTGATTCTTAAACACTATTGTACCAGTGCTGCAAGGTTGGACGTAATAGTGTGGCGTATTTGTTCTGCAGCGGAGTTTGAGGCAGTCCCAAACAAAGCACCTTCCACATGTGGGTTTATAACCTCAGGGTCCTGCACAGTCCACTCAGGAAGGAATAGCTCATTTTGCAGTTCACAGATGTTGTGCAGTATACAGCACGCAGCTACTACATTAGGCATATTCATAAGGTCCACATCATTGCGCTTCATCAAACAACGCCATCTTCCTTTTAACCTGCCAAAGGCGTTCTCAACCACCATCCTTGCTGAACTCAGGGTGTGAGTATAGGTTTGTTGCTCTGGGGTTAACTGGACCTGTTGGGTGTAGCCTTTCATAATCCAGGGGCGTAAAGGGTATGCAGCATCCCCGATGATGTGGACAGGGATCTCCACCCCATTCACAATCTTTGCACACTCTTTGGGGTACAGCCAGCCTCCCTGCTTCTCCTCTACGATGTTGTACAGGTCAGAATTGGCAAGAACTCGGGAGTCATGAGATCGGCCTGGCCAGCCAATAAACACATCTAGGAAACTAAAGAACAGTAAAATTGAAAACAATTAGAATGTAAAACTCACACATGCAACTCATCCCACCACCCCAAAAATAAACACTTACCAATATTTGTGGTCCACAACAGCCTGTAATATGATGGAGTGCCAGCCCTTCCTATTAAAATAGTCAGCATGGTTGTCACGTGGGGCAATAATGGGGATGTGTGTCCCATCAATCGCTCCTCCACACTGCGGATAGCCTCGCTTCACAAATCCAATGATGGTATCCTGTAAGCGCTGTCCTTGTGGTAGAGATATGAAGCGCTTGTATAAGGTAGATACAATTGCTTTAGTCACCTGGTGGACTATGACACAGCAGGTGGAGATTGCAACACCGAACAAGCATGAGACTGAGCGGTACTCTCCTGGGGTAGCATACCACCACAATGCAATAGCTAATCTCCTGCGTGCCTCGATGGGTCTCCTAAGCCTGGTGGTCTGCATGTCAAGTGCTGGGGTAAGTAATTCCAGGATGTAGTTAAAGGTTGCACGAGACACACGGAAGTTAGCCATCCACTCCTCATCCTGGTAAGCTTCCACGGTCCTCATAAAGACTTCTCCGTGCCGGCGATCTCTGGACCAAAATGAGCGGTTAGGGCCCATACTCACGCTCAGTATGATACTCATCCTGGATGATATGAAGGCTCTCCTCCTGCGCAAATATTGGCGGCGACTAGCAGCCCTATCCAGCATAAATTGCGCCCTCCTCCTCCTCATAAAATATATGTGCAGTATACTGCACAGTGTGATAAGCTGCATCATGCTGTCAGTGGCTGTATGAAACATCTGCAAAGCAGAAAGAATCATGAGCTCAGGCATACACACTGGTACTCCGTCGGCCATGACTGCAGCAATGGTGTGAGCAGGCACCACCCCTCCCTTTGTTGACTAGTGTGACCTCATCAATGTGAGCCAGAAAAGGCCATTTCTAATGACACACATGTGCATTTGCAGGGATATCCCGGGATCAGTGTAAATGGGGCTGTCCCGGGTCGATCCCAGGTCTTAGTGCAGTGTGAAAGGGGTCAGTCCCGGGAAGGCATCCCGGGACGCATCCCGGGAAGCATCCCGGGAGTGACCCGGGAGTGCGAGTGTAAAAGTGGTATAAGAGATCTAATGACTAATAAATAAGGTGATACAAATTGTGTACCTGCAATATGTGGCAACAGATCCAAATCTGAAAAGAAATATGCCTGCACTCGGTTTAACCCGTATTGTACATGGTACCAGCTGCTTGGCAGCATTAATCCCATATATGTATACAAAAAGTATTTCTGCTTTGTATACATATAGGGGGTCATTCAGCACCGAACGCAGCCACGCGTCTGTACGCAGCAGCCACAGTGCACATGCGCAACCCTACACCTTGCGGCCGCGTCCTGGAAGAATGTAGTAAGGTGATTGACAGCGTCAGTCATTGGGTGAGAGGGGGATGACAATGCTGCATTTTGGGGCGACAATGCTTTTTCGGAGCATTTTCAGGGCATCACACACAGTCTCTCCAATTTAAAAAATGGCCGCCGACCACCTGACAGAGGTCAACCTTAATTTGATGCATCCACAATGTATTTGCAGAGAACATCGGGAGGCAGCACCACACATGCTGGGCAGCTTTGCCCTGTGCTGGGCGGCCCCCAGCATGTGAGGAGATGGTTGCAGATCTTGCTGCGTAACCATCTGTGTCCATCAATCAGGTCCATATACAGTACTGCAGCATTAATATTGCCATCAGGGCCGTAACTAGGTGTGTGCGGAGGGGGCACTGCACAAAGCGCCGCAGGGTAGGGGGCGCTGTTGGCGGTTCTTGTCAATTATGTGTTTTTATTACTTTCACTTGCAGCTTCGTCCCCTTTTTGAAGCCCAGCATCTCCTGACCGCCGCATTCTCCTACCCTGACCCATTCTGTCACTAATAACTATACAGCATTCATGAACTCAACTTGAGATTTCTTTGTTATTCAGTCACACTGTCCTTTATTACATTTCAAGATGCTGACATACCTGGAATTCGAACCCACTGCCTGTGGCACTGCAGTCAGACAATATACTCATTGAGCTACAGTATCTGCCCTTGCATAGACAGGTAGAGAATTCTAAGCTAGAGAATTCTAACTATTTGAAGCTTACCTTGTACTTTGTGAAAAAAATGATCAGCATTGCGGCTGAGCAGATCTATGTAGTGTGTGACTGGAAGGTATGGGATGTGTGGCTGAAAGCTACATAGATCTTCTCAATTGCAATGCTTATTTTTTTATTTTTTTACAAAGTACCAGTAGCTTCATATAGTGTTCATAGTTTTTATGCAGATCAAACAGCTCAATGAGTAGGGTGTTTGTTTAATTTAACAGGCTGTAGGTTTGATTCCTGGGTATACAGTAGCAGTATATTTAAATGTGTTATTTAATAAGGGGTAGTGTAACTGAATAACAATGAGCTCTCAAGCGAAGTGCATGAATGTAGTATAATGAGGATTTGTGTCCATATCCATTTTCTTGCAGTGGTTTATAAATGTGGGAAGGGATATCATAGCATGGGCTTTCTCTGGGATTGTCATAACCCTTCCCCACGAGGCATGCGCTTTCTGTCCCTATAGAAAAAAATGGGGGGTGCCAATTCTCTGTCTGGCACAGGGCGCCAAAAAGTCTAGTTACGGCACTGATTGCCATGCAGTTGGTAACAGGTACAATATGGGTTAAACTGAGCGCAGGCATATTTCTTCTCTTTTCTGTTTTGATTTAACACTAGTGCAATCATGGCAGCTTTCAGGCCTGGTTGGGTGTGTCACAAGCCAGCCCATGGGGGTAATTCTGAGTTGATCGCAGCAGCAAGTTTGTTAGCAGTTGGGCAAAACCATGTGCACTGCAGGGGGGGCAGATATAACATGTGCAGAGAGTTAACTTTGGGTGGGGTGTATTCAAACTGAAATCTAAATTGCAGTGTAAAAATAAAGCAGCCAGTATTTACCCTGCACAGAAACAAAATAACCCACCCAAATCTAACTCTCTCTGCACATGTTATATCTGCCCCACCTGCAGTGCACATGGTTTTGCCCAACGGCTAACAAATTTGCTGCTACGATCAACTCAGAATTACCCCCCATGGGGGTCATTCCGAGTTGTTCATTCGTTATATTTTTCTCGCAACGGAGCGATTAGTCGCTAATGCGCATGCGCAATGTCCGCAGTGCGACTGCGCCAAGTAACTTTGCTATGCAGTTAGGTATTTTACTCACGGCATTACGAGGTTTTTTCTTCGTTCTGGTGATCGTAATGTGATTGACAGGAAGTGGGTGTTTCTGGGCGGAAACTGGCCGTTTTATGGGTGTGTGCGAAAAAACGCTACCGTTTCTGGGAAAAACGCGGGAGTGGCTGGAGAAACGGAGGAGTGTCTGGCCGAACGCTGGGAGTGTTTGTGACGTCAAACCAGGAACGAAACTGACTGAACTGATCGCAGTTGCCGAGTAAGTGTGGCGCTACTCAGAAACTGCTAAGAAGTGTCTATTCGCAATTTTGCTAATCTTTCGTTCGCAATTTTGATAAGCTACGATTCACTCCCAGTAGGCGGCGGCTTAGCGTGTGCAAAGCTGCTAAAAGCAGCTTGCGAGCGAACAACTCGGAATGAGGGCCTATATACGAATATTTCCCTCTATATCTGGCAGGTGAGTACATTTGACTGCACTGTAATGGTTTGCTGGGCATATTTGCTAGTGTAGGTACTTGCAGAATATTGGGGTCCCTTGATAGTGGGTTGAAAGCTTAAATAATTTTATGAAAATATGATAAAATCCCATCTGTTTTATTTGCTACATATACACAGACTTGCAGTATATTATTGTTAGCGCTGATAGCAAAAGTTTTCCTGTTTTTTAAGTAGACCCAAATCTATCTAAACAATTCAGTATTATCCCATGCTGGAACAGTGTGCTTCATTTGCGATCATTAACATCCACACTTTTGCTGCTAGTTAGTAGCGGTGAAAAAGTTTCCACTGCCGGATGGTTGACAGCATTAAGTCGGCAGGAGAATGCTGACATGGTTATGTTATTCAAGCAACATCTAGGGGACAAGCAGACACAAACAAAAATGTCAGTGCAACTTATAATATATTATATATTAAAAATTTATTTTATATATATATATATATATATATATATATATATATATATCACAATATACACTAAAAAAAAGTATATCATTACATGGGTTTGGATTATTAGATATCTACACTAAAAAGGTCTACAGTCAATAGGTCTGCCACTAATGGTAGACATGCATTAGGTCAACAGGGTCAAAAGGTCGACATAGAATAGGTAGACAGTAGGAATGATCGGCAGGGTGAATAGGTTGACATGGAAATGGTCGACACAAAAAATAGACACCATTTTTTTCTTTTTTTTTGGGGGGGGGGGGTTTATCACTTTTCTGCCACAAACAAGCCCCATTAGTGTACTGCGCTCGGCACAGGGTACTATTCCCAATCGTAGTCCACATGGATGGGAAAGTATGAAAAATTAGTAAAAAATAAAAAATAAAAAACTTGTGTCTACCATATGTGTGTCGACCATTGTCATGTCGACCTTTTGACCCTGTAGACCTTTTAACCATGTCGACCTGTTGAACTGTCTACCTGTTGACCCCGTCGACCTTTTGTCCCTGTCAACCTAATGCATACCTACCATTAGTGGTAGACCTATTGACTGTAGACCTTTTTAGTGTAGATCTATAGTCCGGATTCCTCATTACATGTACCAGCAAAAATAATAGTATGACAAGGGTGGTATTCATGTGACCGGCGGTCGGGAGACTGACAGTCACATGACCTCCTCCAGCATCCCGACCCCTCACTATCCCGATGGTCGGCATGCCGACCAACAGGGACTATTTCCACTCGTGGGTGTCCACAAAACCCATAGAGTGGGAATAGAACCCGTGGCGACCTCAGGTCGTCACCAAGCCAGCAGCATGGTGGGCGCAGCGAGCCCGCAAGGGGCTTGCTGCACTCGCCCTCCCCGCCGGAATCCCGGCGTCGGTATGCTGCCGGGATCCCGGCGTCGGTATGCTGACCGGCGGTCTCCTGACCGCCGGTCAGCCATACTACACCCTATGACAACAGTTCCAGTAAATGCAAAGAACAAGGGAAAGAATATGATATTTATACAATAGATAAAAACACCTCCATATTGATGCCAAATTATATCCACATGATTCAAATAAGTTCCCGTACAAAGGTGGATTCTCCCCAATAATATTTAAACTTTTCATAATGAAGATAACAGTTTGTGATGTTTTCAGCTTTGGTAGATACAATGGTGGAAATTTACTAAGGTCCCGAATTCATTTGAGTTTGCTTTTTTTTTCTAAGTGTCATCTTGGGAATTTACTAAACACAAATCTCGGCAGTGTTGGGGCTATTCATATTGAGATACACTGCCGACCACACAAATACAAATCAACAGACCATCGGTCAAATGCGGCTGTTATTTTATACAACACGGGACTTTACTAAGAACTCGTATTCTCAATCACTGCCAACAATAGCCAAACACTGCCGGGAAAGCACAGAATTCACACAGAAATAGAACTTTCAAATAGAACTGCTTTTGGCTGGCATGTTTTAATAGTCATGCACGGATCAGTGAGATCCGTTCATGCTTCTCTGTGTAAAAGTGTCTTATAGAGTTAAAAATAAAATTGCGTGGGGTTCCCCCTCCTAAGCATAACCAGCCTCGGGCTCTTTGAGCCGGTCCTAGTTGTTAAAATACCAGGGGAAAAATTGCGTAGGGTCCCCATATTTTTAAAACCAGCACTGGGCTCCACTAGCCAAGAAGATAATGCCACAACCAGAGGACACATCTATGTATAAGTCCCTGTGGCAGTGGCATTATCCCCCCAACTAGTCACCCCTGACCGGGGTTCCTTGGGGGAGTGGGGACCCCTTAAGTCAAGTGGTCCCCCCTCCAGGCACCCAAGGGCCAAGGGTGAAGCCCGAGACTATCCCTACCATCCCTGGACGGTGGATGGAGGGATGATAGCCAAAAATTGTGTAAAATAGAATATTGTCTTTTGCTGTGGAACTACAAGTCCCAGCAAGCCTCCCCCACATGCTGGTACTTGGAGAACCACAACTACCAGCATGCGGGGAAATAACAGGCCTGCTGGTACCTGTAGTTCCACAACAAAATAAATATCCCCAAAAAGAACACAACGCACACTTGTAATTAAAAAAAAGCCAAAATACTCACCTAATATCCTGTGTAGATCGGTCCTCTTCTGTCCCTGTAGGCATCCATGGGTTAAAAAAACAAAACCTGAAAATACCGAACCAACGAACTAAAGGGGATCCATGTTTACGCATGGATCCCCTTTCCCCGAATACCGGGACCCCCTGTGACTGCTGTCACTAGAGGACCTGGCAGCCAATCAGGGAGCTCCATGTCATAGCGCTCTCCTGATTGGCTGTGCGCTCCTGGCCTATCAATCAGGCAGAGTGCTCCGGCTATAATGTAGGATCGCAGTCCTCCATTATAGTCTATGGTGGGAAAATTGCGGTCTGCGGCTAACCGCAAGGTTAATTGAGGTCACCCACAAGAGTAAGCGTATTTCTGTGTCATGGATGCTTGCTTCAACTCCGGTGTCACATGATGCACCCATGTTTCATCGCCTGTAGCAATACGCTGCAAGAAGTGAACTCGCTCCTCATGGTAACATGTCAAGTGCACAAAAGACAATCCCATCCTATTGGTTTTGTGAACTTCTGTGAGTTAAAGGATATTGGCCCTCATTCCGAGTTGTTCGCTCGCAAGCTGCTTTTAGCAGCATTGCACACGCTAAGCCGCCGCCTACTGGGAGTGAATCTTAGCTTAGCAAAATAGCGAACGAAAGGTTCTCAAAATTGCGAATAGAAATTTCTTTGCAGTTTCTGAGTAGCTCGGGACTTACTCTGCCACTGCGATCAGTTCAGTCAGTTTCGTTCCTGGTTTGACGTCACAAACACACCCAGCGTTCGGCCAGACACTCCTCCGTTTCTCCAGCCACTCCCGCGTTCTTCCCAGAAACGGTAGCGTTTTTTTCACACACTCCCATAAAACGGCCAGTTTCCGCCCAGAAACACCCACTTCCTGTCAATCACATTACGATCACCAGAACGAAGAAAAAACCTCGTAATGCCGTGAGTAAAATACCAAACTTCTTAGCAAATTTACTTGGCGCAGTCGCAGTGCGAACATTGCGCATGCGCAATTAGCGGAAAATCGCTGCGATGCAAAGAAAATTACCGAGCGAACAACTCAGAATGACCACCATTGTGAGGACTGCGCTAACACCTTATGTTCAAAGAAGCTGCTATGGAGGATAAGGGATGCCACTAGCCCTATTTGAGAATGTGTATGTTGGTTACTCCCAGCGCTGTACTTTAACAAAGGACAATTATACACAGAAAGAGATAGAATTTATAAATGTTTATTTTCTGGTAAAAAAAGTATATATGTGTATATATATATGACTGTAATATACAGATAACCGTAAGGAATAGGTAAAGAATACAGAGTGATTATGTATAGTACGTACAAAGAATAAAGAATAGAGGGTTATAGAGTATATACTCTCAGTATAGATAATATATGGTTATATTGGAAAAGAGGATTTAAAAAAAAAAGTACACGTTCCTAATACCGGTATACAACACAGAAAAGATAGAGAACATATAAATGAAGGGAAAAGATTGAAAAAAATGTTAAAAATATAAAAAAAGAAAAAAGTTTTTTTTTATATAAGACAGGTGCAGTAGAAACGTAGATGCTTTTTACTCTGCTGACTGGTGCAGAGAGAATGCCTGGTAATTTTGTCTCCATTTCGTAATGAAAAAGAAAGTCCTGTTTGTTAAATGTATCAGATTCTGAAAATAAAGTCTTTCCGTTTTGTTATAAGGAAAAGTTCTCTTTGTCAAATGTATCAGATTCTAGATACAAGGTACTGTATCTCCAGCCAGGAGATGTAGCAGTGTAAGGCAGTAGTAGTCGATAGAAGTGATCTCCACAGTGCACTCACCGCCATAGAAGTCCCGCTGGAAGGCCACTGGTGGTGTCTCTTGCTTGAGGTTGGAAGCGGGTGTCTGCCGGTAGACAGATGAAATAAACGACGGTGGTCAGCGTTTAGAAGCGTGTGTCCCAATCCGTGGCTCGGCGATCTACGCGTTTCGCCTATATACAACAGGCTTCGTCAGGATCCTGGCGAAGCCTGTTGTATACAGGCGAAACGCGTAGCTCCAGCAAGAGACACCACCAGTGGCCTTCCAGCGGGACTTCTATAGTGGTGAGTGCACTGTGGAGATCACTTCTATCGACTACTACTGCCTTACACTGCTACATCTCCTGGCTGAAGATGCAGTACCTTGTATCTAGAATCTGATACATTTGACAAAGGGAACTTTTCCTTATAACAAAACGGAAAGACTTTATTTTCAGAATCTGATACATTTAACAAACAGGACTTTCTTTTTCATTACGAAACGGAGACAAAATTACCAGGCATTCTCTCTGCACCAGTCAGCAGAGTAAAACGCATCTGCGTTTCTACTGCACCTGTCTTATATAAAAAAAACTTTTTTTTTTATATATTTTTAAATTTTTTTCCAATCTTTTCCCTTCATTTATATGTTGTCTATCTTTTCTGTGTTGTATACCGGTATTAGGAACGTATAATTTTTTTTTTAAATCCTCTTTTCCAATATAACCATATATTATCTATACTGAGAGTATATACTCTATAACCCTCTATTCTTTATTCTTTGTACGTACTATACATAATCACTCTGTATTCTTTACCTATTCCTTACGGTTATCTGTATATTACAGTCATATATATACACATATATACCTTTTTTACCAGAAAATAAACATTTATAAATTCTATCTCTTTCTGTGTATAATTGTACTTTGTTTAAAGTACAGCGCTGGGAGTAACCAACATACACAACTTCTGTGAGTTGCTTTGGTACCCAGCGTGAACACTTTTCCCTGTACCCAGTTGCTCATGAATGATGTTGTGCACAGTACTCCCTGAGATGTTCAGTTTGTCAGCACTATCACTAACTCAAATGCATCTGTCCTCCTTAATCAGACCTTCAGTGTGACACAAATTGTCATCTGTGGTAGACGTGGTTGGTCGGCCGGATCACTGCTCATCTTAAACGTCTGCACTGTCTTTATCACAGGCAGTGCACCAAACCCAAACCTGTTTCCGTGACGACGTTAAGATTACGATACACCTCGACGAGTTGGCAATGAATTTCAGCTGCTGATGTGCCCTTAGACGCAGAAATCTAATCACACTACACACCTCAGTGATTAACCATGTTTCCGCCAGCCCCACCATCTTACAGCTGATGTTGGGACAGTATGACTGATATGAGGCAGTATAATGGCTGTGAGGGGAAGCAGCGGTCTACCTGCTCTGGCCTAGCAGCAAATTAGAACGTTAGGGAACATTACACATGTGGGATTCTTTTTACCTTGCTTATTGAGTCACCCTCATATTTCCAGTGTTGTCTTCAATTAGCAACAATGCAACGTTGTTACAATTATAGCTGTAACTGCTACGTTCATTTGTAATATCAAAATAGCAGCTGGAACTGAATAGTATTTCCCACAACTAGATATATTCCTCCAGTATTTTAGGACTCATTATATAGCATAATAAATATCATCAATATTCATATGAAGTTATCCAGTCTTTGGAAGACTTGGGCTTCATTAAGTTGTAGGAGCTCGGTACTATGTCTTTGGTTGTAGTGGATCTGAAAAAATATGCAAATGCCGCAGGAGCACACTGCCAGCTTCTCAGATCTGCTGACTGCGTCTGAAGATGAAGCATCAGCCAAACAACGGGGACATTGGTGGAATTTTTGGATCTCTGAGCAACCCTAAGGTTGTTCTAACTTTCCAAACTGTGAGTCGCTGGCTGCGACACGCAGCCAAAATGGTTACAACACGACTGTGTTGATTTATTGGATAATGGTGACCTCTTGATCTAACAACTGGCTTTGGATTTCTGTGACTCCTGGCTCTAATTGATATCGGACATCTGCTCCTCTACAAGGCAGACTTACCATATTGCAGCTGCATTTCATATGTTGAAGTTCCACCATCTTTTAGCCGGCGGCCGTATTGAATGGTTCCGTGTCTGCCATCATGACATCTTGATATTATTTGTGACATTCAATCCTATACAGACTTTCACTTCTCTATGTTGATCTAGTATATGTTACAGTATTGTACACCTATTATTGCTTTAGTCAATTGTGCAAACATCTCTCAAGCCATTCACTAAGTGTAGCAACATAATTCACCTATTACCTGCATTGATCTTGTATTAAGTGCACCTACCTTGATAAATAAGCATCAATTTAAAACATATCAGTGAGAGAGAGTTAACAGGGGCTACCTAACCAGATCTGTATTTCTTCTAGTACAATATGCTGTTCCAGGGCTCCAAAGAGTGACCTTGTGTCGGATACATTGTTTTAACAACTCTGATCTAGTAGGAATCCACTTTGTATATGTTTTCTGTGGAATGTAATGTATTTACACAACACAGAATATATAAAGATGTTTTTAATGGAATTTATGGTATAAAAAAGGTAATACACTATTTTAGGGGTGTGGTATGGAGGGTTGACAGTAACTAGGTCGACAGGGATGCTAGGTTGACGGGGTCTGTAGGTCGACATGGTCTAGGTCAACAGGTCAAAAGGTCGACATTTGTATTTTATAGTGTTGTTTTCTCCGTACAGTGACCGGGAACCACAATTAGTGCACCTCGCAGATTTGGGCAAGGTGCCTCGCTCCGTTACCACTGTGCTCAGAACACTGTCGACCTAGAGACCGGATACCCTATTTTAGTCATTTCTTCTTCAGTGTTTGTGATTTGAGAACTTCATCACAAGGTTTTAAGTATGCAAAAATAAGAATAACGTAAAAGATCAATGTTATATGCCATTTATTATGGTCGTGTGGTAAGATCAATACTGAAGGAGGGTGATCGCATCTCACAGACTTGAGTGCTTGAAACATGGAAATTTTTCTATGAGACTCACTTAATGGGGGGAATTCAAATGTTTGAAAAGTCGGTTGGGTGTCTGTTTTTTCCTGTCTATTAGATAGGAAAAAACAAACACCTAACTGACTTTTCAAACAATTGAATATCCCCCAATTTCTCCCATGTGTGAGATGTTGTAAATCATTTTTACCACACTATCTATACTTTGTTTTTCTGTTTCATATTTAGCCTAATCCTACATGAACATTTATGGAGGATTGAGAAAACAATCTAAATAATTTGATTGCTTTCAGATTCCCAACACCTGTTTAGTAAGTATAGTAACACTAGCCCCTACACCCCTAACCCTCCCCATGCAGCGTGACCCTAACCTTCCCCCCCCCCCGACAATCTAACCCTAACCCTCCTCAGTGATGCCTAACACTCCCTCCCCACTGCCGAAACCTAACCCTCCTTCCCCTGCAGTCTAACCCTCCCTGGTGGTTCTTAACCATAACCCCCCTCCCCACACCCTAACCTCCTCCTCCTCCTCGCAGCAGCTGAACCCTAACTGTCCCTCCGCAGCCTAAAGCTAACCTCCCGTCCCTCCAGCAGTCTGACCATAACCTGGCCCGGCATACTTATGATCAGGATGCCGGCAGTCAGGATTCCGACTTCGGAGTTTTGATCTATGTTGGAGTTCCGGCGCCGGTCTTCTGACCTGTGTTGGGATTCTGGCATCAGCATTCCAACTGCTGGCATCCAAATTGCTGGTATGGTGACCAGATCCCATGTCATCTGCCTAGTACTCCAATGAGATAAGAGATATAGAGGTCTATCTAGCAGGCAAAAATGTATTGAGGAAAATCCTTATTTCACCCGAAAACTGCAGGGACAGATAGATCTCTTCTAAACAGTCCCTCCAGACAGCTGAAACTCCCACCACTCTCCTCCCCTCATTTGCCAGTTACACTGCCAGTGCTCCCGGCAGTTTAATCACAAGGCTCTCTAAAACTGCATTTATATATTTATAAATACACAATATATATTGAGTCTTGCTCTGCACATCACGCAGCTCACTGCACACCCAGTTCTGCTCTTTGACAAGTTCCATCTCTTGCTGATTAGACATGAAAGCTGTGGCTCCCTACTCACACTTCCTTCTCTCCTACCGTTTCATTCAACCAGCTGCCCACCGTCTAAACTCCACTTATGACAGCCCTCACACCTTCTCCTAGAACTCCCCATTGGTGAATTTCCCACGAGGCAAGTGAGGCACGGGCCTAGGGACAGCACTTCCTAGGGGGCGGCACACCAGGCTGACTTTTACTTTTTATATGGGAGTGGGACAATAGGTAGCAAATTGTGGTCCAGGAGGTGGTAGTAGTGTGAGGTTGGGGCTGCTTTGGCTGGTCTCGAGGCATACAGATTGGCTCTGAAATGAAGGAGGAAATGACGTTATTAGGGGGTTGGGGGGGGGGTGGCAGCCAGTAATGTGCCTAGGGGCGGCCTGACCTCTAAATCCGTCCCTGGAATTCCCCTCCATCCTCCCCAATTCGGCAATCACTTCTCTCATGTATATATTGTAATTTCTGCTTTCTAGAATGTGTTAATTAATTCCCTTTTCAGAAAAAGGAGAGGAGTTACTGGCGAGAGCAGGGAGGAAGCAGGAAGATAGGACTCTTCACTGTACACCTCCATACACAAAGCACATAATGCCATCCGTAGAAGGCATAATAATATGGAGAAGAGAAATGGAAAGACAACCTTTTCATTCTTCTGTGTAATCCTAGCATGGGAAGTGATATTTGCACTAATTAGGGAAACTTTACTCTTTTAACATGTAGCCATAATGTCTTGTATACTAAGGATTTAGTTTGTTGAAGGCAAATTTCTAAACATACTTGACTAATATTTATAATTTGACGTTCAAGTTTTTATGTGTGTCTCCAGATTGAAGTTAAAAGGAACATTTAAAGTAAACCATCTCACATTAACCCTAACTTCAGAATTTATTCAATTTGTGTCAATCTATTGAGCCAGCGCCATGTTGTTTTCTCTAAGCTTAATTATATTTAATTTAGTAAAACATTTTCCAAAATTTTAAGAAAATACTTATAGTAGTGAAGAATGAGTATTTAATAGAGTATTATTTGAAGACATAATAATACCTAAAGGTAAAAAACCCAATCAGAAAGAACCCTCCAGTGTCAGATAATGTGAGATGAAGAGGTAGAGGTGGTGTGCTGTAAAGTAGATTAACAAAACAATAGGGGTTGCAGACTTTAGAGTTGAGAAAAGGCCCTGGCAGATGGACCAACATGCACCCAGTAACACTGGAGCTGGCCTACACACAGGGTTGGACTGGCCCACATGGACACAGGGGAAACCCCCTGGTGGGCCCTAGTGCCTGGAGACCCACCCCCTCCTCTAGGGATCAGGTTCCAGACTGTGCTGTTATTAATCTAGTACATTATCATGCATGCACTACAGTATTGACTGAATATATTTATCTAAGGAATCAACCCATGCAAAATGGTTAGGCAAACCAATGTGGGGGCTGGGCACACCCCCTCTAGAGACTGGCCGCACCCTTAAACATGGTCCCCTACCACTATATTCCTCCGATGGGCCCTACATGCCCCAGTCCGACACTGCCTACACATTACTACTATGACTGAACATTATGCAATTTGTGCAAGGTACATTGCTATTTACAGAAATGTGACTTATGAGCACTTAGACACAAGGGGGCTTCCAAGAAAAGCCCAGTCACTGCTCTTTATAAAACACCAGGCCTCATCTTCAGCTGCCCCAGACTCCCTCTATGTCCTAAACTACTATACTGGAGTAGTTTCTCAGGCTCGGCGCTCCTAGTATTGCTGAATAAAGTTCCAAGCAATCTTAAATCTTGTGCTTTAGTTCTCATCAATCAGCACTCACACAGACACAAACAAACCAAAGGTAGAAAAAATAGGATTGTACTTAATGTCAGCCTTTCTCCTGAATGGTCAGGACATGGGGCCTAATTCAGACCTGGTCGCAAGCAGGCGATTTTTGCACTGCTGCGACCAGGTAGTCGCCGCCTACAGGGGGAGGGGGTATTCACTGTGCAGGGGTGTGATCGGATGTGCAGTCTCTGCATAGGCCAGGACTTACTCTTGCCGTGCGATGATCGGGGCCGGAGCTGATGCAAACAGGTGGGCACGCCTCCATTTTCCCGTACACTCCCTGGAAACAGTCAATTGCCACACCGAAATGGCCTCTTCCTGTCAATCTTCTTGTGATTGCTGGTGCGATCGATTTCTTCATTCATCCCGTCGCTGTCCGGCAATCCCTGATGCCGGTGGAAGACATACGCATGCGCAGTTCAGACCCGATCGCTGCTGAGTGAAAACGCACAGCAGTGATCAGGTCTGAATGACCCCCTAGGAACAAGAAAGTAGGAGGCACTCATAGTGCATTAAATCTTTTTTATTTTTTTTATTTCAGAAATGGATAAAAAATTCAATTGAAAATAATTCCCTTTAATAAAAAGTAATTAGTTGGACAATCATCAGAAGAATGTGATGGATATATTCAAAATATAGAGATCATGGAGAAAGCGATGCAATATTTATGCAAAACCTCTTCAGACATGATTACCTTCTCAAAAAAAGTGTATAATACAAGCAGTGCTAATAGATGAATAGATGGATTGTCTGTTGATACCAAAATTTAATATAGAGGTTTAAAAATTAATTAATATAAAATGCATAAAATTACAAAGTAATTCATATAGAATACACTTTAGACATATGCAAAGTAAAGTCACCACATATGTTATGCATACCACATCTCACCTGTTCCTATTATTGGCCCTCATTCCGAGTTGTTCGCTCGGTATTTTTCATCGCATCACAGTGAAAATCCGCTTAGTACGCATGCGCAATGTTCGCACTGCGACTGCGCCAAGTAACTTTACTATGAAGAAAGTATTTTTACTCACGGCTTTTTCTTCGCTCCGGCGATCGTAATGTGATTGACAGGAAATGGGTGTTACTGGGCGGAAACACGGCGTTTCAGGGGCGTGTGGCTGAAAACGCTACCGTTTCCGGAAAAAACGCAGGAGTGGCCGGAGAAACGGTGGGAGTGCCTGGGCGAACGCTGGGTGTGTTTGTGACGTCAACCAGGAACGACAAGCACTGAACTGATCGCACAGGCAGAGTAAGTCTGGAGCTACTCTGAAACTGCTAAGTAGTTAGTAATCGCAATATTGCGAATACATCGGTCGCAATTTTAAGAAGCTAAGATTCACTCCCAGTAGGCGGCGGCTTAGCGTGTGTAACTCTGCTAAATTCGCCTTGCGACCGATCAACTCGGAATGAGGGCCATTATTATTATTACTACCAGTTATTTATATAGCGCACACATATTCCGCAGCGCTTTACAGAGAATATTTGGCCATTCACACCAGTCCCTGCCCCAGTGGAGCTTACTGTCACAACTGAGGGCCTGAGCTGACGGGAGGCAGCCTCAGTTGTAGGGGCTGAGATGTACCGGAACCTGGGAGGTTGTATCAGACCCCTGGACATGTAAGTAACACGAATAATAACTGCCCGAAGGCGTGAGCACGACAACTTGGATAAAAGTCAATGATGTTTATTATGACAACTCCGCAACACAGCAGCAGTAAAAGAAAACGTAAAAGTCAGCAAATAATAAATACAGTTCCTGGGTACTACAGGATGGCAGGAGCCACAGGGCACTGGTAGTGTGAGATAGTTCTTATGATCTTCTAGATGGAAAGTCCTTACCAGGCCCGACTGTAGCAATGGAGATAACCCAGGATTGTGCCAGCTGGTGTTCCAGGAAAAGCTGGGTTGCTGAAGGTAAAACAGCTGCTGTGGATACTGGCTGGAACCAGACTGTTGTTAGCACGGAGTGGATACTGGCTGGAACCAGTTAAATAATAAATGAACTTGGGAGCGATGAAATATGAACTGAAATGTAGAACTTGAGAGCGGAGAAATAATAATACCGGTGGAGAGTGGTAAAGTGTAGAAAGGACACCGGCCCTTTAAGGGAAGCTGTACTCTGCTGAAAGCTGAGCTGGAAGCAGGTAATGTTGTAGCTGGAAACAGATGAATCCACAATGGATTGGAGAGTCAGGCTACACCGCAGGTGGAATACTGGTGCGGGTCTCTATGGTGGAAGTCTTGAGACAGGAGCTGGAACCTGGAAGACAATCACAGGAGAGAGACAAACAGGAACTAGGTTTGACAACCAAAGCACTGACGCCTTCCTTGCTCAGGCACAGTGTATTTATACCTGCAGCAAGGAAGGGATTGGCTAGGCAATTATGCAGATTAACAATACTGACAACAGATTGGAGGAAATGATCAGCTGACAGAATCCAAGATGGCTGCGCCCATGCAGACACTTGGAGGGAAGTTTGGTTTGTAATCCATGTGGTAATGAAAACAGTAATGGCGGCGCCGGCCACTGGAGACAGGAGACGCCAGGCTGACAAGTGCACATCCAACCACGCGGACACAGCGGAGGCCGCGGCTGACGTAATCGCCACTCTGACACTCTGCATGCAGAAGCTCAGGGACGGCGGCGGAGGCCGCGGGAGACGCCATGCCAGATGTAATATGGCGTTACTGTGACAGCGTCTCAGAGAGACAGGAGAGGATACAGGAATGTACACATCAGGATAACAGATGGGATCCGGTCCTGGAGCGCTGAGCCAGCCTTAGGAGGCATCTGATGGGTAAGAAATGGCGTCCAGATACCCGGATCGTGACAGCACCCCCCCCTTTAGGAGTGGCCCCAGGACACTTCTTTGGCTTTTGAGGAAACTTGGAATGGAATCTCCGGACCAAGGCAGGAGCATGGACATCAGAAGCATTGGTCCACGACCGTTCCTCAGGACCATAACCCTTCCAGTCAATAAGATATTGTAGTTGACCGTAACGGTGACGTGAGTCCAGGATCTTGGCCACTTCATACTCAACGCCTCGTTGAGTTTGGACTTTCGGAGTTGGAGGAAGTGAGGAATGAAACCGATTCAAGATCAGCGGTTTCAACAGGGAAACATGGAATGTCCTGGGTATTTTTAAGAAGGGAGGCAACTGGAGTCTGTAAGCAACAGGATTGATGACTTGTTCAATCTTGAAAGGACCGATATAGCGAGGTGCAAACTTCATACTGGGAACTCTTAACCTCAAATTCTTCGTGTGGCTGTGAATTGAACTCCTCGATCTGAGATAATTTCTTCAGGAAGACCGTGGAGTCGGAAGATCTCTTGTATGAATACTTGAGCCAACTTGGAAGCTGACGGAAGACCGGTGAGAGGAATGAAGTGTGCCATCTTGGTGAACCGGTCAACTACCACCCAGATGGTATTGAACTTGTTGCACATGGGTAAGTCTGTAATGAAATCCATCGACAAGTGGGTCCATGGTCGACGGGGAACGGATAGTGGAACCAGTTGCCCCGCAGGCGACTGGCGGGATACTTTATGTTGGGCACACTTTGGGCAAGATGCAATAAACTCCAGGACGTCTTTTTTCAGAGTTGGCCACCAATAGGACCTAGAGATAAACTCCAGGGTTTTTTGGTTACCTGTATGTCCGGCAAAACGGGAAGCATGGGCCCAATGCATGAGCTTCTTCCTTAGCATCGGCTTCACAAAACTTTTCCCTGATGGGGGCGTAGAGTCCATCCCTACCGTGGAGAATGCCAACGGATTTATAATAGGATGCTTGTCTGAAGACTCTGACTCATTTTCTTGCTCCCATGAGCGGGAAAGGGCATCGGCCTTGCGATTCTGAGAGCCCGGACAGAACTGGAGTTTAAAGTCGAACCTGGAAAAGAAAAGTGCCCATCTGGCCTGACGAGGGTTGAGACATTGTGCGCCCTTCAGGTATAAAAGGTTCTTGTGGTCTGTAAGTATGGTGATTAAATGAGAAGCTCCCTCCAACAGATACCTCCACTCTTCTAGAGCGAGCTTGATGGCTAGCAACTCCTGGTCGCCAATGGCATAGTTGCGCTCAGCTGGGGAGAACTTCCGGGAGAAGAAACTGCAAGGATGTAAATGGCCATCTTTAGCCCTCTGAGATAACACCGCTCCTACTCCAACGGAGGAGGCATCCACCTCTAGGATGAAAGGAGAGTCGATGTCAGGCTGTTTCAGGACAGGCGCAGAGATGAACCTCTGTTTTAAAAGATGAAAAGCTTGCATGGCTTCTTCAGACCACTTGGACGGGTTAGCACCCTTCTTGGTGAAAGCAGTAATAGGCGCCACAATGGTGGAAAAGTCTCGTATAAACTTTCGGTAATAATTGGCGAACCCTAAGAACCTCTGGACCCCTTTGAGGGTTAAGGGTACCGGCCAATTCTGAATTGCTTGTAGTTTCTCAGGATCCATCTCTAGTCCGGAACCGGACACAATGTACCCTAGAAACGGAATGGACTTGACTTCAAAGACGCATTTTTCTAATTTGCAATAGAGATGATTGACACGGAGACGGGACAGAACCTCTTTAACCCAAAAACGATGTTCCTCTAAATCGTTGGCAAAAATGAGGATATCGTCTAGATAGACCACGACATGACGGTATAGAATGTCTCTGAAGATCTCATTGACAAAATGCTGGAAGACAGCTGGAGCATTGCTCAATCCGAAGGGCATGACGAGGTACTCATAATGTCCGTCACGGGTGTTAAAGGCGGTCTTCCACTCGTCACCCTCACGGATCCGGATGAGATTGTATGCACCTCGCAAGTCCAGCTTTGTAAAGATGGTAGCTCCGCTAACTCTGTCAAAGAGCTCAGTAATCAGGGGTAAAGGATAACGGTTCTTGATGGTAATGTCGTTCAAACCTCTGTAGTCGATGCACGGCCGCAGACCACCATCTTTCTTTTTTACAAAAAAGAAGCCTGCGCCGGCTGGGGAAGAAGAAGGTCGAATGAACCCCTTTGCTAGGTTCTCTTTAATGTATTCCTCCATAGAATGCGTCTCAGGCAGAGACAACGGATAAGTTCGGCCTCGAGGTGGAACCTTCCCTGGAACGAGATCAATCGGGCAGTCCCATTCTCTATGAGGAGGAAGGATATCAGCAGAAGCTTTACTGAACACATCCGTGAAATCTTGATATGGAGGAGGTGGAACATCAGACGACCTGGGGGAGGAAGAACAGACAGGCAATACTTTAAACAAACATGTCTCTGCACAGGAGGAACCCCATGCCAGGATTTGCGTAGTCGTCCAATCAATTGTAGGATTGTGAAGACGGAGCCATGGAAGGCCCAGGACCACAGGATGTGTGGCTCTTGGAATCACTAAAAGTGAAATAAGTTCGGAATGAAGAACTCCCACTCTCAGACGAACTGGTAGAGTCCTTAGAGCAATAACAGTATCAAAAATTTTACTGCCATCCACGGCAGTTAAGGAAAAGGAGGAAGGAAGTCTCTCGGTGGGTAGGGACCACCGTTTAACATAGGCTTCAGTAATAAAGTTCCCAGCTGCTCCGGAATCAAGGAGAGCAATGACGTTCCGATAACGTTGAGCAACTTGAAGCGAGACTGGGAGATTACAATCATGAGGAGATGGAGAGGAGATCATTACTCCTAGCCGGCCCTCTCCTGGGCGAGCTAGGGTTTGGAGTTTTCCCGGACGTTCGGGACAGGCATTGATGGTGTGAGACGGAGCTGCACAGTAAAGACAAAGAGACTCAGAGAGACGTCTTCGGCGCTCAGCAGGAGTTAAACGGGAACGGCCAATTTGCATGGGCTCATCTTTAGATGGTGACAGTTGACGAGGAGGAGGAGCAGAAGATTTTGGAGCAGATGATCTTCCACGCTCAGTTGCTCTCTCTCTGAAACGTAAATCAACTTTCGTGCAGAGTGAGATTAGCTCATCTAACTTAGAAGGTAAGTCTCTGGTAGCTAACTCATCTTTAATAAGCTCAGATAAGCCATGCCAGAATGCAGCATACAGGGCCTCGTCGTTCCATGCCAGTTCGGATGCCAGGATCTGGAACTGTATCAGATATTGTCCTACAGTACGTGACCCCTGGCGTAAACGGAGAATCTCGGATGAAGCTGAGGTTACCCGGCCTGGCTCGTCGAAGATGCGCCTGAATGTTGACACGAATGCAGTGTAAGAAGATAGCAGGGTGTCGGACCTCTCCCATAACGGTGATGCCCAGTCAAGGGCGGAGCCACTGAGAAGAGAGATGATGTAGGCAATTTTTGTACGGTCACTGGGAAAATTGCCAGGTTGTAGCTCAAACTGAATCTCACACTGGTTGAGAAATCCCCTGCAGAATCTTGGAGATCCGTCAAATTTTGCTGGCGTTGGAAGATGAAGACGTGGAGCAGAAATGGGTAAGGTGGGTGGGGTTATAGCTGGAGTCACTGTGGTTGACGCACCAGATGCGCCTGATCCACGGAGAGTTGTCTGAATCCCATCCAGCCGAGTAGAGAGATCCTGGAGACAGCGGATGATGTGGCCCTGTGCAGCCTCCTGATGTTCTAGTCGGGCTGCCAGTTCTTGCATCGGCCTGGCCGCTTGATCCTGGTCTCCGGCTGGATTCATTAGGTCAGTGCTTACTGTCACAACTGAGGGCCTGAGCTGACGGGAGGCAGCCTCAGTTGTAGGGGCTGAGATGTACCGGAACCTGGGAGGTTGTATCAGACCCCTGGACATGTAAGTAACACGAATAATAACTGCCCGAAGGCGTGAGCACGACAACTTGGATAAAAGTCAATGATGTTTATTATGACAACTCCGCAACACAGCAGCAGTAAAAGAAAACGTAAAAGTCAGCAAATAATAAATACAGTTCCTGGGTACTACAGGATGGCAGGAGCCACAGGGCACTGGTAGTGTGAGATAGTTCTTATGATCTTCTAGATGGAAAGTCCTTACCAGGCCCGACTGTAGCAATGGAGATAACCCAGGATTGTGCCAGCTGGTGTTCCAGGAAAAGCTGGGTTGCTGAAGGTAAAACAGCTGCTGTGGATACTGGCTGGAACCAGACTGTTGTTAGCACGGAGTGGATACTGGCTGGAACCAGTTAAATAATAAATGAACTTGGGAGCGATGAAATATGAACTGAAATGTAGAACTTGAGAGCGGAGAAATAATAATACCGGTGGAGAGTGGTAAAGTGTAGAAAGGACACCGGCCCTTTAAGGGAAGCTGTACTCTGCTGAAAGCTGAGCTGGAAGCAGGTAATGTTGTAGCTGGAAACAGATGAATCCACAATGGATTGGAGAGTCAGGCTACACCGCAGGTGGAATACTGGTGCGGGTCTCTATGGTGGAAGTCTTGAGACAGGAGCTGGAACCTGGAAGACAATCACAGGAGAGAGACAAACAGGAACTAGGTTTGACAACCAAAGCACTGACGCCTTCCTTGCTCAGGCACAGTGTATTTATACCTGCAGCAAGGAAGGGATTGGCTAGGCAATTATGCAGATTAACAATACTGACAACAGATTGGAGGAAATGATCAGCTGACAGAATCCAAGATGGCTGCGCCCATGCAGACACTTGGAGGGAAGTTTGGTTTGTAATCCATGTGGTAATGAAAACAGTAATGGCGGCGCCGGCCACTGGAGACAGGAGACGCCAGGCTGACAAGTGCACATCCAACCACGCGGACACAGCGGAGGCCGCGGCTGACGTAATCGCCACTCTGACACTCTGCATGCAGAAGCTCAGGGACGGCGGCGGAGGCCGCGGGAGACGCCATGCCAGATGTAATATGGCGTTACTGTGACAGCGTCTCAGAGAGACAGGAGAGGATACAGGAATGTACACATCAGGATAACAGATGGGATCCGGTCCTGGAGCGCTGAGCCAGCCTTAGGAGGCATCTGATGGGTAAGAAATGGCGTCCAGATACCCGGATCGTGACACTTACACTCTATATTCCCTACCACATGTACACGCACACACATTCACACTAGGGTTAATTTTATTGGGAGCCAATTAACCTACCAGTATATTTTTGGATTGTGGGAGGAAGCCGGAGTACCCGGAGGAGACCCACGCAAGCAAGTACAGGGAGAGTATACAAACTCTGCACATTTAGGGCCATGGTGGGAATTGAACCCATGACCTCAGTGCCGTGAGGCAGTAATGTTAACCATTACACCATCCGTACTGCCCATTGTTAACATAGGACCCTGTAAATTATACAAGTGGACGATGATAAATTTCTTAGGACTGACGGCGCAGGAACGGTAAATCTCACTTCCATCGCTGGAGGAATAACAGTCCCAATCATGTACAGTTCAAAAATAGGGAGTCCTCACCAGAGTTACGGTGGTTATATTAGGAGTCCGATCCTTTAGGTCAGAAAACAGTTCAGCGTCAGTATTCTAAAAGGAATCCAGCGTCAGTATTCTAAATAATGGCAGAGTTCTATCGTCAGCATTTTGACTGTGTGTCGGGATTCGGGCATCAGTATTTGGTGCGCCGGCATCCTGGCCGCCAGCATCCTGTCCGCATCACAATTAGGCAGAAGCAAATTTGTGGTTTGCAGGGCAGTATAACAAGAGGTATGGGTCATTAGGTAGACAAGACTTAGGTCGACAGTCATTAGGTTGACCACTATTGGTCGACATGCATTAGGTCGACATGGTCACTAGGTCGACATGGTCATTAGGTCGACATGTACTAGGTCAACATGGAAAAAGGTCGATACAGTAAATGTGATGGATTCCAAAGCATTCAGCCAATCAGAAGCTACCACTTATCATTATTATCAGTTAATATTCTGCACCAGGGATCTGGCAAATACTAGTGATCCATCTCAAAAAGATACATAAGCGTCTGTTTTGTGGTCGGCATGGTATATGTATTTTATGTTAATGTACCCTTGTTTGTAATTGCCACTTACATGCCCCTTCCTGCAACCATCCTGAGGCCCTTGGCACATTTTGACCCTCTTGGCACATCCTATATAATAAAGGGCTAAACTGCTCCTCCCCTCTGTTATGCGTGCCAGTGGCCACTAGAGGGCGGCACACAGACCAAGTGAAAGTTATCATGCAGGGAGATGTTACAGCTTGCTGAATGTGGAGAGTGCTGGAGAGAGAGAGAGAGAGAGAGAGAGTAGGTAGGGGCCACTTACCGGCTGGGGGAGAAGGTGAATCAGTCTGGGAAAAAGGGGTGAGACCCTGTGTGGGGTGAGAAGGAGGAAGAGGCTGCAGATGATGTGGATGAGGAGGAGGCAGATAATCGGCTCAACTGCTTTATAGCATACTTGCCTACTCCCCTGGATCAGCTGGGAGGCTGCCAAAATCCGGGTAGCGCTCCCGGCCCCCCTGAAAACTAGACAAGCCTCCTGGAGCTGGTTGCACCCCCCTTAACCCCCCTCCCCACCCCACCCCTTACAGCACCCATGAAGCTGGTTGGTCTGGGGAGGCAGAGGATGCAATTCGTAGTGAATGGCGTCATCATAGCCCTGCCCCCACTTTGCAGTGCCAGTAATGCAGGTATTGCATAGCGGGGGACAAGGCCATGATGACACAACCCCAGACAGCCCCCCTTTTCCAGAACCCCACCCCCTGTTCATTCGACATGGGAGGGGGCTACAGATGATGTGGGTAAGGAGGAGGAAGATAATCGTCTCAGCTGCTTTATATATACTGCATGGCGACTGAGGGGTGGGGTCATATGCTCACCACTCCCCCACCTTGGACAAGCCGTGCCCAGACCTCTCCAGCCAGCTGCGGTGGCTACTGGTGTCCTCTACCCCAAGACTGGCCAGGAGCTTTGCAGTTACTGGTAAGCTTACACGTGCCAGTACGGGTGTATATAGTGCAACATCAGTATAGCCTGCACATTACAGATATACAGCATCTATATATATAAAAGGCTAACGCTACACCCTCAGCTTGACAGAGCCCCAGATCCCAGCAGCAGGACATTCAAAACCTGGCAGCTCCTATGTGAGTAGCAACCGCCCCCCTATAATCCGGCCCTGGTGTCCATCATTTGATGGGCTTTTAACTAGTGAATGATAAAGTGTCCCAGCAGCTATGGCCAAGGATGCATAGGAAGTTTATGAGCGTATACAACATTTGGAGTGCTGTTCAATCAGTATTACAAGTCAGTCAGAGTGTTCTCAACTCCCTCCTTATCCATTTTGACTCATTTATTACAAAACAACCTGGCATGCAGGCAAAAGTTATCCTTCGAGTTGTGACAACTACATGTTTGTGCTTTCATGTCTGTTGCAATACAGCTTTCTGTAGTACAGCCTGGGACCAATCTTTAACTTCCTCAGGTTGTTTCGCAAGGAATAATTGTCTAAACAACCTGTTAATCTGTAATGCTGTAGAAAATCTAATAAACAAAAGTTTTATTCTATTATTTTATTGCTGTATACTGTATTTTTTAATTGTCAGTAAGACTATATGTTTATAGTATTTTTGAAGTGCATTATACAGAGATATAATACTTTCGATGATTTAGGGGGTGATTCAGTAATGATCACTCATGTGATTCTCACTGCATTTACCCCAATGGTCCTGCATTTACCCTGGGTTCAGCGATCTCAGGGCAGGAATGTGAAGGGAGGGGGCCGGGGGTGGACGGCATTCAGAAAAATATGGACGTGTCGCCCGCATTTTTCCGGGCTTCGGAAGCCACCCTGCGATGGCAAGGCTGAGAAAGCTTAGGCTCCCTCAGCCTGCCGTCACAGATGGTTGCAATGTTCATCTCAGATGTGATCGCATCGCAAATGCAGGGAGGAGATGGTATGCACCTCCTCCTGCATTTGTATTGCTAAGGATTGCAATTGCAAAGCTTCTGAAAACAGATTTGCAATTGAAATCCTTCGTTAATTAGGCCTTTAGTTGTTTATTTTCACCAAGTGCATACCCAGTGGCAAACGCAGGATTTGCATGGGGGGGTTTCCAGAACTGGGTGGAGCCAAGCACGGGGGTGGGGACTGAGGTGACCCAGTACATGCTGGGTCCGTAAAACTAGTGTATATATATATATATATATATATATATATATATATATATATAACGTTGATGTAGTCCCCTGGGTGTAGCTATGCACATCCAACCACCCTCCAGGGACCAGGCGGCACTCCACGGATTTTTGAAAAATAGCTTTTATAAATTGATCAAAAGTTCAATACATAGTGCAAAACAAACCGACGTTTCAACGCCTCACAGGCGTTTTTTTCAAGGTGCACAGTGCTATCAAAATAAAGAAAAATAACAAACAACAGAACCCACAAGTGTACTCACCTAAATAGGCACCTCGTGTACGGTCTCACCTCGTCCCGCTTCCGGACGCCAGTGGCGAGCCGCATCCGCGCTCCGGGGCTGAGTCAGCGGCGCCCGTCAATGACGTCATTCCGTTGCCAAGCAACCAGACGCGATGCGTACTCCAGCCGCCGCTCCGGGAAGCTAGACAGAGGGAGAGGACAATTACATTCACAATGATTAAAAAAGTGCATAAGTGTTGTGAACCAATTAAAACAGTTAAAATCAGGAGACATAGGAGAATGCATATTAGGCATGCAGCAATGAAGATAGACACTATAAGAACCATTAGAGGACATTGAAGAATATTAATCCTCATCACCATAAAATATAATAGAACCAGACACCATCGCCCTTAGAGGTACACACAGACAACAAGAATGGAATATTCACAATACATACTGTGGATGGAAAAATCACAGTATGTATATTGGATGAAGAAATTGTATCTAAACAAAAATACCGAGACCTAATGAAAGATAAATACACTATGGTTCATAAAAAGACATTCCGTGGCATTTGCTCATTAAGACCGTGTGGGGTGAGTGATTTTAAAACGAAGATCCATCTGGCTTCTTTTTGTGCCAGTACTTTTGCTCTATCACCCCCACGTGTCAATGCCGGTACATGGTCCAGAATTTTATATTTCAAATCAGACAATTTATGGTTCGCCATTTTAAAATGGCGAGCAACCGGTTGGTCACTTTTCTTTCCCTCAAGAGCCCCCCTGATCGCTGAGCGATGTAAGGCCATACGCTCCCTAAATGTTCTTATAGTCTGGCCTACATAAACAAGTCCACATGGACAAAAAATAGCATAGATTACAAACTGAGTTGTACAGGTCACATATATACATATACATATCAACACATATATATACCATATAGACACCTCTATATATATATATATATATATACATACATACATACAAGACACGTATATATAAGCACTTTTATTAAGCACTTGAAAAGTGCCACCAGGAAAACAGCAGGCTGCAGAGGATGCTAGTCAGCCATTAATAATACTCCTGCAGCAAAAAAAAAAAAAAATGGAGGGGGGGGGGGGGGGGGGGGGGTGCTTGAGGGGGAGTTTCTGGGTGCTGATGCAGGGCGTGACGGAGTGACGCAGGTTGCCATGATGCGTTTCGCAGCATGGCATCGCTAGAGATGTCTTCTGTCAGTCAGAAGACATATATTCCGGAGCTTGGATGCAGTAGGCAACACGTTACCCCATAGAAGCATATTGGCTTATATCCCATTGCCCCTGAGAGGGATCCAGTTGGATTCCTCCTAGCTCCCAGCGGCACTTGACGCATACACAGAAGCAGGGCTTAAAGTGATCCTGGAGAGGGGGTGGAACTCATTTACCTCGCCACCTACCCCTGCCCTCCCCCCCATCCTCACATTAAGTGGAGCCAGGGCTAGTGCTAATGTTTTCGGCACCCCCCTGCAGCTATAAATTATTTCCCTACTTACCAAACTTTATAAAGGGACAATGAGCTCACAAAAAAGCAGCGTGGTCACATAATAGTCCCCTAAATTCAAATGACACAACGCAGAAGCACAGTCTTATTCACAATACACCGTACTGTATGTAGTGCCCCTGATTCATATTACACCACATAGTAATGCCCCTTATTCAGGTTACGTCACTCAGTATTTATTTATTTATTTATTCACATTGCACTACACACTGGTACCCTCTATACATGTTATACCACACACAGGGGCGCTTTAAGAGAGGAAGAGGCCTGCAGCACTGCTGACGTCAACACGGGACTCCAGAGGGGTGAGTATTAAAAAAAAAAAATCTTTGCAGCTGCACCCATTATAGATAAGCCAGTGGCCACACTGTAGTGCCACTTATACACATAATGCCCACAGAAGTACCGCTTATACACAAAATGCCCACAGTAGTAGTACACTTATATACTGAATGCCCACAGTAGTAGTGCCCCTTACACGTAATTCCCATAATAGTAGTGCCACTTACACATAATGACCACAGTAGTGCTGCTTATACACATAATGCCCACAGTAGAGCCGCTTTTACACATCTCTGCCTCTGTCAATCCAGCAGCTCACCACCTGTGTCCCTCCAGCAGCTCCATGCCCTGTATCCCTCCAGCAGCTTCCCCACCTCTCTTCTCCCTCCAGCCCCCTCTCATCTTGTCATCAAGATGCACAGAGCCAGTTCCTCTTCATGCCTCCTCTTCACTTCAGCAGTGGTGACAGAATGACATCACATATGCTCTGTTGGAAAAGGAAGCCACTGGGACCTGGGGAGGGGATGAATTCTGTCCAACACACAGCATGTATCAGTACCAGGAGAGATGGGCTGTAGATGGAGGAGGACCATGGAGCCACCAGGACCTGAGGAAGGGGGAGGTGGCTGCAGCTCATCAGTAACACTAGCGCCGCCTACATCATCTATTGATATAGGTGATGGGGCAGGTTTTTTTTGGGAATTACTGTGCAAGACAATGGAGGTGGTGGAATAAGTTCCCCCTACCATTACAGGTGGTAAAAGTCAGTTCCACTTTGTCCACCCCCCCCCCCCCCCCCCCCACTTTAACCCCTGCACAGAAGGACCCCTGGGTCCTAAACCCTGAAGTCTTTCTATCGCAAAGGACAGCTCTAACTGGGAGAGCTGTCCTTTGTGATTTTCTTCAAGCATACGGCATTAATAAACGCTGTTATGCTTGCGATAACTGGCAGAAATGGATCACATGCAAAATGCGATGCATCATGCATCCCATCCTGTGTGTTAGATGCATAATGTTTGAGGATATAAGGATAGGGCTCAGTACAAACACTGCCTGCTCACTCCCCAAATCCTTTTCTACATTTCAAAGTGGCACTTTAACTTACGGCTATCACATGCTTCATGCAGCGTATAATATAGCCACATTCGGTGTCGTCGTCCCCTCCCCCCCTTCGCCTTTGCGCAGTGCAGCTCAAGCTTGTTGCAACCATACATAGTTCTTGCAGTGGGACATGATGTAATGGTGTTGTTCCTGCAATGTGGCTTGCATAAGACGTAAAAACGACAAATAATGTAAGGTGCATGAATCAGGAAAGAAAATATAGTGCTATGGATTGTTTGAGGGAGGGGCGGCAAACTGATATCTTGCCTAGGGCCCCATGAGGTCTAAATATGGCTCTGCATGGCCCCACCCCCCTGCTTTACACACCCTGATTATTGTCAGCGGGAGGCAGAACTTGACTCCCGACTGATTTGGCTGCATTATCATGGAAAAAAATTATTAGAATAATACAGAGCAGATATTTTTGACACAGGATCTGTGTTATAAATATGTTCTTCTTCTTATTATTATAATCAATATATAGGGGGGGGGGGTAGACTGCACACCCTACCTTCATATAATGAGAGGTGCTACACTGCTGAGACTTTTAGTGTCACAAACAAAGAGAAAAAGTGGAGGTGCACATTTTGCAATTAAATATAAGTTTTAAGCATAATCTTGGCCAAAGTTGTGGGCTTACCCACCATGTCCAGGTAACCTCATCATCAAGTCCCTAACATTCTAATGATTCAAGTCTAGGGCGTGGGACCCCCTTATGTCAGCCATAGCAAACCACCCCAAGGTACACACTAGCGAGAGATAGCAAGTGAAGTACAAAAGAGCGTTAGATAAGTGAGAGCAGCTACTATGTGTCAGGAGTGCTACAGGGGTGAAAGGTAAATGTGTCAAAAAATGTTACATGGATAGAAGACAAACAAATAGAGTGCTATAAAGTGCTACAGTAAGTGTTACATCATGATGCCATGAAGCAGCCCAATTCAAAAGCAATTCAGGGGGCCCCATGCCTCAAAATTCACCCCTCAAGTGACATACTATAGAAATGTACACAGGTCTTACCTATAATAGTGCCTTCAATGTGCAGTCAGCAAATTCAAGGATTCCTACTTAGAACAATCAGGGACAGGGGTAGGAGTGTTATTCCAGGCTGAATGTGTCTCTTGCCTTCAAGTGTACATACAAATACACAATATAGGATATATGGGGGGCTATATTGCACACCCTAACTACATGTAATGAGAGGTACTTCTCTGCTGAGACTTTTCGTGCCATACACAAAGAGAAAAATATGTAGGTGCACTATTCAAACATTACTAATTAGAATTGTAATATATTTTACAATAAATTTTGCTAATAAGTCGAAGTTTTAGTATAATCTTGGCCACAGGCGTGGGACACCACTAAGCCCACCCAACAAATCCACCCCAAGTCAACATACTAGTGAGAGATAGCAAGATAAGTGGAGTGTGAGGTTCAATTGAAACCTCCAAATGCTTAATAAGAAAGGAAAAATCAGACTTGCTCTGGAGGTGCAAGAAATCACTGCATCCCATTTTCTGTCCTTCAATTGAATAGCATTCCTAGCTGCTGCAGAGGTTTTTACATTTCCCACCCGCAGTTGAATTCTCCCCTTAATGAAATGACACTATTTTTTTTAATTTACTTGATAACTGTAAAGTGATTTGAGTCCAGTTTATGCTGCTTTCAGATCGCAAATGCCGGATCCCACCCGGTAAGAGAAACGTGTCCTTACTGGGTGGGATCCGGCATTTGCGCTCCTTTGCTGGCTTTCCGACCCGGTAATATACCGGGTCGGTTGCCATAGCAGCGGGGGGCGCAGCAGCAGCAGAGGCGGGGGTGGAGGCGGCGCTGGGAGATGAGCTCATCTCCTGCGCCGCCTCTCCCTATGCTGTGAATGGGAGCCGTGTCGCATCGAAACGGCTCCCATTCACACTGCACCTGACCCGGTATTCAACCCGGTAATAACCCTTCTTGTTTACCGGGTTGAATTACCGGGTCAGGCGGCCCGCTAATTCAGCAAAGGAGCTTTCACATCGCACACTGACCCGTTTCAACACAGCAATATGCCATGTCGATACCGGGTTATTTGTGCAATGTGAAAGGGGTATTAGTGAGCTCACTGCTGTGACACCACAATGGATTTATTCAGCTCAAATGCTTGCCATGCTGACCACTCTATAAACTTATATGTGCCTATTCTGGAGCGTGTCACTTGCAGGTGCTCAAACACTGGTAGAAAATATGAACTGATTATGTTGTCAATTGGTGACTGCATTTGATTATCTGAATGCATCTAAATCCCTCCCATTTTTGCAAATAGTATAGCAGTATTGGTGCTGCAATCTTTGTGCATTGTTACAGTGATAATATCAATCAGTCTTTGTCAATAACTCATGTTTCCATGGGGGCGTGTGTTTCTGTTGTCTCCAATATTAAGGAAGGTGTGTACTGTATGCTCCCTTTGCTGACCTGGCCTTATCTTGCATTTATGGCTATCACTGCTAGCTAGAATTTTTTTTACCTTTTCTCACTTGCCAGTTAGGCACAAATTTCATCCAACTCTGCAAGACCTCAGAATAAGTCTGTGGCTTTAGAGTGGTAGATTATTCATATGCTAAATGATACAAACTATGATGCACCAATTTATATGTTTATGAATATGGGACGTTTTGTTCACACTGCAGTGCACAAGCAGCTTCACTAGGTGGCAGTGATAAATCATACTACTGGTTCACTTTCCTCATCATCTTAGACAAATCCTTTACACCTGACCACTAAGGGGGTAATTCCAAGTTGATCGCAGCAGGAAATTTTTTAGCAGTTGGGCAAAACCATGTGCACTACAGGGGAGGCAGATATAACATGTGCAGAGAGTTAGATTTGGATGGGTTATTTTATTTCTGTGCAGGGTAAATACTGTCTGCTTTATTTTTACACTGCAAATTAGATTGCAGATTGAGCTCACCACACCCAAATCTAACTCTCTCTGCACATGTTAAATCTGTCTCCCCTGCAGTGCACATGGGCCCTCATTCCGAGTTGTTCGCTCGTTCTTTTCCTTCGCATCGGTGCGATTTTCCGCTAACTGCGCATGCGCAATGTTCGCACTGCGGCTGCGCCAAGTAAATTTGCTAAGAAGTTTGGTATTTTACTCACGGCATTACGAGGTTTTTTCTTCGTTCTGCTGATCGTTGTGTGATTGACAGGAAGTGGGGGTTTCTGGGCGGAAACTGGCCGTTTTATGGGAGTGTGTGAAAAAACGCTGCCGTTTCTGGGAAAAATGCGGGAGTGGCTGGAGAAACGGGGGAGTTTCTGGGCGAACGCTGGGTGTGTTTGCAACGTCATAGAAACATAGAAACATAGAATTTGACGGCAGATAAGAAACACTTGGCCCATCTAGTCTGCCCCTTTTTTATTTTATCCTTTAGGCAATCTCAACCCTTTTTTAACCTTAATTCTTTGTAAGGATATTCATATGCCTGTCCCAAGCATGTTTAAATTGCCCTACAGTCTTAGCCTCTACCACCTCTGATGGGAGGCTATTCCACTTATCCACTACCCTTTCTGTGAAGTAATTTTTCCTTAAATTTCCCCTGAACCTCCCCCCCTCCAGTCTCAATGTATGCCCTCTAGTTCTAATACTTCTTTTCCTTTGAAGAATGTTTCCCTCCTGAACTTTGTTAAGACCCTTGATATATTTGAAAGTTTCTATCATGTCCCCCCTTTCCCTTCTCTCCTCCAAACTATACATGTTAAGATCTTTTAGCCTTTCCGGGTAAGTTTTGTGATGTAGGCCATGCACCATTTTAGTTGCCCTTCTTTGTACACTCTCTAATGTATTTATATCCTTCTGGAGATAGGGTCTCCAGAACTGGACACAGTATTCCAGATGGGGCCATACCAATGACCTATACAGTGGCATTATCACTTCTTTTTTCCTGCTACTGATTCCTCTCCCTATGCAACCAAGCATCTGACTTGCCTTTCTCATTGCTTTGTTGCATTGCTTTCCTGCCTTCAAGTCACTTGAAATAGTGACTCCTAAATCTCTTTCCTCCTCAGTAGTTTCCATTATAGTACCCTTGATACTATACTTAGCCTTTGTGTTTTTGAGACCCAAGTGCATGATTTTGCATTTTTTAGCATTAAACTGTAGTTGCCACGTTCTTGACCATTTCTCAAGCCTACCTAGGTCATTAATCATTTGTTTGACCCCTCCCGGTGTGTCTACCCTGTTGCATATCTTTGTATCATCTGCAAAAAGGCATATCTTCCCTTCAATACCATCTGCAATGTCACCAACAAAGATATTAAAGAGAACTGGACCAAGTACAGATCCCTGGGGTACTCCACTGGTAACATTTCCCTCCATAGATTGCACTCCATTAACTACGACTGTCTGTTTCCCATCCTGCAACCAGGTTCTTATCCATTTAACTGATTTATAATCCACCCCCAGGCTTTCAAGTTTATTTAGCAGTCTGCGATGTGGGACAGTGTCAAATGCCTTACTAAAGTCTAGATATGCTATATCTACAGCTCCCCCTTGATCTATTATTTTCATCACAGAGTCAAAAAAGTCAATAAGATTTGTTTGGCGTGATCTCCCACCAGTAAATCCATGCTTGTTTGGATCCTGTAAGTTGTTTGATTTAAGATATTCCACTACTCTTTCTTTTAATAGTTTTTCCATTACTTTCCCTACTACTGATGTAAGGCTTACTGGTCTGTAGTTACTTGCTTCCTCCTTGCTTCCACTTTTGTGCAGTGGAACTACATTTGCTTTTTTCCAGTCCTCTGGAATAGCACCTGTATTTAGTGACTGGTTAAATAATTCTGTTAAAGGTGTAACCAGCACATCTTTTAGCTCTTTGAGTATCCTTGGGTGTATCCCATCTGGTCCCATTGATTTATCCACTTTTAGTTTTGAAAGTTCTGTTAGGACCTTCTCCTCTGTAAATGTATTTTCATCTACCTTATTTTTATGAATGTCCTTGCAACTTAACTGTGGCCCCATCCCTTCTTCTGTAGTAAACACTGAGCAAAAATAATTATTTAGGTGATCTGCTATTGCCTTGTCGCCCTCCACCAAATGCCCACTCTCTGTCTTAAGTCTTATTATTCCTCCATTTGATTTTCTCCTTTCACTTATATACTTAAAAAAAGTTTTGCCCCCTTTATCTACTGACTGGGCCATTTTCTCCTCAGCTTCTGCCTTTGCACGTCTGATCACTTTCTTAGCATCCTTCCGTCTGTCCAGATACACCTCTTTGTCGTTATTATTTTGAGTCTGTTTGTATTTCCTAAAAGCCATCTTTTTTGCTTTCACACTAGTTGATACTTCTTATGTGAACCACACTGGCTTCCTTTTCCTGGTGCTTTTCCTGACCATTTTGATACAAAGGTCTGTTGCACTTAGCATTGCACTTTTCAGTTTTTTCCACCTCTCCTGCACTCCTTCCAAGTTCCTCCAGTCTGCCAATGAATCACTTAAACATCTCCCCATTTTTGCAAAGTCAGCATTTCTAAAATCCAACACCTTTGTTTTTGTGTGACAGGAGTTGGATCCTGTCTTTATACTAAACCATACTGCTTGATGATCACTGGATCCCAGGTGCTCACCCACATATATATCAGATATCCTATCACCATTTGTAAGAATTAGATCTAATATTGAGTCTTTGCGAGTGGGCTCCCTCACCAATTGCTTGAGAGATGTTCCCTGTAAGGAATGTAAAAATTTGCCACTTGTAGCTGAACTTGCAAAAGACCCCTCCCAATTTACATCAGGTAAATTAAAGTCTCCCATGATTATGACTTCTCCCTTAAAAGCCATTTTAGAGATGTCCAACAATAGGTTCCTGTCCAAATCCTGCCCCTGGCCTGGTGGTCTATAGATTACCCCAATGCGAATAATGTCCTTCTTCCCAGTTTCTATGGTGACCCAAAGGGCCTCAGTTTTGGCTTCAATATTTTGTATTAAAGTAGCATTTATGCTTTTTTTCACATATATTGCTACCCCTCCTCCTATTCTTCCTATTCTATTTTTCCTAAATAAATTATATCCTGGTATAGCTAAGTCCCAGTCATGATTCTCATTGCACCAAGACTCTGTAATTGCCACAAAATCCAGGTTATCCCTTGTAATTATTGCAATTAGCTCTGGAATTTTGTCTCCTAAGCTCCTAGCATTTGCACACATAGCTTTAAGAATTTTGTCTGTGCATTTGTTATTAGTAGCCATGTCCAGAGCGTACAAAATAAATGACAAGTTTAAGGTTGAAATTACCTGTTTGGGGATGTTGCTCAGTATTTGTTTTCTTTTACTAATCGGTAATCATACTCTGTCCTTTACACCATGACTACACCTTACTAAATATAAAGATATAGTACACCTGACCACAATGGTAAATGTTAAAAGGAGGTAAACACCAGTCAGTATGCAATAATAAAATGTTTCACCGAGCAACTTCCCCACACATGCAATGACATTTACAAGAAATCATTACATCAAGAAACATACATAAGTTTACCTAAGAGAGAACTGTAGTGAGCAGATTGGGGATGCCTTTTCATAGGTTTTTAAAAACAGATAATATGCATAAGATGAATTACATACTTTTGAGGCATTAAAGCAGTCCTTTTGTGGTAGTGTTGGTGTGTTGATGTTTCCCTTCTGTTTTCCTTCGGTTTAACGCAGGTATAACGCTATTTTTATAATAACACTTTTATGTCAGCACTTCTATGGAAGCACTACCAGCCTATGGCTATCCAGCCGTATACTAGACTTCAAATAGGAACAATATCCATGTGAATGCAATGATTGCAAACTCCACCCAATACAACCCCCCTTTAAGCTAAGGCCATAAATTAGCTTAGAAAAACAGACATTACATACCAATAAAGGCAGCCAACTATATCTTTACAAAGAGAAAAAAAAAAACTCGCTTTTTCAAAATACCTAGACTATTCAATCATGATATTCATTTGACATAATCAGCAAATGCAGTACAACTTGCTGGGATGTGTAGTTCCACGAATCATACCTAGACTATTCAATCATGATATTCATTTGACATAATCAGCAAATGTCAAAACCAGGAACGACAAGCACTGAACTGATCGCACTGGAAGAGTAAAGGGGGGTACTCACGGGAGAGATGTGTGCTGAGCGATCTTAACACAGACCGCTCAGCACACATCTCTCACCCCGCTCAGCACAGCGCGATGTGCTGAGCGAGGGGGAAAGCCGACGGGGGGCCGCTCACTTCACACAATGGTGAAGTGAGCGACCCGCTAGATTGAGCCTGCATGCAGGCTCAATCTAGCACCGGCGATAGCGATGCGCGGGGCAGCGCATCGCTATCGCTGGAGGGCATACACACGGCAGATCCGTGCTTAAAATCTAAGCAATCTAGCAAGATTGCTTAGATTTTAAGCACGGATCTCTCCGTGTGTACGCCCCTTAAGTCTTGAGCTACTCAGAAACTGCAAAGTAAAATCTTTTCGCAATATTGCGAATACTTCGTTCGCAATTCAGCTAAGCTAATATTCACTCCCAGAGGGCGGCGGCTTAGCGTGTGCACTGCTGCGAAAAGCGGCTAGCGAGCGAACAACTCGGAATGAGGGCCATGGTTTTGTCCAACTGCTAAAAAATTTCCTGCTGCGATCAACTTGGAATTACCCCCTAGATTCTGTCATTTGCTACCACTTTTTATAGTATCAAAATTTGGGTCCCTAAATTAACCATAATGGTGTATTTAAATATATTTCATTATGAGGACATGGCAACATATATTCTAACTGGGACATTTTTTATATAATTTAATTGCAATGCAGTATCCTCATACCCTTGTATCGGTGGATTAATGATTTTCATATGCAATTATTTTTATAAATGAAAAAATAATGTGACATTAAGTCACCTATTAACAGGACCAAACTGCAAGTCACATTCCAGACAAGCAAAACATTTTCTGCAGTTACCCATACAATAACACTAAACATCAATTGGTTGCTAGGGGGCATTACATCCGCACATGTCAGGATTCATGCAGCTGTAGGGTGCTGTTGTCAGGGTAATAAAGAGGAGGGTGGATCCCGTGTACTGTAGGGGGTGTGGTCTAATTGTTAGGTACTGCCATGCCCTCATACCCCCCAAAACAAAGAACATGAACAAAGAAATTAAAACCAGTATGCACAGCTGTGTATACTGCATACCTCCCAACTTTGAAGGGGTAGGAAGAGGGACACCTGCGCGGCAAAGCCACGTGTGACCCGAAAATAAGATTTTACTTACCGATAAATCTATTTCTCGGAGTCCGTAGTGGATGCTGGGGTTCCTGAAAGGACCATGGGGAATAGCGGCTCCGCAGGAGACAGGGCACAAAAAGTAAAGCTTTTTCCGATCAGGTGGTGTGCACTGGCTCCTCCCCCTATGACCCTCCTCCAGACTCCAGTTAGGTACTGTGCCCGGACGAGCGTACACAATAAGGGAGGATTTTGAATCCCGGGTAAGACTCATACCAGCCACACCAATCACACCGTACAACTTGTGATCTAAACCCAGTTAACAGTATGATAACAGCGGAGCCTCTGAAAGATGGCTTCCTTCAACAATAACCCGAATTAGTTAACAATAACTATGTACAATTTATGCAGATAATCCGCACTTGGGATGGGCGCCCAGCATCCACTACGGACTCCGAGAAATAGATTTATCGGTAAGTAAAATCTTATTTTCTCTATCGTCCTAGTGGATGCTGGGGTTCCTGAAAGGACCATGGGGATTATACCAAAGCTCCCAAACGGGCGGGAGAGTGCGGATGACTCTGCAGCACCGAAAGAGAGAACTCCAGGTCCTCCTTAGCCAGAGTATCAAATTTGTAAAATTTTACAAACGTGTTCTCCCCTGACCACGTAGCTGCTCGGCAAAGTTGTAATGCCGAGACCCCTCGGGCAGCCGCCCAAGATGAGCCCACCTTCCTTGTGGAGTGGGCCTTTACAGATTTAGGCTGTGGCAGGCCTGCCACAGAATGTGCAAGTTGGATTGTGCTACAGATCCAACGAGCAATCGTCTGCTTAGACGCAGGAGCACCCATCTTGTTGGGTGCATACAATATAAACAACGAGTCAGATTTTCTGACTCCAGCTGTCCTTGCAATATATATTTTTAATGCTCTGACAACGTCCAGTAACTTGGAGTCCTCCAAGTCACTTGTAGCCGCAGGCACTACAATAGGCTGGTTCAGATGAAATGCTGACACCACCTTAGGGAGAAAATGCGGACGAGTCCGCAGTTCTGCCCTGTCCGAATGGAAAATCAGGTATGGGCTTTTGTAAGATAAAGCTGCCAGTTCTGACACTCTCCTGGCCGAAGCCAGGGCTAGTAACATGGTCACTTTCCATGTGAGATATTTTAAATCCACCTTTTTTAGTGGTTCAAACCAATGAGATTTTAGAAATTCCAAAACCACATTGAGATCCCACGGTGCCACTGGAGGCACCACAGGAGGCTGTATATGCAGCACTCCCTTAACAAAGGTCTGGACTTCAGGGACTGAAGCCAATTCTTTTTGAAAGAAAATCGACAGGGCCGAAATTTGAACCTTAATAGATCCCAATTTGAGACCCATAGACAATCCTGATTGCAGGAAATGTAGGAATCGACCCAGTTGAAATTCCTCCGTCGGAGCACTCCGATCTTCGCACCACGCAACATATTTTCGCCAAATTCGGTGATAATGTTGCACGGTTACTTCCTTCCTTGCTTTAATCAAAGTAGGAATGACTTCTTCCGGCATGCCTTTTTCCTTTAGGATCCGGCGTTCAACCGCCATGCCGTCAAACGCAGCCGCGGTAAGTCTTGAAACAGACAGGGACCCTGCTGAAGCAAGTCCCTCCTTAGAGGTAGAGGCCACGGATCTTCCGTGATCATCTCTTGAAGTTCCGGGTACCAAGTCCTTCTTGGCCAATCCGGAACCACTAGTATCGTTCTTACGCCTCTTTGCCGTATAATTCTCAATACCTTTGGTATGAGAGGCAGAGGAGGAAACACATACACCGACTGGTACACCCAAGGCGTTACCAGCGCGTCCACAGCTATTGCCTGCGGATCTCTTGACCTGGCGCAATACCTGTCCAGTTTTTTGTTGAGGCGAGACGCCATCATGTCCACCATTGGTCTTTCCCAACGGGTTACCAGCATGTGGAAGACTTCTGGATGAAGTCCCCACTCTCCCGGGTGAAGATCGTGTCTGCTGAGGAAGTCTGCTTCCCAGTTGTCCACTCCCGGGATGAACACTGCTGACAGTGCTATCACATGATTCTCTGCCCAGCGAAGAATCCTTGCAGCTTCTGCCATTGCACTCCTGCTTCTTGTGCCGCCCTGTCTGTTCACATGGGCGACTGCCGTGATGTTGTCCTACTGGATCAACACCGGTTTTCCCTGAAGCAGAGGTTCTGCCTGGCTTAGAGCATTGTATATTGCTCTTAGTTCCAGAATGTTTATGTGAAGAGACGTTTCCAGGCTCGTCCATACTCCCTGGAAGTTTCTTCCTTGTGTGACTGCTCCCCAGCCTCTCAGGCTGGCGTCCGTGGTCACCAGGATCCAATCCTGTATGCCGAATCTGCGGCCCTCCAATAGATGAGCACTCTGCAACCACCACAGAAGAGACACCCTTGTCCTTGGAGACAGGGTTATCCGCAGGTGCATCTGAAGATGCGACCCTGACCATTTGTCCAACAGATCCCTTTGGAAAATTCTTGCGTGGAATCTGCCGAATGGAATTGCTTCGTAAGAAGCCACCATTTTTCCCAGGACTCTTGTGCATTGATGTACAGACACCTTTCCTGGTTTTAGGAGGTTCCTGACAAGCTCGGATAACTCCTTGGCTTTTTCCTCCGGGAGAAAAACCTTTTTCTGAACCGTGTCCAGAATCATCCCTAGGAACAGCAGACGAGTTGTCGGCATTAACTGGGATTTTGGAATATTCAGAATCCACCCGTGCTGTTTTAGCACTTCTTGAGACAGTGCTAATCCCATCTCTAGCTGTTCTCTGGACCTCGCCCTTATTAGGAGATCGTCCAAGTATGGGATAATTAATACGCCTTTTCTTCGAAGAAGAATCATCATCTCGGCCATTACCTTTGTAAAGATCCGAGGTGCCGTGGACAATCCGAACGGCAGCGTCTGAAACTGATAGTGACAGTTTTGTACAACGAACCTGAGGTACCCCTGGTGTGAGGGGTAAATTGGAACGTGGAGATACGCATCCTTGATGTCCAAGGATACCATAAAGTCCCCCTCTTCCAGGTTCGCTATCACTGCTCTGAGTGACTCCATTTTGAACTTGAACTTCTTTATGTACAGGTTCAAGGACTTCAGATTTAGAATAGGCCTTACCGAGCCATCCGGCTTCGGTACCACAAAAAGAGTGGAATAATACCCCTTCCCTTGTTGCAGAAGAGGTACCTTGACTATCACCTGCTGAGAGTACAGCTTGTGAATGGCTTCCAAAACCGTCTCCCTTTCGGAGGGGGACGTTGGTAAAGCAGACTTCAGGAAACGGCGAGGTGGATCTGTCTCTAATTCCAACCTGTATCCCTGAGATATTATCTGCAGGATCCAGGGATCTACTTGCGAGTGAGCCCACTGCGCGCTGTAATTTTTGAGACGACCCCCCACCGTCCCCGAGTCCGCTTGAGAAGCCCCAGCGTCATGCTGAGGCTTTTGTAGAAGCCGGGGAGGGCTTCTGATCCTGGGAAGGAGCTGCGTGTTGCTGTCTCTTCCCTCGACCTTTGCCTCGTGGCAGATATGAATAGCCCTTTGCTCTCTTATTTTTAAAGGAACGAAAGGGCTGCGGTTGAAAAGTCGGTGCCTTTTTCTGTTGGGGAGTGACTTGAGGTAGAAAGGTGGATTTCCCGGCTGTAGCCGTGGCCACCAAATCTGATAGACCGACTCCAAATAACTCCTCCCCTTTATACGGCAAAACTTCCATATGCCGTTTTGAATCCGCATCGCCTGTCCACTGTCGCGTCCATAAAGCTCTTCTGGCCGAAATGGACATAGCACTTACCCGTGATGCCAGTGTGCATATATCCCTCTGTGCATCACGCATATAAAGAAATGCATCCTTTATTTGTTCTAACGACAGTAAAATATTGTCCCTGTCCAGGGTATCAATATTTTCAATCAGGGACTCTGACCAAACTACCCCCGCACTGCCCATCCAGGCAGTCGCTACAGCTGGTCGTAGTATAACATCTGCATGTGTGTATATACTTTTTTGGATATTTTCCATCCTCCTATCTGATGGATCTTTAAGTGCGGCCGTCTCAGGAGAGGGTAACGCCACTTGTTTAGATAAGCGTGTTAGCGCCTTGTCCACCCTAGGAGGTGTTTCCCAGCGCTCCCTAACCTCTGACGGGAAAGGGTATAATGCCAATAATTTCTTTGAAATTATCAGCTTTTTATCAGGGGCAACCCACGCTTCATTACACACGTCATTTAGTTCTTCTGATTCAGGAAAAACTATAGGTAGTTTTTTCATACCCCACATAATACCCTGTTTAGTGGTACCTGTAGTATCAGCTAAATGTAACGCCTCCTTCATTGCCAAAATCATATAACGTGTGGCCCTACTGGAAAATACGGTTGATTTGTCACCGTCACCACTGGAGTCATCGCCTGTGTCTGGGTCTGTGTCGACCGACTGAGGCAAAGGGCGTTTCACAGCCCCTGACGGTGTTTGAGTCGCCTGGACAGGCACTAATTGATTGTCCGGCCGTCTCATGTCGTCAAACGACTGCTTTAGCGTGTTGACACTATCCCGTAGTTCCATAAATAAAGGCATCCATTCTGGTGTCGACTCCCTAGGGGGTGACATCCTCATATTTGGCAATTGCTCCGCCTCCACACCAATATCGTCCTCATACATGTCGACACACACGTACCGACACACAGCAGACACACAGGGAATGCTCCTAACGAAGACAGGACCCACTAGCCCTTTGGGGAGACAGAGGGAGAGTTTGCCAGCACACACCAAAAGCGCTATATATATATCAGGGATAGCCTTATAATAAGTGCTCCCTTATAGCTGCTTTGTTTTATCAAAATATCGCCATAAATGTGCCCCCCCTCTCTGTTTTACCCTGTTTCTGTAGTGCAGTGCAGGGGAGAGACTTGGGAGCCGTCCTGACCAGCGGAGCTGTGAGAGGAAATGGCGCCGTGTGCTGAGGAGATAGGCCCCGCCCCTTTTCTGGCGGGCTCGTCTCCCGCTATTTAGAAAAATTAGGCAGGGGTTAAATATCTCCATATAGCCTCTAGGGCTATATGTGAGGTATTTTTAGCCTTTATAGGTAATCATTTGCCTCCCAGGGCGCCCCCCTCCCAGCGCCCTGCACCCTCAGTGACTGCCGTGTGAAGTGTGCTGAGAGGAAAATGGCGCACAGCTGCAGTGCTGTGCGCTACCTTTAGAAGACTGCAGGAGTCTTCAGCCGCCGATTCTGGACCTCTTCTGATTTCAGCATCTGCAAGGGGGCCGGCGGCGTGGCTCCGGTGACCATCCAGGCTGTACCTGTGATCGTCCCTCTGGAGCTTGATGTCCAGTAGCCAAGAAACCAATCCATCCTGCACGCAGGTGAGTTGACTCCTTCTCCCCTCAGTCCCTCGCTGCAGTGATCCTGTTGCCAGCAGGAATCACTGTAAAATAAAAAAACCTAGCTAAACTTTTTCTAAGCAGCTCTTTAGGAGAGCCACCTAGATTGCACCCTTCTCGGCCGGGCACAAAAATCTAACTGGAGTCTGGAGGAGGGTCATAGGGGGAGGAGCCAGTGCACACCACCTGATCGGAAAAAGCTTTACTTTTTGTGCCCTGTCTCCTGCGGAGCCGCTATTCCCCATGGTCCTTTCAGGAACCCCAGCATCCACTAGGACGATAGAGAAAAGGGGTGGCTTGCCGTGAAAGGGGAGTGACATCTGCCGAGTGGACGTGGCCGAGCGCCACGGACCCGTTTTTGGCATTTTGGGGGCGTGCCCAGCGCTCCCCAAGCAGCTGGGCAGCCCCCTGCTCCCCTCCCAGCATTGAATAGATGCCATGCACGTGCGTACGGCATCTATTCAGTGATCACCGTCTGCTTTGCAGAGCAAAGCAGCGGGTGATCAAAGCCTCTCCCAACTGCCCCCCCGCCCGCGGGACAGTGTCCGAATAGCGGGACTGTCCCGCTGAAATCGGGACAGTTGGGAGGTATGCCAATGATAGAAGACGCCGGAAGTCCTGGTGCACGGCAGACATGCAAAAGAGCTTAAAGGCCACTGCCCCCAGGTGAAGATGCTGTTTCCTAAATTATTAAAGCATTAAGTGTCTTGTTTTTATTTTTATATTTTCTTTAAAGGCGGACTATAGGTGCCAGCGGGTCCTTTACGTCCGGACATACTAGCACTTTTGGTTCTTCAAGTGTCGGCATGCTGGGGTAGGATTTCTGTAACCATGATACCCACACCCACCGCCACCAGGGGTGCAGGCCACAGCCCCAGTGCTGGTTGTTGCATGGGAGGTAGACCCCATTTTATCTTTTTGGGGTCCCTTCTTTCTGAGGAATTCTAGCTCTGGGCTGACCATTTTCGGGGGTGGCTAATGAGATGGCAGAGGGACCCCACACTGAGTGTCTCTCCTGCTATAGCATTATCCCCCTGGCTGGTACAGCCTGGTGCTGGTTATTGTTAAATAAGGGGAATCCTACACTGTTGTTGTTTTTTTAATGGGGTGAGTGAGGTAAAATTAGCCAGCGTCTCCCCAGCCATTGACCTCACCTCACATCACTGACTATTACATACCTCCCAACAGCGGAGGATCCAGAAGAAAATGAAAGGGGGGGCACCATGATAGGGGAACGGTAAGTTATATTTACATGCACCTAAGGCACGTGTGCTCCCAGAGAAGGGGTGTGGTATCACAGGGGGCGTGGCCTCACAGAATACGCCATCAGGCAATGATTGGCTGTAGGAGCGCATCCTGGTTTATTGCCAATGTTTCACCCTGATGAAAAGGCTGATTGGGCCTTGAAATGTTGGTCACCTGTTCCATTAGTTATGGGAGCCTGAAAGGCACCCCAGCACAATATAATTATTATAGTTTTTAGTTGGTGGTGGCAGGTGCAGCATACCTTGTTTTGGGCACTGCACTGAGACTCAGACTGCAGGACACGAACTGCCCATCTTTGATTAGCAGAAGCAGCCAGCTAGATCTCCAACAAGCAGCTTAAGACATCTGCAGGACAGCCCTGACACAATCACACAGGCCACCTTTTCACAGCTGAGGCTGAGTTTGACTGCACCTAGCATGGTGGTAAAGGAAGTGGAGGAGGAAGTGCTGGGAAACTGTGCAGTACAGTGAGGGCTAATGAAGCCTTCTGCGCTGTCATAACTAACAGTCTTACTCGATGCTGGCATTGAACCCCGCGCCTGGGCTGGACTCTGGCCAGCTGGCAGTGGGGGAGGTAGGTTGCGGTGTGAGCAGGGGGAGACTGGAGCTGCAGCTCCAGCCTCCCCATTGGTTACCACATCGGCTTACTGTTAGAGCCGCGGCGGGTCCTAGTGCCTGTCGTCTCTTTTATCAAATCTGACTGATGGAAATAACAGTAGCTGCTGCTGTTCTCCTTTGAAAAAAAGAAGTCAGAAATGACAGGAGGGGGGGGGGGGGCATGGGCCCGGGTGGTCCCCCCCCCCCCCCCCCCCCCCCCCTGGATCTACCTATGCCTCCCAACATGACTCATTTTAGGAGGAACAAAATGCTTTATTCCTGTAAGTTCCCCTTAATTTATGATTGCTGTCACCTGTGTTGAGCTATTTCATTTATGAGAAGGGTGTTTTCAAACAGGTGACAGCATTCATAAAGAGGAAAGTCTAGGGAAAGAGCATTTTGTCCCTCCTGGAATTGGTCATGCTGGGAGGTGTGCTATTATAGGTAAGTCCACTGGCGTAACTGCAACCGTCCGCAAGTAAATCTGCTAATATCCCCCCTAAAATGGCCACCGCCTTGGAGGAGACAGATGCTTGTCCTCTAGCATGTCACTCCCCTATCCCTGCGCAGTGCTGCAGCTTTGCCCGGAAGTCCGGGAGTGCTCAGCACTTGCGGTTGCGCAACCCTTTACACCCCTGGCAATGAACATTACACTCCTAGCCATGAGCATGACACCCCCAGCATGAAACCGCTGGCAATGAACATTACACCCCTGGCAACAGCATGACACCCAGAGCATGAAACCCCTGGCAACAAGCATGACACCCCTGGCATTGAGCATTACACCCCTGGCAATAAGCATGACACCCCTAACAACAAGCATGACACCCAGAGCATAAAACCCATGGCACTGAGCAATACACCCCTGGCAACAGAGACGGCCCTAACCAATGATAAAGCTAAATATTTATCTTATATAAAACCCTTTATGAGGTCTAAGAACACTGTACGCTATTTACGTATGAAGTACCGTAAGGGTACGCTCGTTGCGTAACAATCGCTTAGCCGTGGTCGAGACGCTCAAGCGTCACGTTCGCTCACGGCCAAGAGATCACAGGCAGGCACGCTATTGGCTGCTGACTAACGTAATGGTTCACTATAGCGTAACGGACGCTGTATCGGGAGCGGGCTGCTCGAGCGATACAGACGCTCACGAGAATACGCTGTTGGTATCGGGCACACTTATAGGTGAGCGACTACCGTAATGCTACGCTATCAGCGTAGCGGACGCTCGAGACCACGAGGAGATCACGAGCGGCGCAGACGCTCACAATGTTAAACCTTTATCTCTAAACCATAAACAATGTAATATGCTGAAAAACCTTTGTGTAGAGATAGGGTGTAGATGCAACCTAGTGTAACCTTATTAACTTAAAAGCTGTTTGAGCGTCACCGACGCTCTGAGAATACTTAGCACTATAAGAAATACACAGATACCGTGCTTAGGGTCCAACGCCTAATATATATATTATGAATGATATACTTGCAAAAGAATTAACACAATACAAGTCATACACTACAATATAACATAGACTACCTAACCAGATAACTATTCATGAAATACAATACAATACTATTACGTTCAAGGGATTACGAGAGAAAAAGGAGAAGAGAGAGAGAGAGAGAGAGAGAGATATGGCCCATAACAACAAGGAAAGACAATATGATTGCGGAGAAAACTTACGCACAAAGGAAACGATCGCATGCGCCTCTGGACATCCAGCTCCCGATTTTCAGCAATGATAACCGTTGAAGAGTGAGCTGGATGTGATCGGCTTGTCTATTTATGCCCCACACACAATACAATTCAATGGTCCCTACAATCTCAGTGTTCATTGGACACAGGAATTCGGCTTCGCATTATAACAAAAGGTCATAGGTTGATTCATACAGGTGGGCTGTGACTATTTCCAACAGCTCAGGTGGGAGGGAAACTGGGTTTCCCGCCGCATGGATAATTAAGTGCAAATAATAGTAAATGGACATAAACTTCTTATGTCCATAATTATTCGCACGAGCGATTAATCCGCTTCAAACCAACACCGGAATATTGCTAATTAGATACTCTTCCGATGGATACTAAACACCACTGTATTACTCCTGTCTGACCCTTCGTATCAAACAAAGGGGGATTTCTCTGTTCATGAACATTCTACATTAACCAAACTTTCAGAATCTATCAAAGGGACCATGATCTACAAAATACATTATATAGTGAAAATGTGTAACGATTGAGTCGCACGCTACGAACACATGAACTCTACCGTAAATGCACATACCGCGCGCCCGCGGGTGCCCGCAACAGCGAGTATGCGCACGCACGGGAGAGCGCACGCATGCGCAGCGCAGACCTGTGTGAGGTGCAAATATGGCAGTGTGCATAGAGATATTTTTCTGACTTTGACAGTCGACCCTTTGGCAGTCAACAATAACTGCCACCTTCTAAAACATTTCAAAAAGAGAAAAATATATGTCAGGGGTTAATACATTTCCATGGTTGGGTAAGGGAGGAGAGAGGAGAAGGTGTGAAGAGGGTATGACCTAGTGAGATAGCAGAAGCATGTGTGTATGAGTCCATGTTTGGGGGGTCATGTATCATCGTGCCGTACGTGTTGTAAATCAAGCTTCGAGGTATTGCGAAGTATACATTTGAATTCCTTCTTATCCCGTGGTACGGGTCTGTGGATGGGCTGTCAAACTTTACCGAGCTCTTTTCGGCTGTGGTTGTAACAAAATGGGGGAGCACATTTTAGTTGATGATACATGAATGGGGGAGATATGTGATTGCTGATATCTGTGCCTGTATTCCCTATCGACTATGTGTGTCATTACCTGAGGGTTGTAGAAATGAAGAAAAGACATAATTACGGTAAATGCGGTGGTATTCTATGTCAGGTAAATGTACATTCGTCGATTGAGGTCTTGTTTGGTGTCTGTTGAATGCAGTCTTCTTTGTGCTTTTGCCCATAAGGTGCGAGCAAAAGCTTTGTCAATGTCCATAGATTTACAAAAGTGTTGGGCTAGCGTAATTTTAAAATTTCTAGGGAAACTGGGGATCTATGGCAAAGTTCATCAAGAATCTGTGTATCAGGTTGTCAAAACTTCTTCTTTAATCCATCTGTTGTCTGTATATCGGCTCATCAAATTCCTCGTCCAAGTGGGTCTTTTTACCTTGGAGAAAACGGAAAAACAGGTGAAAGAAACGGACCGTAGAAATCGCATTTTCATCACATCATTGTTTCTACATTTGGGTCATAAATCAGATCCATGGGAATTACAGTTTCCTCACTCCTTAAACTCATTACCTCAGGTAGTACTTTTCCAATATAACACAATCCTTCAGAGTTTGGGGCAAGCCACTTTATACGCCTTTCTCCCGCATATGAAATATGCATCATCGGGGAGAACATATGGGACGGAATAGGACATAACCATATTACACACCTTCCATGTGAAATCTCCTAACCCTAATTCTTCCATCTGCTTAGTACACGTATCAGGTTGTACGATATGTGCACAGTATCCTGGTGATACCTCTCCAACTCTCGTAATCCTACTTCCTAAGGTATACCTATATCGGAAAGATTTTTCTCTACTGGCTATGTGGCGTATAAGTTCTGTATCTGTCGGCATTCTATCTGCTCTATATGAAAAGGTCATGGTTTGGTTACTCCATGACACTTCCCAATTTCCCGGCTTTCGGGAATTGGAGATGTTAAAACATATTAGGGACCTATCCACATGATATTGGTGGAGCTTCAAACTAGGAGGACTGGAGATATTAAACCTCCTGTCCACCGGTCTCCCACCCTTTAGCTCAAGTACCTCCCCTATCGTTAAAGGAAATGGTACTAGTCCTGATTTGCTATGACCTTGAGGTACTTGAGAGCATACCCAACAATCTGTTTGATTTAACACACTACCCACTAAGGAGTGATAGTCACTCAAGGGATGCCGGTCCATGTGGATATTAAAACTGGATTGGCATTTCTTGATGCATCCATCCTCAACTACATTGTCACAGAGCCTACAGATACAGTTCTCTTTTCAGCTAACAATGTTTACAAATAACATGGCTGCTAGATCGTTTCCGGTACTCGCCTTTTGCTTGGTGGTTGTGTTGTTATTGGAAATTTACACCTCTGTCTCAGTCATCGGGATCTTTCTGGATCCTTTCTCGACCTCACTGGTACTCTCGCCGGAACAGACTGCTCTGGTCAACATCATGGTCAACAGGAAAATCCATATCACAGTCTCTTTGGGCAAGTCCATCTTACAGGAGGAGAAAAGAAGAAATTTGTAATGGGGTACAGAAAATCAGTTTGAGGGGGAGAGAGACTTGTTACGATAATTAAGTTCTCTAGTCTTGTTGTTCTTCTTGTTCTGTCGTCATCTCAAAGGTGCTGTCTCTCAGTCTTCCAAACGAACATTCCGGTGATGCAATATTTCTTCCAAACCAGCGATCTTTCTGTAAGGAGCAAAAATCTTGCATTACCATTTGTCTGATGTGTGACATACCATCTTTAAAACATGAAAACATGAGTGAGAAGAGGGAGAGGGGAAAAAAAAAAACAACGAGAGAGAGAATCGTTCACATATGTATATACATATATATATATATATAACATAACACATCAATAAACAACAGAGAAAAAAACATTTTTCAAACATAAACATTTTCTAAAACATTGTCAGATCATCAGGCTGTCATATCTACATGTCCAATGGTTTCCTTGCGCAGTCCCTCCCCCCAGCACTTCCATATTCCATTGTCTGTATCTGGCCAGAATACATTGGTGCGGATAGGTCATGCTGGGGTTTGGTAGACTTCTGCAAAGACCAAGTATATATGCAATGTTTGAATCCTACCAATAATCGTCAGAGATGGGGAGAGAGAAAAAGAAACATTTCACAGATACATTTACAACGTTTCACCCGGTCATTCCTGTGTCTTCAGGGAATGACCTCCCAATTTTTTTAACTATTACCTCAGGCTTACCATCAGTCCTAATGATCACCTTTCCTGATTGCACATTATGGGTGTGGCTCAAAATTCTTCCTATATGGTCCCTGTTTATAATTGTGTGTGTTTTAATTTTGCTCATTTCTTGGTCTAGGGGGTCTGACTTTATGTGGGTTATTACAGTTGCTGGCATAATGCCCTTCTCTTCTACAATGATAACAAACCCTGGGTTTCCTCCAAGTGTCAGTGAAATGGGGTCTTGGCTGATTTGATGCCTCCTCAAACGCTTGGATGCTCATCACCATCAACCGCTTTCCCTGTACTTCCCTGCTTCCTTGGATATCATGGTTATGTCGTTGTCTAAGGGGCTGATGTGACTTTTGTCTACTTCCTGATCTACAATCTCTTGCAAAATGACCTTCCTTCTGGCAATTGTAACAGATTTCCACATTTAAATTTCTCGCAGGGGTTTGGGGCTTATGCTGGAGTGGTCTTGTGGTTAGGGCCTGTATACTTGCGGCCATTAATTTATCACTTTGTGACTCTCTGTATCTGGTGATATTTCGATCAATATCAATAGCGGCCTCTCTTAATGCGGCCACTGAGATATTTCTCCAGTTTGGGTTGGTGGTCTGTACCCTTGTACTCAATACCTCCTTTAAACCATTCATTAATACCTTAACCGCTATTTCTCTATGCTGTGCGCATGTTTGATGTCTGTGATCCCAGTGTTCCTAGCCATTACTTGCAGTGCTCGATTGAAATAATTGGAGATACTTTCCCCTTCGTTTTGTCTTATGGAGAAGATTTTGTTCCACTCGACAATGGCTGGGAAATATATTTCTAACTGTTGGTTGATCTGCTTAATACATTCCTGATTGTGTTCCTCCGTACAAGGTGCCTCCGTGTCTAATTTACAATCAGCAATGAACTTTTCAGGGTCAACACTGGAGGGCAAACATGTCCTCAGCACTGCTCGCCACTCTTTGTTGGTGAGTTCTGTGGAGTTTCCTAGTTCTTTAACAAACCTTTGACATGCTACTAGATTTTTCCTAGGATCAGGAAATTCAGACATAATTGATCTCAATTCGGTCCGGGACCAGAGACAGCGCATTGCACTGTCCTTGACGGGAATGATTCCCTGATCGTCAGTCTTCCCATTGGGGACTGCGATCACCCTGACCGGATCAAACTCAACTACATCATTTTGTGTTGATCTTACAATATGGGTTACATCTGTTTGTGCGTGATAGAAAACATTGTACGTACCTGTGGACACGACCTCACCTGACCCTCCGTTAGGGGGTTTGATTATTGCCTTTACCGATTTGGTCGCGTCCACCTGGATGTCTTGTAGGATGGCTTCTGGAAGAGGTGCCGACATTGTTCTGGGCTCACTTTCTTGTTTGTATTCCTGAGGGAAGTTTGACATGGGGTGCAACTTGCATAGGTTAATAGTTGTACATTTAACAGTATTACAATTATCATTGTTACATTTATTACACTTATTCTTATCATCTATACTACAGTTGCTAAGAGCGTTTTTATTGTTCAACCTTGTGCTTTTCTCCGCAACCATAATCCTCTCCATTGCCATGTCTCTCCTCTCAAGATAAGAGTCAGATAAGTCAATTAAATCTCTTTGCAATTCACTTTCCTGTTGCCATAACTGCAAATAATCATAATGTTTGATTCGTCTCTTTGCTGGTTCAATGAGACCTATCCTTCTCCTTAAATTCATGAACACTTCTGGGCTGAAGCTACCTATTCTTGGGAATTTCTCCCCGTCATGCATTGTCATTCTTTCCCATTCATCACATAAAATTTCTGTGTGCCTTCCGTATTTTTCACACATTACGTACCTTGCCGACCCGATTGGTCGGTTTATAGAATCAACCCGAACCGAGGTTGATCGCCCCCTTCCTGAACAACTGGCCCCCATAATTTGCAGGTGTTACGGAACCTTACAAAAAACCAAGATATTCACGATAGGTTGGCGGTGAAGTTTACCGAGCACCTCACTCACTCGCCCACGCCGACCAATACGACCTGATCACACTGATATAGTGCTGGCGTACTCGACCCAGGGCCCCTATTAACCTTTGTTTACTGGAACATGTGGGTGTGATCCGAAGAGCATTAACCCTTTCCAGTAAAGGTGTGGTTGTCAGATAGTTCCTGAGTGACCAGCGAACTTCCCTTTTTGAAAAAAATAAAAAATTACACAAATCACGTTAGAATGTACAAATAGCGTTTATGACCTTCGTACACAAATAGTACCGGTCAGGTTTACTAATGCACACAATTACGTGCGGTACAATCGTTCAGCACATAAGCAACTAATCTTATGTACGGAGCGACCAGCGGAATCGAAAATTGCGGCTGCGAATTCCTTCAGCAAGAGCTTGTATGGCCTATATGGGTGTTGCACCAACCCTTTTTTTGGTGTTGTGCCTGTGGACTCTATAGCGGACTTCCTTGTCTGCTGTACCTAGACCTCCTGGTCTGTTATGACCTCCTGGTCTGCTACAGTATGACCTCCTGGTCTGCTATACTCTAATGCTCAAATTTTATGTTTAACCAAGGATGCCTCCCTAGCCACCGTGCATGTCACTTACACGTATGTACCTCACGAGAACTCGATGATTTCTTTTAGTTCAATCCTCAAAATTGTAAAAACACACTCACTCACCACATATACACTTTTGTTTCTATTTCTATTTCTGCGCAGAAATTTCTCTTTAGACCAGATGTGTTACAAATTAGGAGAAGGATCTATTAATTTAAATTTCGAATTTAAAATAGATTTGCGCTACTTATCGCCTGTTGCGCTATTTATCGCGTTGAAATGATACTATCGTGTGACTTGAGTTACGTGGGCGTACCCAGACGCTCCGTTGCGTAATTTACGCTGCGTGCGTCGGCCTTTGCGCACGCGAGTCTCTCCCTTTGTTAGAGACACGTGTACACCAGTCTTTGTCCACCGTAACACAACTAACACGTTTTATCAATGTAGATGATCCTCGATCATCTACCGCACACCACACCAATCTCTCCTTTTACCTTTAGGTAGAGCTGTGTGTATTTCTATACCTTAACTGTATTACCTTTACTCTTTAACTATGAAAATAGCGGCAAATCTCTCTTAGTACGTTTATCAATTATACAATGGCAAACAGGAGAGTGATATATGAAAATACACAAATGAAAAGAAATGCAGATATGCGTGCGTGTGTACGCAAGACAGAAATAAACAGTTTCAAAAAGACACTATCGTTTTGTTCTTACCTCCGGTCCCGGATTCCTTCAGCACCCTTTACTAAGCGAAGCAGACGCTTATCCAAACAGCACTACAAGGAATATGACCTCCCGCCCTTTGCTGCTGGATAATGTCTGCTGAAATTACCTAGTGCAGATATGTGAAGGACGGGCGAGCCTCCAATTGATAAAGCTAAATATTTATCTTATATAAAACCCTTTATGAGGTCTAAGAACACTGTACGCTATTTACGTATGAAGTACCGTAAGGGTACGCTCGTTGCGTAACAATCGCTTAGCCGTGGTCGAGACGCTCAAGCGTCACGTTCGCTCACGGCCAAGAGATCACAGGCAGGCACGCTATTGGCTGCTGACTAACGTAATGGTTCACTATAGCGTAACGGACGCTGTATCGGGAGCGGGCTGCTCGAGCGATACAGACGCTCACGAGAATACGCTGTTGGTATCGGGCACACTTATAGGTGAGCGACTACCGTAATGCTACGCTATCAGCGTAGCGGACGCTCGAGACCACGAGGAGATCACGAGCGGCGCAGACGCTCACAATGTTAAACCTTTATCTCTAAACCATAAACAATGTAATATGCTGAAAAACCTTTGTGTAGAGATAGGGTGTAGATGCAACCTAGTGTAACCTTATTAACTTAAAAGCTGTTTGAGCGTCACCGACGCTCTGAGAATACTTAGCACTATAAGAAATACACAGATACCGTGCTTAGGGTCCAACGCCTAATATATATATTATGAATGATATACTTGCAAAAGAATTAACACAATACAAGTCATACACTACAATATAACATAGACTACCTAACCAGATAACTATACATGAAATACAATACAATACTATTACGTTCAAGGGATTACGAGAGAAAAAGGAGAAGAGAGAGAGAGAGAGAGAGAGATATGGCCCATAACAACAAGGAAAGACAATATGATTGCGGAGAAAACTTACGCACAAAGGAAACGATCGCATGCGCCTCTGGACATCCAGCTCCCGATTTTCAGCAATGATAACCGTTGAAGAGTGAGCTGGATGTGATCGGCTTGTCTATTTATGCCCCACACACAATACAATTCAATGGTCCCTACAATCTCAGTGTTCATTGGACACAGGAATTCGGCTTCACATTATAACAAAAGGTCATAGGTTGATTCATACAGGTGGGCTGTGACTATTTCCAACAGCTCAGGTGGGAGGGAAACTGGGTTTCCCGCCGCATGGATAATTAAGTGCAAATAATAGTAAATGGACATAAACTTCTTATGTCCATAATTATTCGCACGAGCGATTAATCCGCTTCAAACCAACACCGGAATATTGCTAATTAGATACTCTTCCGATGGATACTAAACACCACTGTATTACTCCTGTCTGACCCTTCGTATCAAACAAAGGGGGATTTCTCTGTTCATGAACATTCTACATTAACCAAACTTTCAGAATCTATCAAAGGGACCATGATCTACAAAATACATTATATAGTGAAAATGTGTAACGATTGAGTCGCACGCTACGAACACATGAACTCTACCGTAAATGCACATACCGCGCGCCCGCGGGTGCCCGCAACAGCGAGTATGCGCACGCACGGGAGAGCGCACGCATGCGCAGCGCAGACCTGTGTGAGGTGCAAATATGGCAGTGTGCATAGAGATATTTTTCTGACTTTGACACCAACATGATGCCCTAGGCAAGATTTTGGCTGGTGCCCCCTAGTACCACCGCTAATTCTGCCTCTGACCCTGCACCCCTTTCCCGGCACCATCACCCCTCACTCTCATTCTTAGCAGTCCCCATTTGGTGCTCCTATCCCCTATATTTTAAACAGAAACAGTGCGCACATTCGGCGCACAGCCCAAAAAGGGGTGTGTTCTTGGTGGGAAGGGGCATGGCCACAAAATATTACCCCCAATTCAAGTTACACCACACAGTAGTGCAACTTTATTCACATTATAACATGCAATAGTGTACTTTATTCGTTTACATCACACAGTAGTACCACTATACCTTCTATGTCACTCCTCACAGTAGTGCCCCTTATTCACATGACATCACACTGAATTGCCCCTTATTCACATTACACCACACCATTTTGCTCTTAATTCACATTACACCTCACAGTAGTGCCCTTTCTATACGGTACGCCACACAGAAGAGCACCTTATACGCATACTGCCACACATTAGTAATGCGGCTTCCTCCTGTCAATCAGCATACGAATGGATGTGCGATTAGAATTTTCATACCAGCCTGTCGCTGACCGGCGATGCCTGTTGTTGTTGCGTGTGCGCATTGCGGTGCATGCGCAGTTATCAGCTGATCGGTCGCTGTGTGAAAACGCACAGCAGTGATCAGGGCTGAATCGGGCCCATTGTCCCTTACACATATGCCGCATATTATTAATGCCCTTATACACATAATGACACATAGTGCCTCTTATACATATGCTGCACATTATTAATGCATTTATACACATGACACACATAATGCCCCTTACACATATGCCAAACACTATTGCAGAACCAAAACACCTGTACACAGCACTCACAACGCCACTAACACTGTGACCTCTGCCTCTGCTTGGATACAGATGTGTCATACATCTTGCCTCAAAACACCATGCAGCAGGAGATGCATGGCGTGAGTCAGCTGGCAGCTCTAGACCAGCTCTCCTAACATCTGGCACCTTTTTTGCCGAAAATGCATCTTATTTGCATTGCTATTGACTAGGATGCACAAGCAGCTTCTGCTGATTAAAATTATATGCAGCATGCCTATATTCTGTGTGTGACTGTGGCTGTATCGGCATATGAAATGTTACGTTACAGTGATTTCCAGGAATACACTGTAACATAGTATTTCATATGCAGATACAGCCATAGTCACACACAAAATATAGGCATGCTGCACATCATTTTAATCAGCAGAAGCTGCTTGTGCCCCTAGGCATTCCAAATGCCCTAGGCATTTGCCTAGTTTGCCTATGACCAGGGTTGGCTCTGCCTGGCAATGAGAATGACAGTTAGAGCATGAGCATGATACCCCTGGCCATGAGCATGACACGCCCAGAGCATGAAACCCCTAGCATTGAGCATTACAATCCCTGGCAATGCGTATTACACCCCTGGTAATGAGCACGACACCCAGAGCATGAAACCCCTAGCAATGAGCATGACACCTAGACCAAGAAACCCCTGGCAACGAGCATCACACCCCTGGCAAATGAGCATGACACCCAGAACATGAAACCCCTGGTAACAAGCATTACTTCCCTGGCAATGAGCATGACACCCAGTGCATAAAACCCTGGTACCGAGCATTACAACCCTGGCAATGTGCATGACACCCAAAGAATGAAACCCCCAGCACTGAGCATGGAACACAGAGCATGAAACGCCTGGCAACGAGTAGGTAATTTAAAAGTAATTAGAAGCCTTACTGTGGGGCATAATGTGTCAGGGGCATTGTGCTATGTAGCATAATGTATCACAGGCATTATGGTGTGTGGCATAATGTATCACGGGCATTGTGGTGTGTGACATAATGTGTCAGGGGCATTGTGGTGTGTGACATAATGTGTTCCAGGCTTACAGTGTATGGCATACTGTATCATGGGCATTGTGGTGTGTGGTATAATGTTTTAGGGGCATTGTGGTGTATGGCATAATGTGTTACAGGCATTACGGTGTGTGGCATAATGTGTCAGGGGCAGTACGGTGTGTGGCATTTTGTGTAATGGGCATTACTATAAGGAGAAAAAATTACAAACAATGTATGGGGCATGAACCAGGATTTTTTTTCCTGTGATGGCCAATATCTGAGCGTGCAGGTTGCAAAACTGGTGTATAAGGTAGCCTTTTCTTGCAATGCTACGCCCCTTTTTCGAGCGCATGCCTACGGTGCATGCAAATTCTTTACTTTTTTTTGCATGCCTACGGTGCATGTTAATTCTTTATTTTTTAAATCGCAATGAGGGGCACCAGAAACTTTTTTGTCTTGGGAGAGCAAAATTTCTAGTTATGCCACTGGGTAAGTCCTTGAAAAAAAATCAATTTAGGGGTTGATTTATCAACAAGTTTTTTCATACGCAACAAGTTTTAAAATTTGATGTGTATGATAAATGGTGCTCCAGCCAAGCAGCTCCCAACTAACATGTGTTTGAAAAATTTGTGTGTTTTTTCTTTTGGGGGACTATTGTGTGGGGTTCCTTTTTGCTCCGTTGTTTTCATTTCATTTTCTATTAACAGTTTCTTGTGTAGTGCAGCAAATTTAATTGTGCTTCCCAATTGGAAACAACACTGGGAGAACAAAACTGGGTAACAGGGAGTCACTGAGGTAGGAAGGCCCTGCTTGCAAGCTTACAATCTATAGGGTAATAGGCTTTGATACCGTACACAAAGATAAAGCTGGTGTTATCTACTGCATGTTGGTCCACCAGATTGCAAAGTTTTTAGTGGGCTGTATGATACAGTATGGTCAAACAGCAATTTTTTAACATACTGTAGCTTACATTCTAAAGGAGAGGGGCAGACAGACATGGGTGACACAGATGGGGTAGACAGAGAACATGGAACAAAGGGTTAGGATGAGATTTGGCTGGGTTTGGTGAAGAAGAGGGTCTTGAGAGCCCATTTGAAGTTCTGTAGAGGGGTGGAGGTTATAAAGGGGACAGTTGGAGAATTCCAGAGAAAGGGAGCAGCACATGAAAAATCTTGGAGGAAGGAGTAGGAGGAAGTAATCAGTAGGCAGGAGAGTCGGCATGCATTAGCAGAGTGAAGAGGATGGGTGGGAGTGTAAAGGGAGATAAGGTCAGAGATATAAATGGGAGAGGAGTGGGTGAGGGCTTTGTAGGCGAGTGTGAGAAGCCTGAATTGGATTCTGAAAGGAAAGGGAAGCTAGGGAAGGGCTTGTAGGAAAGGATAGGTGGACGTAGTGCATTTGATGAGGAAGATGAGCCAGGCTGCAGCACTAAGGATAGATTGGAGTGGAGAGAGGCATTTGTCAGAGATGCTAGTGAGGAGGAGATTACATTAGTCTAGCCTGGAGATGACCAGTGAGTGGATAAGGGTATTAGTAGCATCCTGGGTGAGAAAGGGTCTGATCCTAGAAATATTTTTGAGATGTAAACAGCAGGTTTGTGTGAGGTGCTGAATGTGTGGTTTGAAGGAGTGGTAGGAGTCAAGGATTATTCAAAGACAACACACTTGGGGGCTAGAGGAGAAAGTTGTGCCATCAACAGATAAGTAAATTGTTGGAAGTGAGTTTGTGTGCGAGGGTGGGAAGATGATCAGCTCAGTCTTAGACATGTTAAGTTTAAGAAAGTGCTGGGACATCCAAGAAGAGATAGCAAATAGAATAGACAGTTGTAGATACAAGTGAGGAGAGCGGGGAAGAGGTTTGGAGAGGAAAGGTAGATTTGAGTATCATCAGCAAACATGATATTGGAAGTCAAAAGAACTAATAAGTTCACCTAAAGAGGATGTAAAGAGATAGAAAAAGAGAGGACCAAGAACAGAATCTAGGGGACACCTACAGTGGAAGTGTGTGTGTGTGGGGGGGGTGGAGTCATGAGAGGAGACAGAGAAGGAACGGTCAAAGAGGTAGGAAGACAGCATAGAGAGGGCAGTATCACGCAGACCACTTGAGTGAAGGATTTACAGAAGGAGAAGGTGATCCACAGTGCCAAGAGCAGCAGAGAGTTCAAGAAGAATAAGCAGAGAGTAGTGGCCCTTAGATTTGGCAGCATGGAGGTCATTGCAGACTTTTGTGAGGGCAGTTTCAGTGGAGTGGAGAGGACAGAAGCCAGACTGGAATGAGTAAAGCAGTGAGTGTGAGGGAAGAAAGGCAGTTGTAGACAATACGCTCAAGGAGTTTTGAGGCAAAAGGGAGGAGAGAGATGTGTCGGTAGTTGGAGATGGTGTTTGGATCAAGGGAAGGTTTTTTTAAGAATAGAAGAGATGAGTGCATGTTTGAAGGCAGAGGGGACAGTGCCTGATGAGAGAGACAGATTGAGAAGGTGGGCAAGATGGGAACACGCAGAAGGAGAGAGGTAGTGGGAGGGGATAGGGTCAAGTTGGGAGGTGGTGGGGGGATGGATGAGGGCCATGACTTCCTCACCAGATACATGGAAGAAAGATGTTAGACTTAGTGAGAGGTACGGGAAGGGGTGGTAAGGGATAGGAGGGTGCAGGTTGCTGATGGTATGGTGGGATGTGATGTCCTGATGCATGTAGTCAATTTTGGATCTGAAGTAGGTGGCAAAGTCAAGAGCAGAGAGTGAGGAGGGGAGATGGACATAGGAGTGAGTTGAGAAGAGGTGCCGGGGGTTGGAAGACTGGGAGGAGATGAGGTTCTTGAAGTATGACTGTTTAGCAAGGGAAAGGGCAGCACTGAAGGATGAGGACAAAAGTTTGAAATGTAGGAAGTCTGTCTTAGAGCGTGATTTCCACCAGTTACTCAGCAGTACGTGAGCATTTTTTGCAGATATTTGGTGCGTTTGGTGTGCCAAGGTTGAGGTGTTGTGAGGGTGAATAGTGGTTGGTGGAGCGACAGAGTCAAGAGCAGAAGTAAGGGATGCATTGTATAGGGAAGTGGCTTGTTCAGGGCATGAGAGAGTGAGAATAGGAGAGAGAAGTGAATCAAACAGGGAGGATAGGGATGTGGTGTCAATAGCCTCAATGTTACGCTTAGTGAAGGCAGCCTTAGGAGGTAAAGATGGGGGAAGCAGAAAGATAAGTTAAAGGAGAGCAGGTGGTGGTCAGAGAGGGGAAATGGGGAGTTGTAGAAATCAGAAATATCACAGTGGTGAGTGAAGGCCAGATCCAGTGACCTCCTATTCACATGGGAGAGTGAGGAGGTCTACTGAGAGAGATATAGTGGAGAGGTGAGTTTAAGGAGCTTAGAGGCAGGGGATTTGTGGGGATATCAATAGGTATGTTGAAATCTCCTAGGATAATAGAGGGGATAATAGAGGGCATCGCCGGTCAGCGACAGGCTGGTGCGAAAATTCTAATCACACAGCCATTTGCATGCTGATTGACAGGAAGAGGCCATTTGTGGGTTGTAACTGACCGTTTTCTGGGAGTGTCAGGAAAAACGCAGGCGTTCCCAAGCATTTTCAGGACGAGTGAGTGACGTCAGCTCCGGCCCCCGATCAGCCCGGTCTCATTGCACTGTAGGAGTAAGTCTTGGGCTACTCACACACTGCACACACAGGGCAAATCATTCAATGGTGAGTGAGCTGCGAACGGATTTGCAGCTCGGCGTACACATGCGATCGCACAATTGCACAGCGAATGTACACTCCTCTTGGACGGCGACTATCTGATTGCAGGACAACAATTTTAGCAGCCTAGCAATCAGGTCTGAATCACCCTATAAGTCAGGTAGTTCAGTGTTATTTAATCAGAGTCAACAATCATGAGGTTACTGGTATGAAGAATAAGTGAACTCACATTTGTTTGCTTTTTAAATTAGTTCTTCAGTTTTCAGTTTTTTTATGGATTTGTCTCCTTATGTTTCCCTTCTGTTTCTCTTTGGTTGAACGCTGGTAGAACGCTGTAGTTATGTGTCAATTTTATCACACTTTGATAAATATGCACACTTTAATAATATATGCACAGCCTACAGGATGAAACTTAAGTAGTGAAAAGGGATGGACATCACATCGCGATGGTTCGCAATCATTAATGTTTTCATTGTGATGGCAGTGGTTTTACCATTCGATGGTGGCATTCCGATGTTTGCCACCATCAAATGGTGAACATTTGATGGTGTTGTGATTGTCCCGCCCCCCAGTCCCATCCCTGGCTGGCCATGCTGCAAAGGTTTTGCACATGCATGCCATACTTGCCTACCTGACCCTCTCCATGAGGGAGAAAATGCTCTGTTCCTGGACTTTCCCGGTAATGTATGTTTGCCATCACCTGTGGTGAGCTAGTTAATTGATATTATTTATTTATTAACAGTTTCTTATATAGCGCAGCAAATTCCGTTGCGCTTTACAATTGGAAATAACAATGATATAACAAACTGGGTTATAACAAACAGTCATAGAGGTAGGAAGGCCCTGCTCGCAAGCTTACAGTCTATGGGAAATAGGCATTGATACACAAGGAAAGGTGCTATCCATTGCATAGTTGTTCGCCAGATTGCAAAGGTTCTTGGTGGGCTGTACGATATGGTCATACAGAAATGATGAACTGGGTTCGAGAGGAAGGGAAAGTGAAGAATGAGAAGACATGTGAGGATAAGTGTGGACTGTACAGAGTGGATGCAATTTGATAGGAAGGTTTATGAAAGTTATGTGGGCGGTTCTGGAATTTGATATGCTTGCCTACAGAGTGAGTTTTCAGGGAACGCTTGAAGGTTTGGAGACTAGAGGAGAGTCTTATTGTGCGTAGTAGGGCATTCCACAGAGTGGGTGCAGCCCGATGAAAGAGTGGGAGCGAGTAATGAGTGTGGATGAGAGACGCAGGTCTTGTGAAGAGCGAAGAGGTCGGGTTGGGAGATATTTTGAGATAAGCGAAGTGATGTACATTGGTGTAGTTTGGTTAATGGCCTTGTGTGTGAGTAAAAGTATTTTATATTGAATGCGGTAGAATACAGGTAACCAATGGAGGGACTGACAAAGTGGATCTGCAGACGATGAACGTCTAGCGAGGAAGATTAGCCTAACCGAATGGATTGTAGTGGTGAGAGTCTCGTTTTGGGAAGACCAGTTAGGAGACTATTGCAATAATCAATGCGGGAGATAATGAGAGTGTGGATTAGAGTTTTAGCAGTGTCTTGTGTAAGGTATGGTCGTATTTTGGATATGTTTTTTAGATGCATGTAACATGATCTTGAGACAGATTGAATGTGGGGAACAAAGGACAGATCAGAGTCAAGGGTGACACCTAGGCAGCGAGCTTGTGGGGTAGGGTAGATAGATAACAGAGGAAAAGAAAGAAATCTCTTGGTTGGTGCACTCTTAGGGGAAAGACGTGTGTCAATGTGTATATATGAGAGAAAATTAAATATTACTTTTATTAGTATAATTAGAATATTGGCCCTCATTCCGAGTTGTTCGCTCGGTATTTTTCATCGCATCGCAATGAAAATCCGCTTAGTACGCATGCGCAATGTTCGCACTGCGACTGCGCCAAGTAACTTTGCTATGTAGAAAGTAATTTTACTCACGGCTTTTTCATCGCTCCGGCGATCGTAATGTGATTGACAGGAAATGGGTGTTACTGGGCGGAAACACGGCGTTTCAGGGGCGTGTGGCTGAAAACGCTACCGTTTCCGGAAAAAACGCAGGAGTGGCCGGAGAAACGGTGGGAGTGCCTGGGCGAACGCTGGGTGTGTTTGTGACGTCAACCAGGAACGACAAGCACTGAACTGATCGCACAGGCAGAGTAAGTCTGAAGCTACTCTGAAACTGCTAAGTAGTTAGTAATCGCAATATTGCGAATACATCGGTCGCAATTTTAAGAAGCTAAGATTCACTCCCAGTAGGCGGCGGCTTAGCGTGTGTAACTCTGCTAAATTCGCCTTGCGACCGATCAACTCGGAATGAGGGCCATAGTCCCTCAATAAAAAAATAAAAAACGTAATTAGTTATTAAATTTACTGATGAATATCAATGTAAAAAGCAGGCAGCAGCGGCAACGGAAATAAGTTCCACATATAAAGTCCTAGATTGGATTATTTTGCGCAACCAGTGGTTCGACACTAACACAGGTGTATTGTCTGTAGGAATAAATAAGGTAAAATACCTAGCTATCCAACAATGTATGGTAAAGAATGTTCATATAAACCACCAGAATAATTATGAGGGAGAGATATAGTAACAGAATGAATCTGCTGTCAATGTTAGACCAGAGTGTCCCTACATCTCCAGCCTACTAAACCGAGTATTCCCAGGTGGTCTCCCACCTGGTACTGACACGGCCCTATACTGTATAGCTTCCAAGATCAGATGAGGTTGGGCACATGCAGTATGGTATGATAGTAGGTTACAGGAATCTTAATTGCCTCCTCTCCAGAATCATTGATGAGAGTTCGTGAAGAAATGGAGAAGAGAAGAATAGAAGCGGGATCTGCTGTTGGTGTTAGGCAGTGTAGTGAGCCTACCAGTTGAAAAACTGCCGTATGTAACACTGGATCACCAATGAGAGTCCCTGAGAGGAAATGGAGATTACTTATTTATATTAACACCATTGGCGGTGAAGAAGAAAACAACACACGCGTAAGCCTATTAACTTGGTGAAAAAATTAAAACAAAGAAACCACAAAGCAGGGATAGATATATACCTCCTGGTTGGAGCTGGTACCAGTTAAACGGAATCCTTAACCGGATAAGTACACCTGTGAATAGTGAGTTATCAATAGTTCCTGGTTTGACGTCACAAACACGCCCTGCGTTCGGCCAGCCACTCCCCCGTTTCTCCAGACACTCCCGCGTTTTTCCCTGACACGCCTGCGTTTTTTAGCACACTCCCGGAAAACGCTCAGTTACCACCCAGAAACGCCCCTTTCCTGTCAATCACTCGCCGATCAGCAGTGCAACTGAAAAGCGCCGCAGGATCAACAGCAAAACTGCTAAGTTTTTAGTAAAATGACTAAGCACATGCGCACTGCTTACAATGTGCATGCGCATTTAGCAACAAATCGCAGCATAGCGAAAATCGGCAACGAGCGAACAACTCGGAATGACCACCTATATTCCTAAGTATTCCTGATGAGAGGATTAGAGCGAACACTGAATATATGGTCACAACAGGGGCATGAAGTCCCGTTGGTGCAAACTTGTACATGTGTTTATTTCTATCACATTCACATGTAGGTGATTAAAGGTACACCCAATGCCGAGATCATACAAAAAAAGAATTAATTCAGGAAAAAATCTGTGAGATAAATAGTAGGCAATTATTGCAGTGCCCACTAAGTCAAACAGCACCCCGATTCAAATCACCACTGGGTTATGGTAAAACAGTGTTACACTAGTATAGGGATGTGTTGCTGCTAAATCCGTCTTGTGCCTTGAAAGAAGCTACTATTTTCATGTATCAGATACTTCATTATTGTTCGGGCAAACAGTTGTGAGTGGAAACCACCACAGAATGAATTGATAGAAGGTATAATTACAGTGTATACACAAAATGTTTCACCTGTTGCAAAGACACACTAAAAATAGTACTAAGACAGAGTATGCGTGAGAACACAGAAGAAGCCTTATTTGAGCAGCACTTGTGTGCTATGAAAAGAATAGATGTAACACAAATGGTTCAGTATAGTCCCATAATAAATCTGTGTTTTAATCAGTTAATTGGTTCCTGTAGGCAGATGTATAGTATCTTGTAGTACCTGGGAAAATAAAACTTACTATGGTGGCATGGGGTATAGTCACAGTGCATAGTGCATACACGAAATACTGTATATCCTCTTGACTAAATGAGCATTAGCAAATTCAGAACAATATTAAGGTAGCCACCACCAAATAAATTGATAACAAGTATAATTTCAATATATACACAAAATGTTTTCCCTATTGCAAAACCATACTAAAATGGTACTTAGACAGAGTAGGCATGTAAACACAGAAAAAAACCCTATGCACTTATGTGCTATGAACAGGATAGATGTACCATGGATAGTTCAGAGTAGTCACTTATACCCCTTTCACACAGCCCAAAATTTCCCGGGTTATTGCACATGAACGCGCACCAACCCGGGAAATTTCTCGGTGTGAAAGGGTACAGGGTCAAAATCCCGGGATTCCTGCCCCGGCATTTCAACCCTGCAATCGTCCAGGGTTGGTCCCGGGATTCTCCCGGGAACCTAGTCTGTGTGAACGGGAGCCGGGTCAATGCGCCCCGGCTCCTGTTCACTTTCTATGTAGCAGGCGGCGCTTGGAGATCATGTGATCTCTTGCGCCGCCCCCGCCGCGTCACTGCTGACGTCAGCAACCCGGCAATATGCCGGGCTACTGACTGCGGTACGCAAGGGGTCTTACCCGGGAATGTCCCTGCATGATCCAGGGACCAGTATTCCCGGGTAAGACCCCTGCATATCTGGTGTGAAAGGGGTATAAATAAATCTGTGTTTTGAACAGCTAATGGTTCCTATAGGCAGGTGTATAGTATCTTATGGTACCTGGGGAGATCAAAAACTGGCTGTGGTGGTATGGGGTATAGGCCCTCATTCCAAGTTGTTCGTTCGCTAGCTGCTTTTAGCAGCCGTGCAAACGCTAAGCCGCCGCCCTCTGGGAGTGTATCTTAGCTTAGCAGAAGTGCGAACGAAAGGATCGCAGCGCTGCTACACAAAAAGATTGTGCAGTTTCTGAGCAGCTCCAGACCTACTCCTACCTAGCGATCACTTCAGACTGTTTAGTTCCTGTTTTGACGTCACGAACACGTCCTGCGTTTGGCCAGCCACGCCTGCGTTTCCCCAGGCACGCCTGCGTTTGTATCTGACACGCCTGCGTTTTTCCACACACTCCCCGAAAACGGTCAGTTACCACCCAGAAACACCCACTTCCTGTCAATTACTCTGCGGCCGGCAGTGCGACTGAAAAGCGTCGCTAGACCTTGTGTGAAACTGCATCGGCTGTTGTGAAAGTACGTTGCGCGTGCGCATTGCGCCGCATACGCATGCGCAGAAGTGCAGTTTTTTTGCCTGATCGCTGTGCAGCGACCGAAAACAGCTAGCGAACAACTCGGAATGACCACCATAGAATCAGTGCATGCACAAAATATATCCTCTTAACTAAATAAGCACTGGCAAATTCAGGACAATATTTAAGGCAGCTAGATTACCCCCATCAGTAAGTGTGTACCAACCTCAGCGAAATGATGAACTGCCACTATGTAATTGTGGGCGGCCAGACACCCCTACCATATGATAGGATGGCGTGTGCAGGGATTGTACCAGAAAGAGAATAAGGGGGGGGGGGGCGTTTATGGTGGAATGTGGAGAGCTGTGTTGCAGCTCGCCTGTACTGTTTCTAGGGGAAACCCTCCACTGGGCCCGGGCTGACCCCAAGGTGGAAAGAGGACTAATGGGGGAGCTGTTGCAATGCTGCAGTGCCTAGGATTGCTGCTGCTGACATTGAGATCATGGGAAAAGGGCTGGTGATGGGGTGACTTGCCCGATCACCGTCCTTGTGTATGCCGTGGTGAGGGATACACTGCATCATGCTCGTAATCTCCACCGCTGTGATTGTGGTGGGATTAGCAGCAGAGAGTGGCCGCGTATGGACTCACCCTTCCTGTATGTTGCTGATGTACGGGGTGTGCTGGGGGACCCGCCGCCACTGCCGCCTGTGCTCCGGAGGCAGTGGCTGGGGGTGGAAAGGAGTGTGTCCCGCCAGTATAGGCGGTGATAGAGGCCGCATGCGGACTCACCCTTCCTATGGTGGTGCTGCTCTGCACGGTGCGCTGGTGGGACCCGTTGCCTGCTGCCGCATGTGCTCCGGACTGCGAGGTGTGCTGATGGGACCCGTCGCCGCTGCCGCCTGTGATAGGGAAAACGCGTTTCACCCTTAGAAGGGCTTGCTTCACTTATTAGCAATCAGGCATATAATTTGTGAATGCTGGTTTTCTTTTATCACTTGTATTTAACCTTGACTGGTGTGGAGTCATCCCCCATTTCTCAAATAGGGGTAGGGTAGATAGTCGAGTTTTCAACAGTGATAGAGATATCAGGTTGGTACCTACTATTGGCCGGTGGAAATATAATTAACTCTGTCTTTGAAATATTAAGTTTGAGGTGGTGAGATGTCATCCAGGATGAAATGACAGAAAGGCATTCAGTGACACGGTCCAGTACAGATAGGGACAAGTCAGGGGAGAATAGGTAGATTTGAGTATCATCTGCGTACAGATGATACTGAAATCCAAAATAGCTGATTAGTTTACCAAGAGGTGAAGTATAGATAGAGAAAAGACTGAGCCTTGCGGTACTCCAACTGAAAGAGGTAGCAAAGAGGAGGTAGATTCAGAGAAGCGAACACTGAAGGAGCGATTAGATAGGTAGGATAGGAACCAAGAAAGGGTTGTGTCTTTAAGACCTAGGGATTGTAGTGTCTGTATGAGAAGAGAGTGGTCTACAGTGTCAAATGCAGCAGATAGATCTAGAAGAATAAGTAGTGAGTAATGGCCTTTAGACTTCGTAGTGACCAAATCATTAACCGTCAGTGCTGTCTCTGTGGAATGTTGGGAACGGAAGCCTGACTGAAGTGGGTCCAATAAAGTCTATGAGTTAAGAAAGTGTGTGAGTCGAGTGTAGGCAAGTCTCTCAAGTAGCTTAGAGAGACAAGGGAGCTGAGAGATAGGGCGGTAGTTTGAGAGAGCATTAGGGTCAGAATTTAGTTTTTTTTTAAATGGGAGTAATCACTGCATTCTTGAAGAGTGAAGGAAAAATACCAGTAGAGAGAGAGAGATTACAGATGTTAGTTAAGATAGAGATGAGCACCAGAGACAGAGCTTTACTTATTTGTGAGGGTAAAGGATCAAGAGGAGAGGTAGTAGAGAAGCAGGATGAGAAGAGTGGTGATACTTCATCTTCATTTGTGGGATCAAATGAAGAGAGAGTGCCAGAGGGTTCAGGTAAAGAACGGAGCAGGTCACTGGCTGCCGAAGAGCATACCATTTCATCTCGGATCTTATCAATCTTCTCCTTGAAGTAGGAAGCAAGATCCTGTGCCTTGATAATGGCTGGTGGGGTAGGTGAGGGAGGATTCAGAAGTGATTTAAATGTATTAAAGAGTCATTTGGGGTTAGAGGCTTGAGCAGAGATAAGAGTTTGGAAATATGTTTGTTTGGCAGTGTCCAGGGCATTTCTATAAGAGTGGTAGACAGTCTTATCTGTGAGGAATTCACTTGAAATACGAGATTTACGCCACTGACGTTCAAGTTTTCGTGTGAGTTTCTGTAGTTGTCTTGTTAATTTGGAGTACCATGGTTGACATCTAGGCCTACGTGGAGTGTGATGGGTAGCTGGAGCCACTTCATCAAGGGCTAGTTCTAGAGTCTCATTCAGGTGTGATACAGCCATCTCAGGAGAGGTGAATGCAGAAATAGGTGAAAGCAGTTGTTGGAGTGAAGTGGAAAGTTATTGAAGATTAATTGTGTTAATATTTCTGTGGGTTTGAGGAAGATTGGAGGACTTCAGCAACACAGGGTTTGAAATAACGGAGGAGAGCATGCAGGTGATAAGGTTGTGATCTGAGAGGGAGAAAGGAGTGTTAGTGAGTTCAAAGACAGAGCATAGTCTGGTGAATAATAGATCAAGGCAGTGGCCTTCCTGATGAGTAAAGGAGTCAGTCCACTGGGAGAGGCCAAGAGAGGAGGTTAGAGAGAGTAGTTTGGAGGCGTGAGCAGCAGATTTTGGACAATCAATAGCAATATTGAAATCACCATGATAATGGTGGAGATGTCAGAGGATAGGAAGTGAGGGAGCCAGGCAGAAAGATCTTCCAGAAATTGGGATGCCCAGGTGGGCGGTAGATAGCTGCAACACGCAGAAAGAAAGGAGAGTAAACCCTAATGGAATGTACTTCAAATGATGTAAATGTGAGTGATGGAACCGGTGGTAGAACAGTGTATGCGAAAGATTGGGAAAGTAAAAGTCCAACTCCTCCTCCTTTATGGTTATCAGGCCTGGAGGTGTGTGTAAAGTGGAGACCACCATGTGCCAGTGCTGCAGGGGAGGCTGTGTCAGATTGTGTGAGCCAGGTTTCTGTTATAGCCAGCAGATTGATGTTGTTGGATATGAAGAGGTCATGGATGGATGTTAATTTGTTACAAACAGAGCATACATTCCATAATGCACATTTTAGTGATCTGGAGGGTGATGGAAGACATGTGATGTTTATGAGTTTAGCTGGATTTTTATGTTGCTGTGAATCAGGTGAATGTGAGCGATACAAGTGGCTGGGTCCTGGATTTGGTGAAATGTCACCAGCTATCAGAAGCAGAAGTGAGAGATAAATGTGAGTGTCAGAGGTTTGTGAAAGTTTTTTATGGTGAGAGGTTGTAGATGTTATTGTCAATGAGTATAGGGACGTAAAAAGCTCATGAGTGCTAATAAGAGGGGAGTGTATAATTGAGGGGGCAACATGTACAGAGGGCTGAGTTGCTGGGAGACTGAATGATGCAATGGTCTTTATAAATACTCCATGAAGAGCAATGCAGAAAATCAATTTGTGGTACATAGTTTGTTTGTGATTAAACCAGAGTTATCTAGGCTGAGAGTGTAAGGTTTCATTTGTTCAAGTTAAAAGTTCAGGTGCCTATTTACTGGTGTTGTTCCGCTGTATGTTAACTGTGCATGATAGAGCAAAGTCACAAATAGGTATGTACAGTCACATGTAAATCACAATGTAATTGGTTTTATACAAAATTGGTTGCATTCTGTACTTAGAGGTCATGAGGATTGTAGTTGGTAAAAATAAGATTTTAAACCTACTGTCACAACTGAGGGCCTGAGCTGACGGGAGGAAGCCTCAGTTGTAGGGGCTGAGGTAAAACTAAACTTGGAAGGTTTAATCAGACCCCTAGACATGTAAGTAAAATGTATGAAGATTGCCCGAAGGCGTGACCATGACAACCAGGATTTAAAAGTCAATAAAAGTTTATTAACAGAACTCCGTATTCACAGCAGTGGTAAATGAATAAAGATATGCAGTAGATAAAAATGAAACAGTTCCTGGATCACTATAAGCTTGGCAAGAGCCACAGGGTACTGGTAGGATAAGGTACAGTTCTTAATGTCCCAGTGATGGAGTGTCCTTACCAGACCCATCCGTAGTAGTGAGAGTAGCCGAGGAACACACCAGCAGATGTAGCACTTGAAGCTGGTAACGCTGTAGCTGAGAAGACTGCTGTGGACGCTGGATGGAACCAGCCAGGTGTTGAAAACACGGAGTTAATGCTGGATGGATCCAGCCAGGTAGATAACACGGAGTGGATGCTGGATGGAACCAGCCAGGTAGTTGAATGAAGCTAGGGAGCGAGGATATAGGAAATGATGGTATGCAGGTACCGATGGTTTGCGGATACCGCTGTTATGTAGGTATCCGCTGGAGAAGCACCGGCACTTTAAGAAAGCTGAACACTGCTGGAAGCTGACCGCTGGAAGCAGATGGATCTGTAGCTGGAAGCTGGAGTAGTCATGGAAGACTGCAGAGTCAGGCTGCACCGCAAGGTGGTAAGCTGGTGCGGGTCTCTTAGTGGTAACTGGAGACAGGAGCTGGAAACCTGGAACAAAATAACCACAGGAGAGAGAGAGACTGGAAACAAGGTTTGACAACCAAAGCACTGACGATTTCCTAGTGCAGGCTCAGTCCCTTTATACCCTTAGGTGTAAAGGGATTGGATGACTTAATTATGCAGAGCTATGGATTGGAGGTCAGGATCATGTGACTGAAACTAAGATGGCTGCACCCATACTGGCCTGTGGAGGGAAAGCTGTTTGTATTCACCACATGGAGATTCCTCTGTAATGGCGGCGGTGAACATAGAGAACGCCGGCTTGCGTCTCAACCTTCAGCATGGACGGCCGCGGCTGCAGTAGGTGAGGAGTGCCACATACCCTGTATGCATTAGGAATATGGAGATGATGCCCGAGGCCCCGCCGGCAGGTGACGCCATGCCAGTCGCCCGGGCATTGAGGAACAATATCCACGGATCAGCAGAGATGAGATATGACGTATGAATGCTTGCATCACAGCTGGGAACCGGGCCTAGGACGCTGGGACAACCTTAGGAGACACCTGAAAGGTAAATAATGGCGTCCAGATACCCGGATCGTGACAGCACCCCCCCCTTTAGGAGTGGCCCCAGGACACTTCTTAGGCTTCTGAGGAAATTTAGAGTGGAAATTCCGGACCAAGGCAGGAGCATGGACATCTGAAACATTGGTCCAAGAGCGCTCTTCAGGACCATAGCCCTTCCAGTCAATGAGATATTGTAACTGACCATAGCGAAAACGTGAATCCAGAATCTTGGCAACTTCATACTCAACTCCCCGAAGGTAGTGCAGAATGGAATCGATTCAGAATCAGCGGTTTCAGAAGGGAAACATGGAATGTCCTAGGAATTTTCAAGAATGGGGGTAACTGGAGTTTGTAAGCAACAGGATTGATGACTTGTTCAATTTGAAAAGGACCGATAAAACGAGGAGCAAACTTCATGCTGGGAACTCCCAACCTCAAATTCTTCGTAGACAACCACACACGATCACCCACTTTGAGAGCAGGAACTGCCCTACGCTTCTTATCTGCAAACTTCTTGTATCTAGACGATGCTTTGAGCAGAGCCGCTCGCACATTTTTCCAGTTATTTGAAAACTGGCGTAAGGTGATATCCACTGCTGGTACAGAAGTTGCTGGAAGCGGCTGGAATTCTGGAACTTTAGGGTGGAATCCATAGTTGATGAAGAATGGTGTTGAAGAAGATGAGGAATGATATTGATTGTTATGGCTGAACTCGGCCCAGGGAAGGAGTTGAATCCAGTCATCTTGCGAGGAAGACACATAGATACGGAGGAAGGCCTCCAAGTCCTGATTCACCCTCTCAGTTTGACCATTGGTCTGAGGATGGTAAGCTGTAGAGAACTTTAATTTGACTTGGAGAACTTGACACAAACTTCGCCAGAATTTGGCTACAAATTGTACTCCTCTATCAGAGATGATCTCCATGGGAAGACCGTGTAGTCGGAAGATCTCTTGAATGAATACTTGAGCCAACTTGGAAGCTGACGGAAGACCGGTGAGAGGAATGAAATGTGCCATCTTGGTAAACCGGTCAACCACTACCCAGATGGTGTTAAACTTGTTGCACATAGGCAGGTCTGTAACAAAGTCTATCGACAAATGGGTCCACGGTCGACGGGGAACAGATAATGGAACCAGTTGCCCCGCAGGCGACTGGCGGGATACTTTGTGTTGAGCACACTTTGGGCAAGATGCAATAAACTCCATGACGTCCTTCTTCAGAGTTGGCCACCAATAAGACCTAGAGATAAACTCAAGGGTTTTCTGAATGCCTGTATGTCCGGCAAAGCGGGAAGCATGTGCCCAATGCATGAGCTTCTTCCTTAACACCGGCTTCACAAAACTTTTCCCTGGTGGGGGCGTAGAGTCCATCCTTACCGTGGAGAATGCCAACGGATTGATAATAGGATGCTTGTCAGAAGACTCCGACTCATTTTCTTGCTCCCAAGAGCGGGAAAGGGCATCGGCCTTGCGATTCTGAGAGCCCGGACAGAACTGGAGTTTAAAGTCGAACCTGGAAAAGAAAAGTGCCCATCTGGCCTGACGAGGATTAAGACATTGTGCGCCTTTCAAATATAAAAGATTCTTGTGATCGGTAAGAATAGTGACCGAATGAGAAGCTCCCTCCAGCAGGTATCTCCCCTCCTCCAGAGCGAGTTTGATTGCCAGCAACTCCTGATCGCCAATGGCATAGTTGCGCTCAGCTGGGGAGAACTTCCGGGAGAAGAAGCTGCAAGAATGTAGATGACCATCTTTAGCTCTCTGGGATAACACCGCCCCTACTCCAACGGAAGAGGCATCCACCTCAAGAATGAAAGGAGAGTTGATGTCGGGCTGTTTCAAAACCGGAGCAGAGATGAATCGTTGCTTTAATAGATGAAAAGCTTGCATAGCTTCTTCAGACCACTTGGACGGATTAGCACCCTTCTTGGTCAACGCAGTGATAGGCGCCACAATGGTGGAAAAGTCTTGTATAAACTTTCTGTAGTAATTGGCGAATCCTAAAAACCTCTGGACCCCTTTGAGGGTTACAGGTATCGGCCAATTCTGGATTGCTTGTAGTTTCTCAGGATCCATTTCTAGTCCGGAACCGGACACAATGTAGCCTAGAAACGGAATGGACTTGACTTCAAAAACACACTTCTCTAATTTGCAATAGAGATGATTGACACGGAGACGGGGATAGAACTTCCTTTACCCAGAAACGATGTTCCTCTAGATTATTGGCAAAGATAAGTATATCATCTAGATAAACAACAACATGACGATATAAGATGTCTCTGAAGATCTCATTCACGAAATGCTGGAAGACAGCTGGAGCATTACTTAATCCGAAAGGCATGACGAGGTACTCATAATGTCCATCACGGGTGTTAAAGGCGGTCTTCCACTCGTCACCCTCTCGGATCCGGATGAGGTTGTAGGCACCCCTCAAATCCACTTTCGTGAAGATGGTTGCTCCACTTACTCTATCGAAGAGTTCTGTAATCAAGGGTAAAGGATATCGGTTCTTGACGGTAATGTCGTTCAAGCCTCTGTAGTCGATGCATGGCCGCAGGCCACCGTCTTTCTTCTTAACGAAGAAGAAACCTGCGCCAGCTGGGGAGGAAGAAGGTCGGATGAAACCCTTTGCCAGATTCTCCTTAATATATTCTTCCATGGAATGCGTCTCTGGTAAAGACAACGGATAAGTTCGGCCTCGAGGTGGAACCTTCCCTGGGATGAGATCGATTGGACAGTCCCATTCTCTATGAGGAGGAAGGATATCAGCAGAAGCTTTACTGAATACGTCCGTGTAGTCTTGATACGGAGGAGGTGGAACAACAGACGACCTGGAGGAGGAAGAACAAACAGGAAGCACTTTGGACAGACAGGTCTCAGTACAGGAAGGACCCCATGCCAATATTTGCGTAGTCATCCAGTCAATTGATGGGTTATGGAGACGAAGGCCCAAAACCACTGGATGTGTGGCTCTTGGAATCACTAAAAAGGAAATAAATTCTGATTGAAGAACTCCTACTCTCAGACGAACTGGTAGAGTTCTGAAAGAAATAATTGCGTCAAAAATCTTACTGCCATCCACGGCAGTTAAAGAAATGGATGAGGAAAGTCTCTCAGTGGGTAGGGACCACCGTTTAACATATGCTTCAGTTATGAAATTCCCAGCTGCTCCGAAATCTAGGAGGGCAATGACGTTCCTATAACGTTGAGCAATTTGAAGCGAGACTGGGAGATTACAATCATGAGGAGATGGAGAGGAGAGCATTACTCCTAGCCAGCCCTCTCCTTGGCGAGCTAGGACTTGAAGTTTTCCGGACGTTTGGGACAGGCATTGATTGCATGAGACGGAGCTGCACAGTAAAGACAGAGGGACTCAGAAAGACGTCTTCGACGCTCAGCTGGAGATAGACGGGAACGACCAATTTGCGTAGGCTCATCTTTGGATGGAGATGGTTGACGAGGAGGAGGAGCAGAAGGTTTTGGAGTAGAAGACCTTCCCCGCTCAGTTGCTCTTTCTCTAAACCGTAGATCAACTTTTGTGCATAGGGATATTAGCTCGTCCAACTTAGAGGGCAAGTCTCTGGTAGCTAATTCGTCCTTAATGCGTTCTGATAAGCCATGCCAGAATGCAGCATACAGGGCTTCGTCGTTCCATGCCAGTTTGGATGCCAGGATCTTGAACTGTATTAGGTACTGTCCCACAGTACGCGTTCCTTGGCGTAAACGGAGAATCTCAGAAGAAGCTGAAGTTACACGGCCTGGTTCGTCGAAGATGCGCCTGAATGTCGTTACAAAGTCAGTATATGAGGACAACAGGGTATTGGATTTCTCCCATAAAGGTGATGCCCAATCAAGGGCTGAGCCACTGAGGAGGGAAATAATATAGGCAATTTTAGTGCGATCACTAGGGAAACTGCCAGGTTGTAGCTCGAAATGAATTTCACATTGATTGAGAAATCCCCTGCAAGTTCTTGGAGATCCATCAAATTTTGCTGGCGTTGGAAGATGAAGACGTGGAGCAGAAATGGGTAAGGTGGGTGGGGTTACAGCTGGTGTCACTGTGGTGGACGCACCGGACGCGCCTGATCCACAGAGGGTCGTTTGGAGCCCATCCAGCCGAGTAGAGAGATCCTGGAGACAGCGGATGATGTGGCCTTGTGCAGCCTCCTGATGTTCGAGTCTGGCTGCCAGTTCTTGCATCGGCCTGGCCGCTTGATCCTGGTCTCCGGCTGGATTCATATGGTCAGTGCTTACTGTCACAACTGAGGGCCTGAGCTGACGGGAGGAAGCCTCAGTTGTAGGGGCTGAGGTAAAACTAAACTTGGAAGGTTTAATCAGACCCCTAGACATGTAAGTAAGGTGTATGAAGATTGCCCGAAGGCGTGACCATGACAACCAGGATTTAAAAGTCAATAAAAGTTTATTAACAGAACTCAGTATTCACAGCAGTGGTAAATGAATAAAGATATGCAGTAGATAAAAATGAAACAGTTCCTGGATCACTATAAGCTTGGCAAGAGCCACAGGGTACTGGTAGGATAAGGTACAGTTCTTAATGTCCCAGTGATGGAGTGTCCTTACCAGACCCGTCTGTAGTAGTGAGAGTAGCCGAGGAACACACCAGCAGATGTAGCACTTGAATTTGGTAACGCTGTAGCTGAGAAGACTGCTGTGGATGCTGGATGGAACCAGCCAGGTGTTGAAAACACGGAGTTAATGCTGGATGGATCCAGCCAGGTAGATAACACAGAGTGGATGCTGGATGGAACCAGCCAGGTAGATAACACGGAGTGGATGCTGGATGGAACCAGCCAGGTAGTTGAATGAAGCTAGGGAGCGAGGATATAGGAAATGATGGTAAGCAGGTACCGATGGTTTGCGGATACCGCTGGTATGTAGGTATCCGCTGGAGAAGCACCGGCACTTTAAGAAAGCTGAACACTGCTGGAAGCTGACCGCTGGAAGCAGATGGATCTGTAGCTGGAAGCTGGAGTAGTCATGGAAGACTGCAGAGTCAGGCTGCACCGCAAGGTGGTAAGCTGGTGCGGGTCTCTTAGTGGTAACTGGAGACAGGAGCTGGAAACCTGGAACAAAATAACCACAGGAGAGAGAGAGACTGGAAACAAGGTTTGACAACCAAAGCACTGACGATTTCCTAGTGCAGGCTCAGTCCCTTTATACCCTTAGGTGTAAAGGGATTGGATGACTTAATTATGCAGAGCTATGGATTGGAGGTCAGGATCATGTGACTGAAACTAAGATGGCTGCGCCCATACCGGCCTGTGGAGGGAAAGCTGTTTGTATTCACCACATGGAGATTCCTCTGTAATGGTGGCGGTGAACATAGAGAACGCCGGCTTGCGTCTCAACCTTCAGCATGGACGGCCGCGGCTGCAGTAGGTGAGGAGTGTCACATACCCTGTATGCATTAGGAAGATGGAGATGATGCCCGAGGCCCCGCCGGTAGGTGACGCCATGCCAGTCGCCCGGGCATTGAGGAACAATATCCACGGATCAGCAGAGATGAGATATGACGTATGAATGCTTGCATCACAGCTGGGAACCGGGCCTATGACGCTGGGACAACCTTAGGAGACACCTGAAAGGTAAATAATGGCGTCCAGATACCCGGATCGTGACACCTACCGGTAAATCTTTTTCTCGTAGTCCGTAGAGGATGCTGGGCCTCCGTAAGGACCATGGGGATAGACGGGCTCCGCAGGAGACATGGGCACTTTAAGAAAGACTTCGACTCTGGGTGTGCACTGGCTCCTCCCTCTATGCCCCTCCTCCAGACTCCAGTTAGAGAAACTGTGCCCAGAGGAGACGGACAGTACAAGGAAAGGATTTTTGCAATCCAAGGGCAAGATTCATACCAGCCACACCAATCACACCGTATAACTTGTGATATACTATCTAGTTAACAGTATGAAGAACAACATATCATCGGCCCAAAACCGATGAAACTATAACATAACCCTTATGTAAGCAATAACTATATACAAGTCTTGCAGAAGTAGTCCGCATTTGGGACGGGCGCCCAGCATCCTCTACGGACTACGAGAAAAAGATTTACCGGTAGGTTTAAAATCTTATTTTCTCTAACGTCCTAGAGGATGCTGGGACTCCGTAAGGACCATGGGGATTATACCAAAGCTCCCAAACGGGCGGGAGAGTGCGGATGACTTTGCAGCACCGATTGAGCAAACAGGAGGTCCTCCTCAGCCAGGGTATCAAACTTATAGAACTTTGCAAAGGTGTTTGACCCCGACCAAGCAGCAGCTCGGCACAGCTGTAGTGTCGAGACCCCTCGGGCAGCCGCCCAAGACGAGCCCACCTTCCTAGTGGAATGGGCCTTAACCGATTTCGGTAACGGCAATCCTGCCGTAGAATGCACCTGCTGAATTGTGTTACAGATCCAGCGAGCAATAGTCTGCTTTGAAGCAGGGCCGCCAACCTTGTTAGCTGCATACAGGACAAACAGTGCTTCTGTTTTTCTGATTCTAGCCGTTCTGGCCACGTAAATTTTCAAAGCCCTGACCACATCAAGGGACTCGGAATCCTCCAAGTCACGTGTAGCCACAGCACGACAATAGGTTAGTGTTAGGCGCCGGGGTCCGCGATGTCCTCGCGGCCCGGCGCCTAGCAACTAGGGACGCCGTGCGTACGTAGCCGCCGGCTCCCTAGCAACACAGGGACGCCGAGCAGCTGAGCCGCCTGGACCCTGGCAACGGGGACGCCATGGACGGACCGCGTTCCCCGTTGCAGGGTCAGATTTCAACATACACGCTGGTCTTGTGGGCGTGCAGCAGGGCAGCTGCACAGCATTTGGGGCAATTAGACTGGGGGCATCTGATTGGAGGACTCTTTGTTAAATGCTTCTCAGTGCTTCACACAGACGCCTGTAATAGCTTCCTGCATGCTGTTTTGGTTTGCTGAACGTCTGTTCCAGTCATGCTGTGTCCGGTCATTCCTGTCCTCAGAAGTCCTGTATCTTGGAGTTGTCATCTCATCTCAAGAAGTCGTTTGGTCCCCTGTAGTCCTCATCGATCACCAGAGAATATCGAGTGGTGTTCGTGAGTTGCGGCTCTGCCGTGTGTTGCGGCTCAGCCGCTTTATCTTTATATTCTGTTTCGGAGCATTTGCGGAGGGTTCCGCTTCCACAAGTCCTCTCCGGAACTCGGCGGTGCCGGGTAGGAGAGTGGACAAGTGGATATTTTGGTTGTCCTTTTCCCTGGCGGTTTTTCCGCACATATTCTAGTTTCCAGTTAGCTTGTAGCCCCTGGCCTGGTTGTTTAGTCAGAGGGCCCCTTGTTATCACCCTGTCTCGGATTTCCCTTTGTCTCCCATTAAGACCTGAGGGGGCATCGGAGTTGGGCAGACATAATCCGCCCTTCAAACGCGGCTGCCATGGGCTCAAGCAACCATAGTCTCGCAGGGGATTTCTGACAGCACGGGCGAGACAACGGAGTTAGGGCGCAAGGGGCTATTTTCCATTCCCGCACCCTTCCCCAGCATTACGTTCCAGTGCTCCGGTCCTTGCAATAAGATCTCCTCAGACCAGAGTGCTGGAATCATAACATTATTACTGGCCATACCAAAAACTAAAATTAAACAGGGTTTAATTTTTTCTCATTCAGTTTTTGTTAAAGTTTTTTGGCCTCATGAATCCGACAGGTTTAGAGCCAAATCCTGGCCAGCTCTTAGTCAATCAGATTCAAGAACTTACTCAGATGGTTCAGGATCTTTCTCTTCGGGTGAGGTCGCAGGAAGATCTTTTGCGAGCCTCCCCAAAGGTAGTCCCTGAACCAAAGATGCATTTGCCTGACCGTTTTTCTGGTGATAGAAAATAATTTTTTAATTTTAAAGAATCCTGTAAACTTTATTTTCGTTTAAGACCTACTTCCTCTGGTACTGAATCTCAGCGGGTTGGGATTATTATTTCTTTACTCCAGGGGGATCCTCAGACCTGGGCATTTGGTTTAAGAGCAGAGGATCCTGCGTTGTTGTCAGTAGACGCTTTCTTTAAGTCTTTAGGGCTCTTGTATGATGACCCAGATAGAGAGGCGTCCGCTGAAAGTCAGCTGCGCGCTCTCAAACAAGGTAGAAATCCTGCAGAGGTTTATTGTACTGAGTTTCGCCGTTGGTGGAACGACTGTGGCTGGAATGACCCAGCCCTGCGCAGTCAGTTTCGCCTCGGTTTATCAGAGTTTATTAAAGACAGTCTCCTCCAGTACCCCGCTCCTGAGACTCTCGATAAACTCATGGAGCTTTCTATAAAGATTGATCGTCGTCTCAGAGAGCGGAGGGCTGAAAGAGGAACATCTGTAATGTCTAGTCCCTGTGTTTATTCCATTCCAGACGACGTCGAGGAGCCCATGCAGATGGGTCTCTCCCGGCTGTCTCCTGAGGAAAAAACCAGAAGGCAAAATTCCGGTCTTTGGCCCTCATTCCGAGTTGATCGGTCGCAAGGCGAATTTAGCAGAGTTACACACGCTAAGCCGCCGCCTACTGGGAGTGTATCTTAGCATCTTAAAATTGCGACCGATGTATTCGCAATATTGCGCTCACAAACTACTTAGCAGTTTTAGAGTAGCTCCAGACTTACTCTGCCTGTGCGATCAGTTCAGTGCTTGTCGTTCCTGGTTTGACGTCACAAACACACCCAGCGTTCGCCCAACCACTCCCCCGTTTCTCCGGCCACTCCTGCGTTTTTTCCGGAAACGGTAGCGTTTTCAGCCACACTCCCATAAAACGGCCTGTTTCCGCCCAGTAACACCCATTTCCTGTCAATCACATTACAATCGCCGGAGCGATGAAAAAGCCGTGAGTAAAAATACTATCTTCATAGCAAAGATACTTGGCGCAGTCGCAGTGCGAATATTGCGCATGCGCACTAAGCGGAATATCACTGCGATGCGATGAAAAATACAGAGCGAACGACTCGGAATGAGGGCCTTTGTTTGTACTGTGGTGGTAAGGGACATTTTGCTCGTAATTGTCCGAACAAGTCGGGAAACGCTTTGACCAGGTGAATTGTGAGGGGGTTCACCTAGGTCTGCAGCTTATCTCCTCGAATAACTCTCTTTTTGTCCCAGTTAAGGTTTCCTTTGGCAGCCTCAGTTCTTTGGTGTCGGCTTTTGTTGACAGTGGAGCTGCAGGAAACTTTATGGATTTAATTTGGGCTAAGGCCTTAGGCATTCCACAGTTACCATTGGATAGGTGTATCACCATGCACGGCTTAGATGGGAGTCCGCTTTCCAATGGGGTAATTACTCACCGTACACCTCCCGTAGTACTTACAGTAGGAGCCTTACATTCCGAAAATATTGAATTCTACCTAACACATTGCCCAGCAGTTCCAGTTGTTCTGGGTCACCCTTGGCTGGCCTTTCATAATCCCACCATTGATTGGCGGTCCGGGGAGATTTCCCAATGGGGTACATTTTGTGCTAAGGAATGTATTTCGTATCCAGTCAGAGTAGCAGCTATCATTCCAGAGCTCATTCCTGTGGAATACCAGGAGTTTGCCGATGTATTCTCCAAAGGCAATGCGGACATTCTGCCTCCCCATCGGCCTTATGATTGTGCTATTGAGCTAGTTCCAGGTGCCGCATTGCCAAAGGGGAGATTATATGCATTGTCCGGGCCAGAAACTTCGGCCATGAATGATTATGTTCAGGAGAGCGTAGAGAAAGGATTTATTAGACCATCAAAATCTCCTTTAAGTGCAGGTTTTTTCTTTGTGGAGAAAAAGGATGGCTCGCTTAGACCATGCATTGATTTTAGAGCCCTGAATAAGATCTCAGTAAAAAACACTTATCCTTTGCCGTTAATTTCTGTACTTTTTGATCAGTTACGTTCTGCTGTGATTTTTTCTAAAATTGACCTTAGAGGAGCTTACAACCTCATCCGAATTAAATCTGGAGATGAGTGGAAGACGGCTTTCAGCACTCAGTTGGGTCACTACGAATACCTGGTGATGCCGTTCGGCCTGTCTAATGCTCCAGCAGTTTTTCAAGACCTCATTAATGATGTGCTCCGTGACTTCCTAGGGAAATTCGTGGTCGTTTATTTAGACGACATCTTGATTTATTCTGAATCGATGGAACAACATGTTACCCAGGTGCGTCTGGTTCTTCAAAAGTTACGTGAGAATCATTTATATGCCAAGCTGGAAAAGTGTGATTTTCACGTCACGGAAGTATCTTTTTTAGGGTACATAATTTCCCCTCAGGGATTTTCCATGGAACCAAAGAAGCTCCAGGCCATCCTTAATTGGGCGCAACCCACCAATTTAAAAGCAATTCAGCGCTTTTTAGGGTTTGCGAATTATTATAGGAGGTTCATCCATTCTTTTTCTGACCTGGTTGCTCCCATAGTGACTCTGACAAAGAAAGGAGCGGATCCTACCAACTGGTCGCATGAAGCTGAGTTGTCTTTCCGGGCCTTGAAACAAGCCTTTGTCTCGGCTCCAGTCCTCAGACATCCTAATCCGGAATTGCCCTTTGTTGTGGAGGTTGATGCCTCAGAGGTTAGAGTGGGGGCTGTCCTTTTTCAAAAGGATCCAGAGACTCTGGAGTTACATCCTTGTGCCTTTATGTCCAGGAAATTCTCCTCCGCTGAATCCAACTATGACGTTGGTAATCGGGAGTTACTGGCGGTAAAGTGGGCTTTCGAGGAGTGGAGGCATTGGCTGGAGGGAGCAAAACATACTATTTCGGTTTTGACTGATCATAAGAACCTGCAATACATTGAATCAGCTAAACGGCTTAATGCCCGGCAAGCACGTTGGGCATTATTTTTTACTCGTTTCAAATTTATAATCACTTTCAGGCCTGGTTCCAAGAATACTAAAGCTGATGCCCTGTCACGTAGCTTTCTTCCGGTTCACAATAGCAATCCTGTTGTTACCCCCATACTTCCATCTTCGGTCATCCGGGCAGGCCTCACACAGGATTTATTTACCCAGTTAAACCAGCTTCAACACCAAGCTCCTAGATTTACTCCTGCTGTTCGTCTTTACGTCCCTGAATTTTTGAGAGCCACTGTTTTAACTGAATTTCATGACAACAAAGTTTCAGGGCATCCGGGAGTCACTAAGACATTGGAGTTAGTCTCTCGCTCAGTATGGTGGCCTAGTCTTTCTAAAGACGTTAAGGAATTTGTTTATTCATGTCAGGTTTGTGCACAGCATAAGGTTCCCCGTTCCTTGCCTATCGGGCAACTAAGACATTGGAGTTAGTCTCTCGCTCAGTATGGTGGCCTAGTCTTTCTAAAGACGTTAAGGAATTTGTTTATTCATGTCAGGTTTGTGCACAGCATAAGGTTCCCCGTTCCTTGCCTATCGGGCAACTTATGCCCTTAACTGTTCCTCTCAGGCCATGGTCTCATATTTCCATGGATTTTGTGGTTGACCTTCCCCTTTCAGCCGGATTCCGAGTCATATGGGTGGTAGTGGACCGTTTTAGTAAAATGGCTCATTTTATTGCTCTTCCTTGATTGCCTTCTGCTCAAGGGTTGGCAGTTTTGTTCCTCCGCCATGTGTTCAGGCTTCATGGGTTGCCCACTGATATTGTTTCTGATCGGGGTCCACAATTCATCGCACAATTCTGGAAATGTTTTTGTGCCTCATTAAAGATGAAACTGTCGTTAACATCCGGTTACCACCCACAATCCAACGGGCAAACCGAACGAGTCAACCAGTCATTAAAACAATATTTGCGCTTGTATTCAGCCAAACTCCAGAATGATTGGTCCGAGTTTCTTCCTTTGGCTGAATTTGCTTACAATAATTCTTGTCATTCCTCCACTAAAGAGACTCCATTCTTTTCAGTTTTTGGTTTTCACCCCAGAGCCAATTTTTTTCCCCATCATTCTCCAGTCTCCTCGCTAACCTTAACCTTCCATCTCAGAGCAATTTGGAAAAAAGTGCACCTTGCTCTCAGAAAAGCGGCCTTCCGAGAGAAGAAATTTTCTGACAGGCTCCGACGTCCTTGCACTTTTAAAGTGGGAGATAAGGTGTGGTTGTCAACTCGCAACATCAGGCTTCGACAATCCTCGGCTAGGTTGGGACCCAAATTTATTGGACCGTTTCTTATTATTAAGAAGGTCAACCCAGTTGCCTTTCGGCTACGTTTACCAAGATCCCTTAAGATTGGAAATACTTTTCATTGTTCCCTGTTGAAACAATACGTTTCTTCCAGTAAATTTCCTCGGAGGATCTCTCAGGGTAGATCTCCAGTGGATGTACAGGGACAACAGGAATTCTTGGTAGAGAAAGTTCTTGACTCTAAATTGTCCCGAGGTCGGCTTTATTTTTTAGTGCACTGGAAAGGCTATGGTCCGGAGGAATGGTCTTGGGTCCTGGATAAGGATCTTCATGCCCCTAGGCTCAAGAGGGCATTTTTTCGAGAATTTCCTCAGAAACCTGGCTTTAGGGGTTCCTTGACCCCTCCTCAAAGGGGGGGTACTGTTAGGCGCCGGGGTCCGCGATGTCCTCGCGGCCCGGCGCCTAGCAACTAGGGACGCCGTGCGTACGTAGCCGCCGGCTCCCTAGCAACACAGGGACGCCGAGCGGCTGAGCCGCCTGGACCCTGGCAACGGGGACGCCATGGACGGACCGCGTTCCCCGTTGCAGGGTCAGATTTCAACATACACGCTGGTCTTGTGGGCGTGCAGCAGGGCAGCTGCACAGCATTTGGGGCAATTAGACTGGGGGCATCTGATTGGAGGACTCTTTGTTAAATGCTTCTCAGTGCTTCACACAGACGCCCGTAATAGCTTCCTGCATGCTGTTTTGGTTTGCTGAACATCTGTTCCAGTCCTGCTGTGTCCGGTCATTCCTGTCCTCAGAAGTCCTGTATCTTGGAGTTGTCATCTCATCTCAAGAAGTCGTTTGGTCCCCTGTAGTCCTCATCGATCACCAGAGAATATCGAGTGGTGTTCGTGAGTTGCGGCTCTGCCGTGTGTTGCGGCTCAGCCGCTTTATCTTTATATTCTGTTTCGGAGCATTTGCGGGGGGTTCTGCTTCCACAAGTCCTCTCCGAAACTCGGCGGTGCCGGGTAGGAGAGTGGACAAGTGGATATTTTGGTTGTCCTTTTCCCTGGCGGTTTTTCCGCACATATTCTAGTTTCCAGTTAGCTTGTAGCCCCTGGCCTGGTTGTTTAGTCAGAGGGCCCCTTGTTATCACCCGGTCTCGGATTTCCCTTTGTCTCCCATTAAGACCTGAGGGGGCATCGGAGTTGGGCAGACATAATCCGCCCTTCAAACGCGGCTGCCATGGGCTCAAGCAACCATAGTCTCGCAGGGGATTTCTGACAGCACGGGCGAGACAACGGAGTTAGGGCGCAAGGGGCTATTTTCCATTCCCGCACCCTTCCCCAGCATTACGTTCCAGTGCTCCGGTACTTGCAATAAGATCTCCTCAGACCAGAGTGCTGGAATCATAACAGTTGGTTCATATGAAAGGATAAGACCACCTTAGGTAGGAATTGAGGACGGGTCCGCAACACCGCTCTATCCATATGGAAAACCAGATAGGGGCTTTTATGTGATAAAGCCACCAATTCCGAAACTCGCCTAGCCGAAGCCAAGGCTAACAACATGACCACCTTCCAAGTGAGATATTTCAACTGCACTGTTTTAAGTGGTTCAAACCAATGTGACTTAAGGAAACTTAACACCACGTTAAGGTCCCAAGGCGCCACCGGAGGTACAAAAGGAGGCTGAATATGCAGTACTCCCTTCACAAAAGTCTGTACTTCAGGTAAAGAGGCCAATTCCTTTTGAAAGAAAATGGATAAGGCCGAAATCTGAACGTTAATGGAGCCTAATTTTAGGCCCAAATTCACTCCAGTTTGTAGGAAGTGAAGAAAACGGTCTAGATGGAATTCTTCTGTAGGAGCATTCCTGGCCTCACACCAAGAAACATATTTTCGCCATATTTGGTGATAATGTTTAGACGTCACGTCCTCCCTGGGCCTTTATTAGCGTAGGAATGACCTCATCCGGAATACCTTTTTCCGCTAGGATCCAGCGTTCAACCGCCATGCCGTCAAACGCAGCCACGGTAAGTCTTGGAACAGACAGGGACCTTGTTGTAACAGGTCCTGCCTTAGAGGAAGAGGCCACGGATCTTCTGTGAGCATTTCTTGCAGATCAGGATTCCAGGTCCTTCGTGGCCAATCTGGAACAATGAGAATTGTTCTCACTCCTCTTTTTCTTATTATCCTCAACACCTTGGGTATGAGAGGAAGAGGAGGAAACATATATACCGACTGGAACACCCACGGTGTCACTAGGGCGCCCACAGCTACCGCCTGAGGGTCTCTTGACCTGGCGCAATACCTTTGTAGCTTTTTGTTGAGACGGGATGCCATCATGTCTATTTGGGGTAGTCCCCACCGACTTGCAATCTGCGCGAAGACTTCCTGATGAAGTCCCCACTGTCCCGGATGCAGATCGTGTCTGCTGAGGAAGTCTGCTTCCCAGTTGTCCACTCCCGGAATGAACACTGCTGACAGAGCGCTTACATGATTCTCCGCCCAGCAAAGAATTCTGGTGGCTTCCGCCATTGCCACTCTGCGTGCAGCCATGGCGGTTCACATGAGCTACTGCGGTGATGTTGTCTGACTGGATCAGAACTGGTCGATTGCGAAGTAAGATCTCCGCTTGACGTAGGGCATTGTATATGGCCCTTAGTTCCAGGATGTTGATGTGAAGACAAGTCTCTTGACTTGACCAAAGTCCTTGGAAATTTCTTCCCTGTGTGACTGCTCCCCAACCTCGGAGGCTCGCGTCCGTGGTCACCAGGATCCAGTCCTGAATGCCGAACCTGCGGCCCTCTAGAAGGTGAGCACTGTCTAGCCACCACAGGAGAGATACTGTGGCCCTGGGGGACAGGGTGATCCGCTGATGCAATTGCAGATGCGATCCGGACCATTTGTCCAATAGGTCCCATTGGAAGGTCCTTGCATGGAATCTGCCGTATGGAATGGCTTCGTATGTTGCCACCATCTTTCCCAGAACTTGAGTGCAATGATGTGCTGACACTTGTTTTGGTTTCAACAGGTTCAAGACTAGAGTCATGAGATCCTGCGCTTTTTCCGTCGGAAGAAAAACCCTTTTCTGGTCTGTGTCCAGAATCATGCCCAAGAAGGGCAGACGAGTTGTAGGATTCAGCTGCGACTTTGGAATATTGAGAATCGAGCCGTGTCGCTGTAACACATTCAGTGAAAGTGATACGCTGTTCAGCAACTTCTAACGTGATCTCGCTTTTATTAGGAGATCGTCCAAGTACGGGACAATTGTGACACCCTGCTTGCGCAGGAGCACCAACATTTCCGCCATTACCTTGGTGAAAATTCTCGGGGCCGTGAAAAGCCCAAACGGCAACGTCTGAAATTGGTAATGACAATCCTGTACTGCAAATCTCAGGTACGCCTGATGAGGAGGATATATGGGGACATGCAGGTATGCATCCTTTATGTCCAGCGATACCAAAAAATCTCCCCCTTCCAGGCTGGCGATGACCACCCTGAGCGATTCCATTTTGAACTTGAACCGTTTTAAGTAAAGGTTCAGGGATTTTAAATTTAAAATGGGTCTGACCGAACCGTCCGGTTTCGGAACCACAAACAGAGTTGAGTAGTACCCCTGCCCTCTTTGAAGCAGGGGAACCTCTAGCACCACTTGTTGAAGACACAATTTGTGAATCGCATGTAACACTATCTCCCTTTCCAGGGGTTGTTTTGGTAGGGCCGATTTGAAAAACCGGCGAGGAGGCACTTCTTCGAATTCCAGCTTGTAACCCTGGGAAACTATTTCTATTGCCCATGGATCCACCTGTGAGTGGACCCATACGTGGCTGAACAGTCGAAGACGTGCCCCCACAGGAGCTGACTCCCTCAGGGGAGCCCCAGCGTCATGCGGTGGATTTTGCAGAGGCCGGGGAGGACTTCTGTTCCTGGGAACTAGCTGTGTTATGCAGCTTTTTCCCTCTGCCCTTACCTCTGGCAAGAAAGGACGATCCACGTGCTCTCTAGCTTTTAATGGAACGCAAGGACTGCATTTGATAATGAGGCGCTTTCTTAGATTGTGAGGGAATATTGTGAGGGAATGATTTACCTGCCGTAGCCGTGGAGACGAGGTCCGAGAGTCCCTCTCCAAACAATTCCTCACCCTTGTAAGGCAACAACTCCATATGTCTCTTGGAGTCGGCATCACCAGTCCACTGTCGGGTCCATAAGACACGCCTAGCAGAAATAGACATAGCGTTTATCCTGGAACCCAGTAAACTAATGTCTCTTTGAGCATCCCTCATATACAAGACCGCATCTTTTATATGCCCTAGGGTCAATAAAATGGTATCCTTATCAAGAGTCTCAATATCCGTTGATAAGGAATCTGTCCATGCTGCTACAGCACTACAAACCCAGGCCGACGCAATAGCCGGTCTGAGTAACGTACCAGAATGTGTGTAAATGGACTTCAGGGTAACCTCCTGCTTGCGGTCAGCAGGATCCTTGAGGGTAGCCGTATCTTGGGATGGAAGCGCTATCTTTTTTGATAAGCGCGTCAAGGCCTTGTCCACCCTAGGGGAGGAATCCCACCGTATCCTGTCCTGCGACGGGAAAGGATACGCTGTTAGGATCCTTTTGGGAATCTGCAGTTTTTTGTCTGGAGTTTCCCACGCTTTATCACATACTTCGTTCAGCTCATGTGAGGAGGGAAAGGAGACCTCAGGTTTCTTTCCTTTATACATGTGTACCCTCGTGTCAGGGACAGGGGGTTCCTCAGTGATATGCAACACATCTTTTATTGCGATAATCATATATCGAATACCTTTAGCCACCTTTGGTTGTAATTTTGTATCATCGTAATCGACACTGGAGTCTGAATCCGTGTCGGTATCTGTGTCAACTATTTGGGATAGTGGGCGCTTTTGAGCCCCCGAAGGTCCTGGCGACATAGGTACAGGCATGGGTTGACTCCCTGACTGTGCCCCAGCTTCGGCTTTGTCTAGCCTTTTGTGCAATAAATTAACATATGCACTTAAAACATTCCACATATCCATCCACTCCGGCGTCGGCACCGCCGACGGAGACCTAACATTCATAAACTTCCCCTCCTCCTTAGGTGAGCCCTCAACCTCAGACATGTTGACACACACGTACCGACACACCACACATACACAGGGAAGCTCTTTTCTGAAGACAGGTTTCCCACCAGGCCCTTTGGAGAGACAGAGAGAGAGTATGCCAGCACACACCCCAGCGCTATATGACCCAGGAATAACACAGTAAATTAATGTTTACCCAGCAGCGCTGTTTTATGTATCTGCGCCAATTATATGCCCCCCCCCCCCTCTACTTTAAAACCCTCTGTCACCGTGTGTCAAGCAGGGGAGAGTCCGGGGAGCTTCCTCTCAGCGGTGCTGTGGAGAAAAATGGCGCTGGTGAGTGTTGAGGGAGAAGCCCCGCCCCCTCGGCGGCGGGCTTCTGTCCCGCTCAATTTTTTCAATACATGGCGGGGGCTCTTTTTATACATGTACAGTGCCCAGCTGTACATGTATATATACAGCTGTGCCATAAGAGAGGTTTATATTGCTGCCCAGGGCGCCCCTCCCTGCGCCCTGCACCCTTACAGTGACCGGAGTGTGTGAGGTGAAGGGGAGCAATGGCGCACAGCTGCAGTGCTGTGCGTTACCTCAGTGAAGATCCAAGTGTCTTCTGCCGCCTCAGATGGGTCTTTTCCTCACATACTCACCCGGCTTCTTTCTTCCGGCTCTGCGAGGAGGACAGCGGCGCAGCTCTGGGACGGACGGCGACGGTGAGACCTGCGTACCGATCCCTCTGGAGCTAATGGTGTCCAGTAGCCTAAGAAACAGAGCCCTGAACTCAGAGAAGTGGGTCTGTTTCTCTCTCCTCAGTCCCTCGATGCAGGGAGTCTGTTGCCAGCAGGCTCCCTGAAAATAAAAAACCTAACAAAAATGCTTTCTTACAGGAAACTCAGGAGACCTCCTGAAATGCACCCAGTCTCCACTGGGCACAGTATCACACTGAGGTCTGGAGGAGGGGCATAGAGGGAGGAGCCAGTGCACACCCAGAGTCAAATTCTTTCTTAAAGTGCCCATGTCTCCTGCGGAGCCCGTCTATCCCCATGGTCCTTACGGAGGCCCAGCATCCTCTAGGACGTTAGAGAAATATATACATACACTGAAATGCACAGATGATTGGGAATGAAAGGAAGGGTGGTTGTTTTTCTGCAATGTCGGTGGGATGTTTCCGTCTGTTTTCATCCTGGTAAGTCCTGGGTAAATCTATATTGTAATATTTTCATAACCCTTTTAAAACATCCCTTATAATACAACCCATAATAATGATAAGAAAGGTGTTTCACCACAGGTGATGGCAATCATACATTACCAGGAAAGTCCAGGAATAGAGCATTTTCTCCCTCATGGAGAGGGTCAGGTAGGCAAGTATGATGCATGCCCGTGCTGCAGGAGGTTTGCATATGCGCAAACAGGGCTTTTTTGGCACATGCGCAAATCAAATGAATTTATTTTCTATCTAATTCTTTTGTTGCAATGACTTGCAGTGAGGTAGAGCCTTTCCTCTCATACTCCACTATACCCCAGAGTTTTTCCTATATAAAGTATATGAAAAATACAAAGAATATGAGGGTTATTCAGAGATGAACGCAGATTGCTGCATAAGCAGCCAGATCTGCGTCCATCTCTGCACATGCTGGGGGCCGCCCAGCACAGGGTAAGACCGCCTAGTATGTGTGAGGTCACCCCCCGATGCATCCGCAATTATATTGTGGAGGCATCGGATCTAAGGTTGACCCCTGGCAGTGCAGCCTCGCTGCACTGTCAGGCTGTCATCTGCCTTTTTTTTTGGAGCGGCTGCGTGTGATGTCACGCAGCTGCCCAGAAAACGGTCCCGGCCTGCCCCCATCTTCCCGGCGCTACCCCGCAATGCTGTAACTCCACCCCCGCAACGCACATGCCTGTCAATCACATTGCAACCCATCCTGCAAGCGACCACGCGGCTGCGTCCAGGTCTGAATCGGGCCCTATATTATAAATATTTTCTTTGCATTATTCTAATCATTTTATGGTCAAAACTTTATGGCGGGATGTAATGCAGGCCGAGATCGCTGGAGGTGCGGGTTGCCAGCCAATCTTGGACGTTTTTTTAAAGGGACAATCACTTACAAGGCAAAACCATGCCTTATAAGTGATTGTCCCTTTAAAAAAAGTCAGAGATCAGCTGGGAAACCCGCAACTCCAGCGATCCTGGACCTTATTACATCCCACCAGAGTATAAAGTCTATGACAGGTAAGTCAGTGCTGTCACCTGTGGTGTGGGGTCCCAGGAGTTGTCGGTCCGGGTGCTGGAGACGCTGCAGCACGGTTGCGGCCAGTCTGCGATCTCAGTAAAGGAGGAGGGAGGCTTCCAGGGGGAATTATGGCGGCTCTGGAGCTCCGGGATCGGGGTTGGCAAGTGTGCGCTTCCTTGTATATCTGCTGACAGGGAGCTGCCATGTTGTATACCAAAAGCCATGCACTTCTGGCCAATGGCAGGTCAGCCTGAGTTCTCAGCCAATCCTTGCTGTTCATCCCTTGTAAGAGGGTCTGAGCCAGGGTAAACACTGTTTGTGTTTTAAGTTGCTTTTATAGGCAAGTGTCTCAACGCTGTGCTCCTGCAGGTGTTCCTGTATTACTGACGTCCACTGTTTCCTTGAAGGCTCGTGGCTTTAACCTTTTTGTGCCCAGCTGTGTTGCTCTTTGCCCCTCCTTGGGCCGGCTCCCCAGTGACTTCCATCTCTGGTGGTGTCACTGGTTCCCAGGACAAGTACTCAGGCCACAGCATTTCAGCATTTCCAGTCTCACTTGTTCAAGTCACAGCATTCCAGGATTCCGAACCTCATTCATTCAAGCCACAGCATTTCAGGATTTCCAGTCTCATTTCTTTAAACTGCAGCATGCCAGGCTTTCCAATCTCCTTTCTTCAAACTGCAACATTCCAGGATTTCTTATCTCATTTACTCAAGTCACAGTATTTCAGGATTTCCAGTCTCATTCCTTCAAGATGCAGCATTCCAGGATTTCTAGTCTCACTTCTTCAAGCCATAGCATTCCAGGATTTCCAGTCTCAGCTTCCAGTCTTCAACAGACTAAAATTTCTAGCGCCACTTATACAGTCTTTTGCACTTTTTCATTTCAGCATTTAGCCTCTTTGCAGTTTCAGTTTTCAAGACTCTCATTTCAGCATTCAAGACTAGGTTAATTAAACTTCCATGTGTCTCTGAATATTCTATAGTTTCATGTTTAAGAACTACATTCGACCTCCTCGCTTTCATCCTCCTGTAGTGGCATCCTGCTCTTATCTGCTCGTCGGAGCCCTATCCCAAGCCTGAACTAACAAGTGCCTAAACTGCCTTCCTTTTTCCCACATCTCTAATCAAAACTCACCAAATTCGCTGCAGTATATACTGCTGCACCTGTGTATAATGCCCACATGAACCCTTGAGCTCATATGTTGGGTTGAATTCAAATGTAATTCGCACCGGCAGCCAGTATATGGTGGCCAATGGAGCTATTCAATTGTAGTTCTGTTCAGGGGTGTGAGCTGAAATGTGTGAAAAGTGACCTTTAGGCACCCAAACTGCACTTTTCAGGATCTCACCCATTTATTTAGTTGGGTTTAGCTGCTATAAGCAGCTAAACCCGACAGTAATGGGCGCGATAATGGGGATCAATTGAATATCGCCCCCGCAATCTGCCATCACATTAGATGGGAGATTGGGGTGCGATAACAATTGCATTTCCTTGTATGCAAATCTGGCTAAGGTACTAGCCAGTGCAAATTGGTCAGTTAACATTACATTAAAAGATTTGATGGCAGAAGCCCAGCCATCATTTGATGGTAGGCTTCCTATGTCCATCCCTAGCCACAAGCAAATACACTTTTCAATTAAATGACACTAAACAGTTATACATCATTAGCCAATAACTTGCCCGAACACAAAATGTCCTCTACACCTTCCTTTCTTCTGATGCAGGAAGAATCAGCTCTGAACGCGTGCACTAGAGACACAATAGTATACATACAGAACTGACACCGTAGGAGCCATGTTTATGTAGACCATTTCAGCTTGGGTTAACGACAAAATACATTTGGTAGTTCGCGAAAACATGAGACACTTTATTTGGCCAAGATTGTAAAATTCTGTAACTCTAGTGATTACAGCTATAGTAAGTGTTAATTCCTTTTCTCTCCGCCTGAAAAGTATTTCTGAACGCGAGTCTGCTCCGGTGTCCTTGAGCAACAGCCGAAGCCATGAGTTCCAGTTACGGAATACGAGGTGAGCGGACAGCGTGGCCCCTGTTCATCTGGGTACACCGCACTGCGGTGCTGGGAGCAATGTGCTCTCCCTAGTATACATTGCCGGCATGGCGATAATACTGCTGGGCTGGCGTTAGGCAGTCTATAGCGGTCACTGTAAATCCCAGTATTACCTGCAGCTCAAAGGCACTCTGAGACTTGCAGTTCTACAACACCTGGAGTGAGTCGCACACATTGCTTAAACTGAGTAATTTATAGATGTATAAAAAATACAATGTCAATCTGTAAATATTTACTTTTTAAACCAAATATTGACTATTTTCTGAATTTTACTAGTTACTCTCAGATTGTGATTACACGTACATGCTATTGTTTTGTATTTCTCTATTTTCCATGTGTGATTCAAATAAAACTATTTCAAATATATATATATATATATATTATTATTATTATTATTATTATTATTATTATTATTATTGTGTGTGTATATATATATATATATATATATATATATATATATATATATATATATATATAACAAGCAAAATGTTCCTATTAGAGGTGGTGAAATATCAGTCCAATCCCCCAATCATAAGAACAGGCGGCACTCCTGGGTCTTGGTGAAAATAAATTCAAGTGTATTGACAAAATCAATTAGAAACGTTTGCAGCCACAGCACACAGCCTTGAAAAAAGCGCCCTGCGCGGCGCTGAAACGTTGGCGTAATGTGCCATCTTTCTAATTGATTTTGTCAATACACTTGAATTTATTTTCACCAAGACCCAGGAGTGCCGCCTGTTCTTATGATTGGGGGATTGGACTGATATTTCACCACCTCTAATAGGAACATTTTGCTTGTTATTCATCACCTCTGTGGAAGGCACCCGGGCAGATGTGGATTTAACAGAGTGCCTACCAAACCAAGTTTATATATATATATATATATATATATATATATATATATATATATATATATATATATATATATATATATATATATATATATATATATATATATATATAATATATTAGACAGCATGGGCCGCACAACACTAAGAAATCTCCAAGAGGGTGCTCGGTCAAAGACTTTTCAATATAAATATCGCCACATCATGAGGCTCCAGTTGGGGCTATGTTGTAGATGAGACCAGCACTCCGGAACAGTCAAACAGTTTATGCCATTTATTGTGCAAATTCAGCAATTTATACCATCACAAGCGGGTTTATCTGTGCAAATTCAGCAGTTTGTAAACATGATTTAGATGTAATCGAGTATCTCACATATCCTGTGTATGCTGGGGATACGTATCCTACCCAGCCAAGTCTCCCTTTTACTAGTTACTCTCAGATTGTGATTACACGTACATGCTATTGTTTTGTATTTCTCTATTTTCCATGTGTGATTCAAATAAAACTATTTCAAAAATATATATATATATATATATATATATATATATATATATATATATATATATATTTATTATTAATGTGTGTGTGTGTGTGTGTGTGTATGTATATATATATATATATATATATATATATATATATATATATATATATATATATATACACACACACATTTTTATGGGTTGCAAATTAATCCTGAACTTGACCCCCTCTTCTGCTTAAATGAATGTCTTTCTTCTTAGAAATAGAACTTTTATTATTATTATTATTATTACCAGTTTTTTATATAGCGCACACATATTCCGCAGCGCTGTACAGAGAGAATATTTGCCCATTCACATCAGTCCCTGCCCCAGTGGAGCTTACAATCTATATTCCCTATCACATGCACGCTAGGGTTAATTTTGTTTGGAGCCAATTAACCTACCAGTATATTTTTGGATTGTGGAAGTAAACTGGAGTACCTGCAGGAAACCTACGCAAGTACGGGGAGAATATACAAACTCCACACAGTTAGGGCCGTGGTGGGAATAGAACCCATGACCGCAGTGCTGTGAGGTGGTAATGATAACCATTACACCATCCGTACTGCCCTTCTTCATGAACTTATTCAGCCTTAGAACAACAGATGAACCAGCAAGGGTTCCACCTTTCACGAAAGAGGGATCTTTGGGGGTCCATGGCACACAGATAAAAGAGAACACTTGTTTAGCTATTTACCTTTGGGCAGCTTGATTATAGAATACCCATGGTTGAATTTAGAAAACTGGAAAAGTGTGTGTATTTTCCTGTGCCTGTTAGCTACTATACAGTAACTCACTGTTCATAGAATTGTGTCTGACACGGTCACATGTCTTTTGATCTCTACTTTGCTATTTGCCCATAAAGGCTTTGTTCTGTCAGAGCTAGTTTAAAGTCTTGGGTGTGAATAGTTGCACGTTTGCTTCTATTAGATTCATGTATGGTTAGCAGTCTAGTGTCTGTCTACTCTGGAGAAAATGTTAGTGTACATGTCAGGGGTGGTATTCAGTATACCGGCTGTTGGGATCCCGGCGCTCAGTATACCGGCGCCGGAATCCTGACACCCGGCATACGACAACTATTCTCCCTCTTGGGGGTCTACGACCTCCCTGGAGGTAGAATAAATAGCGTAGCACGCCACTGTGCCCGCAGAGTGGTGAGCGCAGCAAGCCCGTAAGGGGCTCAATTGCGCTCGCCCAGCTGCCGGTATGCCAGCGGTCGGGATCTCGGCGCCGGTATGCTGGCCGCCGGCATTCCATACTACACCCCGTGTAAGGACTGATTCAATTTGTGAGGTCCTGATAGTATTTTCACATGTTACCTTATATTTGGGTGTGGCATAGAAGATCTACAGGAATTTGGTCGACCCCATATGGTTGACATCGTGAAAAGGTATACCGTGGAAAGGGTTGATACAAGTTTTGAATTTTTTTGCTATCTTTTTTTTTTTCTTTGTTTTATGATATGTCACCCCAATTATAGCAAACATAGACGCTCGTGGGCTCGCCACGCTTCGGGCAAGGTGCCACTCTGCGCTTGGCACAGGTTATATCCTGTTACAGGTTATATGTCCCAATCGTAGTCCATGTGGCTGGTAATTCGAGCAAATAAAAACTTGTGTTGACTATTTGACCTGATAGTCGACTTATTGATTGTCTATCTAGACAGTGTAAACCTATCACCCGGATACCGTTGTATATCCAAGTGATGTTTGGGTAATAATCGTTACTCACTGCCGGGAAAGTGACGTTTTCATCACCATAATTACTTATAATGTGCCCAGAGCCTCACAGGTAAATGAGTACACTGACCTTGTTCCTATGCTTACAGCTAAACATTATGGTCATTTTAGTTCACCAACATCTGGCACTATAATTATCATGGGGTTGTAGCAGCACTCTAGTACTTGTTGTCAGCACTCACAATTGCTGTGTCATGCTTACCTGATGTTTTGTTTGAGACATGTCTGTGAGATGTTTAAGTAATAACTTAATTCTGTTCTCTGTGAAGTCCATGAACTTAATGTGAATACCCGAATCATTAGTATATTCTAGTAGTGTTCCTGCTAGAGTGCGGGCAGGGTGCTAAGGTGTGGGCACGGTATACATGGGCGTGACCGGCCGGGAGCTGGTAACAGTGGTGATCGCTGAACTGTCACTTTTGCCACCCATGAGACACTGTGGCCCGCTGGTGGGGACAGAAGAGGGCAGGCTGTTTCAGCAGGCGCCGCCAGGAGGGCAGTGCGCTTTTGCCGTTTTCAAAAATTGGGCCAGCTAAATCACGCTAGGGCTGGTTTTGATGTTATAGACTTGTATTGTTTTTTTCACTAGAAGTAAAACTTCAAAGTTTCCACTAAAGTTGACAGCGATTTCTGCTAATTATACAGTGTCATATAGTGGAGCCTGTTTCAGAGGGTGGTATTCATGTGACCGCCGGTCAGCTGACCGACAGTCACATGACCTCCTCCACCAGCCCGACGGGTCACTGTCCCGATGGTCGGCATGTCGACCAACAGGGACTATTTCCACTCGTGGGTGTCCACGACACCCATAGAGTGGGAATAGAACCCGTGGCGAGCGCAGCGAGCCTGCAAGGGGCTTGCTGCACTCGCCCCTCCCCGCCGGGATCCCGGCGTCGGTAAGCTGACCGGCGGTCTGGAGACCGCCGGTCAGCCGTACTACACCCGTTTCAGAGGTAGATGCAATTCCAATTATTTTTTTGCAAATGACTGATGGTTTATCTAATGCACATGTGCCACAATGGTCTTGCAACGCAGTCATAGTCTGGATTATGGCGCAGAGCGATTTATAGACCGTGACCATTTGGAGGCTGTGTAGGGGAGGTGGGAAATAAAATGCAGGCAGATTGTGGTTGCTGGTTGTGACTCCCCCCCCCCCCCCCCCCCCAAAATAAATAAATAAATAATTAATTACTGCATCTCTGGATGTAGTTTCACTGGCCCCATTGTCTTAGTTGTGATCAGTCATCTCATTTGTGTGGTGTGCATGGACCGCAGCCGCACTGACTGGACAGGGAATGAGGGGTTCAGTATAAAAAGAAAGGGGCAGGAGCCGGGTGGCTGGGATGACCCATCAGATGCATTTACTAGTATATGGGTAAGTGAAAAGAGATTCTGTAGACTGCAGTTACTAGATTAAATCAATGCACAGTATGTAGGAACAGTCTGGTTTTTCCGAACCCACACACGAGCTTACATCTCAAACTGAGACTTGAATTTAGGAGAATTATACAAAAGTGCCTTTTGGTAAGGTTTTCTAGGTCACTAATGCCTTTCTCCCCACTTCTAACTCAAGATGTGCACCAACACCCGTGTTTTATTCATTTATTTATTAAGTTTCTTATATAGCACAGCAAATTCCGTTGCGCTTTACAATTGGAAACAGTGATAGCATAAAACAATTGAAAACAACAATAAAACAAAACTGTGTAATAACATAGACATAGAGGTAGGAAGGCCCTGCTCACAGAGTTTACAATCTATAGGGAGGGATGCATTCAATATCTCAGCTGTCGGGATCCCGGCGCTTAGCATACCGGCACCGGGATACCGACACCTGTTCCCCCTTCTTGGGGTGTCCACGAGGGAGAATAAATAGCGCGGCGCGCGTAGTGTACCACCGTGCCCACAGCGTGGCGAGCATAGCGAGCGCGCAAGGAGCTCTTTTGCTCTCACCCCGCTGCCGGCATTCCGCGGTCGGGTTTTTGACCGCCGGGGTGATGGGCGCCTGTATATAGATACCAACCCTATAGGGAAGTAGACATTGATACACAAGGATAGGTGTAATCCATTGCATAAAGGTCCACCAGATTACAAAGGTTCTTGGTGGGCTATATGATAGCCGTTCTGGAATTTGATAAGCTTGACTGAAAAGTGAGTTTTCATGGAACTTCTGCAGATTTGGAGACTAGAGGAGAGGCTTATTCTGCATGGGAGGCAAGGTTGGACTAGCGCAGAGGACTATGTTATATTTCTGCTGCGGGGTACACTGGGCTCCACAAGGAATGGACAATGGGGTGTAGAGGAGGATCTTGATCCGAGGCACCAACAGGCTCAAAGCTTTGACTGTTCCCAGAATGCATAGCCCCGCCTCCTATATCACCCCGCCTCCCTGCACAGTATCTCAGTTTTTGTAGTTGGTGCTGCAGTAAGCAGGCACTTAACAGAGGGTCTGCTCCAGGCAGCCCTAAGTAGAGCTTTTTTTCTGAGGAAAAAAGTGAAGACTTCAAGGGCAGCAGCAGTGTTACATGTCAGTGGACATTCACGGCTGCAGCTCCGGCTCTCCCCAGCGGCGCTGTACACTCCCGAGCCCTGGTTGCCGGGTAACTACAGCAGGAGGCTCCGGTTTTCTTCTTGTCAGGCACACACGACGGGGGCTCTCCGGGATCGCGTGGCCGCGCTTCAGGAGGTGGTAAGTGGGTCCCGCTTGCGGGACCCGGTCTTTATCGCGATCCAGCGCGGTCAGTGGGAGGCAGGCCGCGCGTGCTGGCGGTGGACACTGTGGCAGTACAGGCGATCCCACTAGATCACCAGGGCATGGGACAGGTCAGGTTTTCTCTATAAACCATTTTATTAGAGCCCGCAGTACCCGGTGGTTTTGCCAGCAGGGGGATAGAGCTTGGACCTGAAGCCCCTCCCCCAGCCCCAGGGCGCCATTTTCTGCAAATGTTCCCGACCTGGGGCTGCATGTCTGTCTCTCCCTCACACCCTGGCAGTGTCTGCGGCGCCATTATCCCTCAGCTCACTGTTCCTGGGAATGCTTGGGCAAATCCTCCTGTGTAAAGCCGCCTGGTTGTCAGTGCTGTGACTTTACAAGACACTTAAGTATTCTACCTGCCTTTTTTAGTCAGTGTTAGTTAAGAAAGAGTGCACTTAGTCAGGGTTTCCTAGTACAATTACCCTGTGATATACATCCAGTTCTTACTGTGTACTGTTATATCTGTTATATAGCTGTGTAAGCTAGTCCAGTGCAGTATTATTGTTTGTAATAACCTCTGCATTGTACAGACTGTGACTATTTGTGTGTGCATTTGATAGCTAAGTGGTGTCCATTTTGTGTCTTTCACTCAACCTGCTATCCCTATATTCTATAACCTGAGGGGGCTTGGTGCGTCAGGTTTTATCTAATATAGGATTTCTCTGACGTCCTAGTGGATGCTGGGAACTCCGTAAGGACCATGGGGAATAGCGGCTCCGCAGGAGACTGGGCACAACTAAAAGAAAGCTTTTAGACTACCTGGTGTGCACTGGCTCCTCCCACCATGACCCTCCTCCAAGCCTCAGTTAGATTTCTGTGCCCGGCCGAGCTGGATGCACACTAGGGGCTCTCCTGAGCTCCTAGAAAGAAAGTTTATTTTAGGTTTTTTATTTTACAGTGAGACCTGCTGGCAACAGGCTCACTGCATCGAGGGACTAAGGGGAGAAGAAGCGAACCTACCTGCTTGCAGCTAGCTTGGGCTTCTTAGGCTACTGGACACCATTAGCTCCAGAGGGATCGACCGCATGGAACTGGCCTTGGTGTTCGTTCCCGGAGCCGCGCCGCCGTCCCCCTTACAGAGCCAGAAGCAAGAAGAGGTCCGGAAAATCGGCGGCAGAAGACATCAGTCTTCACCAAGGTAGCGCACAGCACTGCAGCTGTGCGCCATTGCTCCTCATGCACATTTCACACTCCGGTCACTGAGGGTGCAGGGCGCTGGGGGGGGGGGCGCCCTGAGCAGCAATAAAAACACCTTGGCTGGCAAATATATCACAATATATAGCCCCAGAGGCTATATATGTGATAAATACCCCTGCCAGAATCCATAAAAAAGCGGGACAACAGTCCCCGAAAAAGGGTCGGAGCTATCTCTCTCAGCACACTGGCGCCATTTTCTCTTCACAGTACAGCTGGAAGACAGCTCCTCAGGCTCTCCCCTGTAGTTTGCAGGCTCAAAGGGTTAAAAAGAGGGGGGGCACTAAATTTAGGCGCAATATTGTATATACAAGCAGCTATTGGGAAAAATTCACTCAATATAGTGTTAATCCCTAAATTATATAGCGCTCTGGTGTGTGCTGGCATACTCTCTCTCTGTCTCCCCAAAGGGCTGTGTGGGGTCCTGTCCTCAGTCAGAGCATTCCCTGTGTGTGTGCGGTGTGTCGGTACGGCTGTGTCGACACGTTTGATGAGGCTTATGTGATGGCAGAGCAGATGCCGATAAATGTGATGTCGCCCCCTGTGGGGCCGACACCAGAGTGGATGGATAGGTGGAAGGTATAAACCGACAGTGTCAACTCCTTACATAAAAGGCTGGATGACGTAACAGCTATGGGACATCCGGCTTCTCAGCCCGCGCCTGCCCAGGCGTCTCAAAGGCCATCAGGGGCTCAAAAACGCCCGCTCCCTCAGATGGCAGACACAGATGTCGACACGGAGTCTGACTCCAGTGTCGACGAGGTTGAGACATATACACAATCTACTAGGAACATCCGTTACATGATCCCGGCAATAAAAAATGTGTTACACATTTCTGACATTAACCCAAGTACCACTAAAAAAGGGTTTTATGTTTGGGGAGAAAAAGCAGGCAGTGTTTTGTTCCCCCATCAAATGAGTGAATGAAGTGTGAAAAAGCGTGGGTTCCCCCGATAAGAAACTGGTAATTTCTAAAAAGTTACTGATGGCGTACCCTTTCCCGTCAGAGGATAAGTTACGCTGGGAGTTATCCCCTAGGGTGGATAAGGCGCTCACACGTTTGTCAAAAAAGGTGGCACTGCCGTCTTAGGATACGGCCACTTTGAAGGTACCTGCTGATAAAAAGCAGGAGGCTATCCTGAAGTCTGTATTTACACACTCGGGTACTAGACTGAGACCTGCAGATAGTGCTGCTGCAGCGTGGTCTGTAACCCTGTCAAACAGGGATACTATTTTGCGAACATAAGACGTCGTCTTATATATGAGGGATGCACAGAGGGATATTTTGCCGGCTGGCATCCAGAATTAATGCAATGTCCATTCTGTCAGGAGGGTATTAGAGACCAGACACTGGACAGGTGATGCTGACTTTAAACACATAGAGCCTTATAAGGGTGAGGAATTGTTTGGGGATGGTCTCTGGGACCTCGTATCCACAGCAACAGCTGGGAAGAAAATTTTTTATCTCAGGTTTCCTCACAGCCTAAGAAAGCACTGTATTATCAGGTACAGTCCTTTCGGCTTCAGAAAAGCAAGCGGGTCAAAGGCGCTTCCTTTCTGCACAGAGACGAGGGAAGAGGGAAAAAGCTGCACCAGTCAGCCAGTTCCCAGAATCAAAATTCTTCCCCCGCTTCCTCTGAGTCCACCGCATGACGCGGGGGCTCCACAGGCGTAGCCAGGTACGGTGGGGGGCCGCCTCAAAAATGTCAGCGATCAGTGGGATCGCTCACAGGTGGATCCCTGGATCCTTCAAGTAGTATCTCAGGGGTACAAGCTGGAATTCGAGGCGTCTCCCCCCCCCCCCCCCCCCCCGCCGTTTCCTCAAATCTGCCTTGCCGACAACTCCCTCAGGCAGGGAGGCTGTGCTAGAGGCAATTCACAAGCTGTATTCCCAGCAGGTGATAGTCAAGGTGCCCCTACTTCAACAAGGACGGGTTTACTATTCCACACTGTTTGTGGTACCGAAACCGGACGGTTCGGTGAGACCCATTTTAAATTTGAAATCCTTGAACACATACATAAAAAAATTCAAGTTCAAGATGGAATCGCTCAGGGCGGTTATTGCAAGCCTGGACGAGGGGGATTACATGGTATCCCTGGACATCAAGGATGCTTACCTACATGTCCCCATTTACCATCCTCACCAGGAGTACCTCAGATTTGGGGTACAGGATTGCCATAACCAATTCCAAACACTGCCGTTTGGACTGTCCACGGCACCGAGGGTCTTTACCAAGGTAATGGCAGAAATTATGATACTCCTTCGAAAAAAGGGAGTTTTAATTATCCCGTACTTGGACGATCTCCTTATAAAGGCAAGGTCCAAGGAGCAGTCGTTGGTCGGAGTAGCACTATCTCGGGAAGTGCTACAACAGCACGGATGGATTCTATACATTCCAAAGTCACAGCTGGTTCCTACCACACGCCTACTGTTCCTGGGGATGGTTCTGGACACAGAACAGAAAAAAGTGTTTCTCCCGGAGGAGAAAGCCAAGGAGCTGTCATCTCTAGTCAGAGACCTCCTGAAACCAAAACAGGTATCGGTGCATCACTGCACACGAGTTCTGAGAAAAATGGTCGCTTCTTACGAAGAAAAATTCAGTTCGGCAGGTTCCATGCAAGAACCTTTCAGTGGGACCTCTTGGACAAGTGGTCGGGATCGCATCTTCAGATGCATCGGCTGATAACCCTGTCTCCAAGGACCAGGGTATCTCTACTGTGGTGGCTGCAGAGTGCTCATCTTCAAGAGGGCCGCAGATTCGGCATACAGGACCTAAGTCAGGCAAGACCCCTGCTTCAAAACCAGCCAGTGCTGATTCAGTCAGACAACATCACGGCGGTCGCCCATGTAAACCGACAGGGCGGCACAAGAAGCAGGATGGCGATGGCAGAAGCCACAAGGATTCTTCGATAGGCAGAGAATCGCGTCTTAGCACTGTCAGCAGTGTTCATTTCGGGACTGGACAACTGGGAAGCAGGCTTCCTCAGCAGACACGACCTACACCCGGGAGAGTGGGGACTTCATCCAGAAGTCTTCCAACTGTTGGTAAACCGTTGGGAAAGGCCACAGGTGGACATGATGGTGTCCCGCCTAAACAAAAAACTAGATATTGCGCCAGGTCAAGGGACCCTCAGGCAATAGCTGTGGACGCTCTAGTGACACCGTGGGTGTACCAGTCGGTTTATGTATTTCCTCCTCTGCCTCTCATACCAAAGGTACTGAGAATAATAAGAAAACGAGGAGTAAGAACGATACTCGTGGTTCCGGATGGGCCAAGAAGAGCTTGGTACCCAGAACTTCAAGAAATGATATCAGAGGACCCATGGCCTCTACCGCTCAGACAGGATCTGCTACAGCGGGGGCCCTGTCTGTTCCAAGACTTGCTGCGTTTGACGGCATGGCGGTTGAATTCCGGATCCTAAAGGAAAAAGGCATTCCGGAGGAAGTCATTCCTACGCTGGTAAAAGCCAGGAAAGAAGTAACCGCAAACCATTATCACCGTATTTGGCAAAAATATGTTGCGTGGTGTGAGGCCAGGAAGGCCCCAACAGAGGAATTTCAGCTGGGTCGTTTTCTGCACTTCCTACAGTCAGGAGTGACTATGGGCCTAAACTTGGGTTCCATTAAGGTCCAGATTTCGGCTCTGTCGATTTTCTTCCAGAAAGAACTGGCTTCACTGCCTGGAGTTCAGACATTTGTAAAGGGAGTGCTACATATTCAGCCCCCTTTTGTGCCTCCTGTGGCACCTTGGGATCTCAACGTGGTGTTGAGTTTCCTAAAATCACATTGGTTTGAGCCACTTAAAACTGTGGATTTGAAATATCTCACGTGGAAAGTGGTCATGTTATTGGCCTTGGCTTCGGCCAGGCGTGTGTCAGAATTGGCGGCTTTGTCATGTAAAAGCCCTTATCTGATTTTCCATATGGATAGGGCAGAATTGAGGACTCGTCCCCAGTTTCTCCCTAAGGTGGTATCCGCTTTTCACTTAAACCAACCTATTGTAGTGCCTGCGGCTACTAGGGACTTGGAAGATTCCACGTTACTGGACGTAGTCGGGGCCTTAAAAATTTATATTTCCAGCACGGCTGGAGTCAGGAAAACTGACTCGCTTTTTATCCTGTAGGCTCCCAACAAAATAGGTGCTCCTGCTTCTAAGCAGACTATTGCTCGCTGAATTTGTAGCACAATTCAGCTGGAGCATTCTGCGGCTGGATTGCCGCATCCTAAATCAGTAAAAGCCCATTCCACGAGGAAAGTGGGCTCATCTTGGGCGGCTGCCCGAGGGGTCTCGGCTTTATAACTTTGCCGAGCTGCAACTTGGTCAGGGGCAAACACGTTTGCAAAATTCTACAAATTTGATACCCTGGCTGAGGAGGACCTTGAGTTCTCTCATTCGGTGCTGCAGAGTCATCCGCACTCTCCCGTCCGTTTGGGAGCTTTGGTATAATCCCCATGGTCCTTACGGAGTTCCCAGCATCCACTAGGACGTCAGAGAAAATAAGATTTTACTCACCGGTAAATCTATTTCTCGTAGTCCGTAGTGGATGCTGGGCGCCCATCCCAAGTGCGGATTGTCTGCAATACTTGTATGTAGTTATTGCCTAACTAAGGGTTATTGTTGAGCCATCTGTTGAGAGGCTCAGTTATATTTCATACTGTTAACTGGGTATAGTATCACAAGTTATACGGTGTGATTGGTGTGGCTGGTATGAGTCTTACCCGGGATTCAAAATCCTTCCTTATTGTGTCAGCTCTTCCGCGCACAGTATCCTAACTGAGGCTTGGAGGAGGGTCATGGTGGGAGGAGCCAGTGCACACCAGGTAGTCTAAAAGCTTTCTTTTAGTTGTGCCCAGTCTCCTGCGGAGCCGCTATTCCCCATGGTCCTTACGGAGTTCCCAGCATCCACTACGGACTACGAGAAATAGATTTACCGGTGAGTAAAATCTTATTTTTCACAAAGATATACTGTATTACGTATTTCTCTAACGTCCTTGAGGATGCTGGGACTCCGTAAGGACCATGGGGAATAGACGGGCTCCGCAGGAGATAGGGCACTTTAAGAAAGCTTTGGACTCTGGGTGTGCACTGGCTCCTCCCTCTATGCCCCTCCTCCAGACCTCAGTTTTACACTATGCCCAGAGCAAGATGGGTGCACTGCAGAGAGCTCTCCTGAGTTCTCTGCCTAAAAGCATTTTTGTTTGGATTATTTCTCTACTTTTTCACAGGGAGCACTGCTGGCAACAGGCTCCCTGCATCGAGGGACTGAGGAGAGAGGAGCAGACCTTCTTGTCTAAGATAGGCTCTGCTTCCTCGGCTACTGGACACCATTAGCTCCAGAGGGGGTGAACGCAGGTTCTTACTGGGCGTCCACCCCCTGGAGCCGCGCCGCCGTTCTCCTCACAGAGCTAGAAGAACAGAAGACAGAAGTCGTCAGGCGGCAGAAGCCTTCAGCTTCACGGAGGTAACGCACAGCACTGCAGCTGTGCGTCGTTGCTCCCATACACCTCACACACTCTGGTCACTGTAAGGGTGCAGGGCGCGGGGGGGGGGGGCGCCCTGGGCAGCAATATAAACACCTCTTATGGCAAAAGACAGTATACATGTACAGGTGGGCACTGTACATGTATATAAAAGAGCCCCTGCCATATTTTTGTAAGTTTGACCGGGACAGAAGCCCGCCGCCGAGTTGGCGGGGCTTCTCCCTCAGCACTCACCAGCGCCATTTTCTCTCCACAGCACCGCTGAGAGAAAGCTCCCCGGACTCTCCCCTGCTTACACACGGTGAAGGGGTGTTTAAAAGAGAGGGGGGGGCACATAATTGGCGGATAACATATTATACAGTGCTGCTGGGGAAAAACATTTTGTGTTGGTCTCCAGGATCATTGCGCTGGGGTGTGTGCTGGCATACTCTCTCTCTGTCTCTCCAAAGGGCCTTGACAGGGATACTGTCTTCAGAAAGGGGTTCCCTGTGTGTGTGAAGTGTGTCGGTACGCGTGTGTCGACATGTTTGACGAGGAAGGCTCGCTTAATGTGGAGGTGGAGTGCTTGCATGTCATGTCGCCGTCGGCAACGCCGACACCGGAATGGGTGGATATGCTGAATGTCTTGAATGTAAATGTTAATCTATTGCATAAAAGGTTAGACAAGGCAGAAGCTAGGGATCAGTCAGGTAGCCAGACCATGCCTGTCCCTGTGGCGCCAGGCCCTTCGGGGTCTCCGAAGCGCACCATATCCCAGATCGATGACACAGATACTGACTCTAGTGTCGACTATGAAGATGCAAAATTACAGCCGAAGGTGGCAAAAGGTATTCGGACATGATTATTGCCATTAAAGAGGTTTTGCATATTACTGAAGAACCCCCGGTCCCTGACACGAGGGTACACATGTATAAAGGGAAAAAGCCTGAAGTCACCTTTCCATCCTCATTTGAACTAAGTGAATTGTGCGAAAAGGCTTGGGAATCTTCGGATAGGAGACCACAAGTTCCCAAAAGGATTCCACAAACTGATAGGATACGCTGGGAATCTTCGCCTAAAGTAAACAAGGCGCTGACATGCTTGTCCAAAAAGGTGGCACTGCCTTCTCAGGATACGGCTTCCCTCAAGGAACCTGCTGACCGCAGGCAGGAAATTACCTAGAAGCACATTTACACTCATTCAGGTACTATTGCTAGACCGGCTATGGCGTCGGCCTGGGTTTGTAGTGCGGTTGTGGCATGGGCAGATTCCTTATCTACGGAGATTGACACCGTAGATCGGGATGCTATTCAAATGACCATAGAGCATATCAGAGATGCTGCCTTGTATATGAGAGATGCTCAGAGAGACATTTGTTTATTAAGCTCCAGAATAAATGCTATGTCTATTTCTGCTAGGCGGCTCTTGTGGACCCGACAGTGGACGAGAGATGCCGATTCAAAGCGGCATATGGAGTCCTTGCCTTACAAAGGGGAGGAGTTGTTTGGAGACGGCCTCTCGGACCTTGTCGCTACGGCTGGTAAGTCGAATTTCTTACCTTATGTCCCCCCGCAGCATACAAAAAAGGCACCTCATTATCAAATGCAGTCCTTTCGTTCCAATAAAAACAAAAAGGTACGGGGATCGTCCTTTGTTGCCAGAGGGAATGGTAGGGGAAAGAAGCTGCACACAGCTAGTTCCCAAGAGCAAAAGTCCTCCCCTGCCTCTGCAAAGTCCACCGCATGACGCTGGGGCTTCCCGAGGGGAAGCAGATCTAGTGGGGGCTCGTCTTCGCTTTTTCAGCCACGTCTGGGTTCACTCGCAGGTGGATCCCTGGGCATTACAGATTGTTTCTCAGGGATACAGGCTGGAATTCGAAGACTTGCCTCCTCGCCGGTTTTTCAAATCGGCTCTGCCGGCTTCCCCGTCAGAGAGGGAGCTAGTGTTGGCGGCAATCCAAAAATTGTATATTCAACAGGTGATTGTCACAGTTCCTCATCTCCAGCAAGGAGAGGGATATTACTCGACCCTGTTTGTGGTTCCGAAACCGGACGGTTCGGTCAGACCCATTTTAAACCTAAAATCTCTGAACCTGTACTTGAAGAGGTTCAAGATGGAATCACTCAGGGCGGTCATCGCCAGCCTGGAGGGGGGGGATTGGATGGTGTCCCTGGACATAAAGGATGCATTCCTTCATGTTCCGATATTCCCCCCTCATCCGGCGTTCCTGAGATTTGCAGTGCAGGACTGTCACTACCAATTTCCACGGCCCCGAGGATTTTCACCAAGGTAATGGCGGAAATGATGGTGCTCCTGCGCAGGCAGGGGGTCACAATTATCCCATACTTGGACGATCTCCTCATAAAGACGAGATCTCGGGAGAAGTTGCTGGACAGTGTGTCTCTGTCCATGAAAACGTTGCAGATACACGGCTGGATTCTCAATATACCGATGTCCCAGCTAGTCCCTACAACGCGTCTGACCTTTTTGGGCCTGATTCTAGACACAGACCAGAAAAAGCTTTTTCTTCCGATCGAAAAGGTTCAGGAAGTGGTCCGGGTCCCATTTACGAATGCATCAAAGGATCACCCTGTCTCCCAGGACCAGGGTATCTCTCCTGTGGTGGCTGAACAGTGCTCACCTGCTAGAGGGTCGCAGGTTCGACATTCAGGACTGGGTCCTGGTCACGGACGCAAGCCTCCGAGGCTGGGGAGCAGTAACACTGGGAAGAAATTTCCAAGGTCTCTGGTCAAACCTAGAGACTTGTCTCCACATCAACGTCCTGGAGTTGAGGGCCATATACAACGCCCTGTGTCAAGCGGAGGAATTGCTTCGGTGAAAACCGGTTCTGATTCAGTCGGACAACGTCACGGCAGTGGCTCATATAAACCGGCAAGGAGGAACAAGGAGCAGAGTGGCCATGGCAGAAGCGACCAGGATTCTACACTGGGCGGAAGGCCATGTAAGCGCACTATCAGCAGTGTTCATCCCGGGGGTGGACAACTGGGAGGCGGACTTCCTCAGCAGGCACGACCTGCATCCGGGAGAATGGGGACTTCATCAACAAGTCTTCACACAGATCACGGATCGATGGGGACTGCCTCAAATCGACATGATGGCATCCCGTCTCAACAAAAAGCTAAAGCGGTATTGCGCCAGGTCAAGGGACCCTCAGGCGGTAGCGGTAGACGCTCTGGTGACACCTTGGGTGTTCAGATCGGTGTATGTGTTTCCTCCTCTTCCTCTCATACCCAAAGTGTTGAGAATAATAAGAATGAGCAGGGTCAGAACAATCCTCATTGTTCCAGATTGGCCACGGAGGACTTGGTATCCGGAGCTGCAAGAGTTGCTCACAGAAGATCCGTGGCCTCTTCCTCTAAGGCAGGACCTGCTGCGGCAGGGGCCATGTCTGTTCCAAGACTTACCGCGGCTGCGTTTGACGGCATGGCGGTAGAACGCCGGATCCTAGCGGAAAAAGGAATTCCGGAGGAAGTCATTCCTACCCTGATCAAGGCTAGGAAAGACGTGACGTTAAAACATTATCACCGTATATGGCGGAAATATGTTTCTTGGTGTGAGGCCAGAGTTGCTCCTACGGAGGAGTTCCATTTGGGCCGTCTGCTTCACTTCCTTCAAACAGGAGTGACTTTGGGCCTAAAATTAGGGTCCATAAAGGTCCAAATTTCGGCCTTATCCATTTTCTTTCAAAGAAAATTAGCCTCTCTTCCTGAAGTACAGACTTTTGTGAAGGGGGTGCTGCATATTCAGCCTCCCTTTGTGCCTCCGGTGGCGCCTTGGGATCTTAACGTGGTGTTACGTTTCCTCAAGTCACCTTGGTTTGAACCACTCAAAACTATGGAGTTGAAATACCTCACGTGGAAAGTGGTCATGTTGTTGGCATTAGCTTCGGCTAGACGTGTTTCTGAATTGGCGGCTTTATCACATAAAAGCCCATACTTGGTTTTTCACGTGGATAGGGCAGAATTGAGGACTCGTACTCAATTTCTGCCAAAGGTGGTCTCATCTTTTCATATGAACCAACCTATTGTCGTGCCTGTGGCTACACGGGACTTGGAGGATTCCGAGTCCCTGGATGTGGTCAGGGCTTTGAAGATTTATGTGACCAGAACGGCTAGAATCAGGAAGACTGAAGCTCTGTTTGTTCTGTATGCGGCCAACAAGGTTGGCGCTCCTGCTTCAAAGCAGACTATTGCTCGCTGGATCTGTAACACGATTCAGCAGGCGCATTCTACAGTAGGATTGCCGTTACCGAAATCGGTTAAGGCCCATTACACTAGGAAAGTGGGCTCTTCTTGGGCGGCTGCCCGAGGGGTCTCGGCTTTACAGTTGTGCCGAGCAACTACTTGGTCGGGGTCTAACACCTTTGCAAAGTTCTATAAGTTTGATACCCTGGCTGAGGAGGACCTCCTGTTTGCTCAATCGGTGCTGCAGAGTCATCCGCACTCTCCCGCCCGTTTGGGAGCTTTGGTATAATCCCCATGGTCCTTATGGAGTCCCAGCATTCTCAAGGACGTTAGAGAAAATAAGATTTTACTTACCGGTAAATCTATTACTCGTAGTCCGTAGAGGATGCTGGGCGCCCGTCCCAAGTGCGGACTTCTTCTGCAAGACTTGTATATAGTTATTGCTTACATAAGGGTTATGTTATAGTTTATCGGTTGAACCGTGGCTATGTTGTTGTTCATACTGTTAACATGGTAGTTTATCACAAGTTATACGGTGTGGCTGGTATGGATCTCGCCCTTAGATTTACAAAAATCCTTCCTCGTACTGTCCATCTCCTCTGGGCACAGTTTCCCTAACTGAGGTCTGGAGGAGGGGCATAGAGGGAGGAGCCAGTGCACACCCAGAGTCCAAAGCTTTCTTAAAGTGCCCTATCTCCTGCGGAGCCCGTCTATTCCCCATGGTCCTTACAGAGTCCCAGCATCCTCTGCGGACTACGAGAAATAGATTTACCGGTAAGTAAAATCTTATTTTTTCTCTGTGATTTAGTCACTCTCCTTTATCTCTGCTGGTGCTGACTACACTGCGCAGGGGTTTGGGCCAGAGGTATTGTGCTGCTGACAAATTGTACTGTGTTACCTGATACTGCAAGTTATATCATGTCTGCTTCTGAGGGTAACGGTTCTGGGACTGAACACACTGCCGGTGTTGCTGAAGCCGCAGATACCTATGAGGAGAATATAGCGGCTTTGGGCTCTGGTTCTGGGGGCTCCTTGCCCCCCAGTGGAACAGGGGCAAATAATGACCCGCCGTGGGCCACTTTTTCCACGCTTCTGCATACGCTAGTTCATAAACTAACACCCCCTATGGGACCCCCAATGCCGGTGCAACCATTTGTGGTCCCTGCAGCTAACCCGCCGTGGGCGGACGATTTATCTGCTCAAATAAATTAGTTGAACCAGTCCCTGACTACTAAAAAGTCTGACCGTCGCTCGCCTACGTCCAAGGGGTCCTCTAAGCGAGCGTTTGTCTCCTCACAATCCACTGCTGTCACTGGCTGATGAAGACGGCACTTACACTGACCCCACAGGTTCTGACTCCGATACGGCTGATGGGGAGGGTGGTTCACATGTGGATGTTCCTGATCTTTTGGAGGCTATTAAGTTCATTTTACAGATTACGGATGATCCCGAGCCGTCCGTTCCTCCTAAGAAACCAGATAGGTTCAAATGTCAGAAGATGGTTAAACAAGTTTTACCTCACTCTAACCACCTAATTGATATACGTCAGGAACCCTGGGAAAACCCGGGTACGAAGTTTGTGCCTCAAAAGAAGATGCTGGCTCGCTATCCCCTCGCGCCGGAGCTGTCTAAGAATTGGGAAACGCCTCCTCCAGTGGACTCACATGTGGCTAGGATGGTGGTTTCCTCAGCTCTACCGGTCACCACCGTCGCATCTCTAAAAGAGCCTACTGATAAACGTGTGGAGGGTTGTCTGAAAGCGATTTACACCCTCACGGGTGCTGCACAAAGGCCCACTATTGCAGCTACTTGGGCTGCAGAGGTCATTGAAGCATGGGCCTTGGAGTTAGATGCTGAAATCTACTCTGACCATGCTAGACAGTGCTTGTCTTATATTGTCACAGCTTCTCGTTATATTAAATAGGCGGCTTCTGATGCCGGTATCCTGGCAGCCAAGGCCTCTACTACGTCAGTCCTGGCTCGCCGGATATTGTGGCTGAGATCCTGGTCTGTGGATCTGGACTCTAGAAAAACCCTGGAGGTACTCCCTTTTAAGGGAGATATTCTGTTTGGGGGGGATTTAAATAAGATTGTGGCTGACTTGGCTACTGCCAAAACTGCCTGTCTGCCAAGTACTGCTCCTTCTGTGTCGAAGGCTAAAGGTACTTCCTTTCGCCCCTTTCGTCCTTCAGGTAAAGCAAAAGGTCAGGCGTACAACAAGCAGGCCTGCACTTCCAAACCTGGTAAGCATAAGCCCAAAAGAGCCTGGGCGGCCCGTCAGCCAGCTTGCAAGACAGATAAGCCTGCCGCATGACGAGGCGGGCCTCCTTCTGGGGGATCCCAGGGTGGGGGGCCGGCTTCTAGGGTATACCCAGGAATGGTTGAAGACCACTTTAGATGCCTGGGTACGGGAAGTCATCACTCGAGGTTACGCCATAGCCTTCAAAAACCGACCCCCTCATCGATTTTTCCAGACAGATGTCCCGTTGGACAAGACAAAGGCAAACACTCTACATTCGGTGGTACAGACCCTCCTGGATACAGGAGTTAGTACAGGTGCCCCTTGCGCAGAGGGGTCGGGGGTACTATTCTCCACTGTTTCTAGTCCCGAAACCGAATGGCTCCTCCCGGCCCATTCTAAACCTCAAGGCATTGAACAGGTTTGTGAAGGTTTCCAAGTTCCGTATGGAAACCCTTCGCTCTATAGTTCGGGCCTTGGAACCTGGGGACTTCATGGTCTTCCTGGATATACAGGATGCTTACCTGCATATTCCTATAGCAGTGTCTCATCAGCAATACCTGAGATTTGCGATTGGCAACTGCCATTACCAGTTTCGGGCGTTACCTTTTGGTTTAGCAACGGCACAGCGAGTCTTTACAAAAGTCATGGCGGTGATGACGGTGGTACTCCGCCGTCAAGGGGTCAGGATACTGCCGTATTTGGACGACTTGTTAATCCTGGTAAATTCCCCAGAACTTCTCCTGCGTCATCTAGATGTGACTGTCTGGTTTCTGCAAGCCCACGGGTGGCTCATCAACTGGAAGAAGTCATCCCTGATCCCTGCTCAGAGCATGGTGCATCTGGGAGCACTATTGGACACTCACAACCAGCGGTTGTTCCTGTCTCAGGAGAAAGTCCTGAAACTTCAGGACCGGATTCGTTGCTTCCTATCTCGTCCGCAAGTGTCGATACATTCGGCGATGCAGGTGCTGGACCTCATGGTGTCCGCATTCGACATGGTGGAGTACGCTCAATTTCACTCTCGCCCTCTCCAGAGGCTGATTCTAGCCAAATGGGACAGACTGCCTCACCGGATCAGGTCTCAAATGATCTCATTGACTCCGGAGGTCCATCTGTCGCTGCTCTGGTGGCTCCGGGACCAACAACTGTGCAGCGGCCGTCCATTCTGGATATCCGACTGGGTCCTGTTGACGACAGATGCCAGTCTAAGAGGTTGGGGCGTGGTGCTGGAGCAACACTCCCTTCAGGGGCGGTGGACCAAGGAGGAGTCCCTCCTCTCGATCAATATTCTGGAGTTGCGGGCGGTCTTCAATGCCTTGAACCTAGCCCAGCATTTAATTCAGAACCGTCCTGTTCAAGTACAGTCGGACAACACCACCACAGTGGCTTACATAAATCATCAAAGCGGCACTCGAAGCCGCCTAGCAATGAAGGAAGTCTCACGGATTCTACAGTGGGCAGAACGCCATCTACCGGCCATATCGGCAATATTCATTCCGGAGTCCTGAATTGGGAAGCGGACTTTCTCAGTCATCAGGACGTGCATGCCGGCTAGTGGGGCCTCCATCCAGAAGTCTTTCAACTCCCAGTGTAAAGGTGGGGCCTTCCAGACGTAGATCTGATGGCGTCTCGACACAATCACAAGGTTCCGGTCGTCGGAGCAAGGACAAGGGATCCTCATGCAGCATTCGTGGACGCGCTGGCGGTACCGTGGAGGTTTCGGCTGCCGTACGTGTTCCCTCCGGTGTCACTCCTGCCCAGGGTAATTCGGAAGTTCAAGCAAGAAAAAGGAATTCTGCTTCTCATAGCTCCAGCGCGGCCCAGACGGCACTGGTTCTCAGACCTGCAAGGCCTATCGTCAGGGCGTCCAATTCTACTTCCACAACGCCCAGACCTCCTCGTTCAGGGCCCCTGTGTCTACCAGGACGTAGCTGGACGGCTGTCTTTGACGGCGTGGCTCTTGAAGCTTCCGTCTTGAGGGCTAAAGGGTTTTCTGAGGCGGTCATTCAAACTATGTTGCGGGCCCGGAAACCGGCTTCGGCTCGGATTTACTATAGGGTCTGGCATTCTTACTTTGGTGCGCATCTAACGATTATGACGCTTCCAAGTTTAGTATAGCCAAGTTGCTGGCTATTCTTCAGCAGGGCCTGGACTTAGGCCTGCGTCTGGCCTCCCTCAAGGTTCAAATATCTGCCTTGTCGGTGTGGTTTCAGAGAAAAATTGCGACCTAACCTGATGTGCATACCTTTACTCAGGGCTTGTTGCGTATCCAACCTCCCTATGTCCCGCCTGTGGCTCCTTGGGACTTGTCAGTGGTTTTGGAGGCGTTACAAGAGTCTCCGTTTGAACCTCTTGGTTCAGCTGACCTTAATTGGCTTTCCCTTAAGGTGGTGTTTCTGCTGGCTATTGCTTCAGCTAGAAGAGTGTCGAATTTGGGTGCCTTGTCCTGTAGTTCCCCATATCTGATATTTCACCGTGACCGGGCGGTTCTTAGGATTCGTCCCGGCTATCTACCTAAGGTGGTTTCTTCGTTCCACCTTAATCAGGAGATTGTAGTTCCGGCACTTGTTTCTCCTGATCTTTCTCCCAAAGAGCGGTCTTTGGATGTGGTACGGGCTCTCCGTATCTATGTGAAGAGAACTGCTCCTATTAGGAAATCTGATTCTCTTTTTGTTGTGTTTGGGTTTCACAAACTGGGCTGGCCTGCTCACAAGCAAACTCTGGCCAGATGGATTAGAATGGTGATTGCACATGCTTATGTGAAGGCTGGTCTCTCTGCTCCTGATCACATTAAGGCCCATTCTACTCGGTCTGTTGGACCTTCTTGGGCGGCCCAACGTGGTGCGACCCTTGAACAATTGTGCAAGGCGGCTACATGGTCCTCTGTGAACACGTTCATAAGGTTCTATACCTTCGATACTGCCGCTTCCCAGGATGCTTCCTTTGGACGCCGGGTTCTTGTGCCTGCTACAGTGCGTCCCCTCCCATAAGGAACTACTTTAGGACATCCCCATTGTCCATTCCTTGTGGAGCCCAGTGTACCCCGCAGCAGAAAACGAGTTTTATGGTAAGAACTTACCTTTGTTAAAACTCTTTCTGCAAGGTACACTGGGCTCCACAAGGCGCCCACCCTGACGCACTTAGCTTCTTTGGGTTAGTATGGCATTAGCCGCTGACACGTCTCCTGTCATGAGAATGCTGTGTTGTGGCTACTAACCGTTGTCGTCTCTTTTCCTGCTACTGCATTGGACTGGTTAACTAAAAACTGAGATCCTGTGCAGGGAGGCGGGGTGATATAGGAGGCGGCGCTATGCATTCTGGGAACAGTCAAAGCTTTGAGTCTTTTGGTGCCTCGGATCAAGATCCTACTCTACACCCCATTGTCCATTCCTTGTGGAGCCCAGTGTACCTCGCTTAAAGAGTTTTAACAAAGGTAAGTTCTTACCATAAAACTCGTTTTTCTACAGTGCATTTCTGTAATTAATCTGGTACATTACTATACATGCATTAGCAGCATTTATAATATATATTTATTTAGGAGCCCAGCTCATGCACTTTCTATTGGTTAGGCAAACCAATATGGTACAACCCTTCTGGAGACTGGTCACACCCCTAAACATGGGATCTTACAACTGTATTCCCCGGTGAGCCCTTCATGTCTCAGCACGACACTGGTGGGAGGATACTCCACAGAGTGGGTGCAGCCCAATGAAAGTCCTGCAATCGCGAATGGGAGCAAATCATGAGAGTGGATAAGAGACGTAGATCTTGTGGAGAGCGAAGAGGTCTGGTTAGGCGATATATTGAGATAAACAAAGAGATGTATGTTGGTGTAGTTTGGTTAATGTGTTTGCCTTGTGTGGAAGTAAAAGTGTTCCAAATTCTTCATCGTGTTTTGGTTCAGATTCTGTGTTTGGTTAAAAATCAGTAAAAATAGCTAAACTCATGTAAATTTTGCAATCCAAAACCCCAAATTTACATTAAAATCCAAATTTCTGAGCCAGGACTCTAATTGAATCTCCTTGGGAGATCCATACCAGGTTTTGGCTCTGTTTGGAGCTACAAAATTTCAGATTTTGTGGATTCAGATCTCTGGAGAACCATACTGCACATCTGTACTTCTAACTTAGGGGGTCATTCTGACCCGTTTGCTCGCTGCGTTTTAATGCAGCAGAACGAACGGGTCCCTGCTGCGCCGGCGCCATAGTACGCCGGCGTATGCCAGACGGCCGAAGGCCATAGCAGGAATGCGATCGCCTCTGCCTGATTGACAGGCAGAGGCGATCGCTGGACGGGAGGGGGCGGAATGGCGGGGTTTGGCCGCCGTTTCGTGGGCTTGGTCCGGCCAACACAGGCGTGGCCGGACTGAACGGGGGGCGGGCCGCAGCGGCTGCGTGACCTCACACGCAGACGCTGCGGGCCAGGGAGCGATGAGTAGCTCACGGCCAGCACACTAAAGCTGCGCTAGCCGGGAGCTACTCTTGAAGTGCAAAGGCATCGCCGCTGTGCGATGCCTTTGCACTTCTGCGAGGGGGGGCCGGACTGACATGCGGGGGCGGGCTAGCCCTGTGCTGGGCGTCCCCCCGCAGGTCAGGGAAGAAGATCGTAGCCTTGCTAAATTTAGCACAGCTACGATCAACTCGGAATGACCTCCCTTAGAGCAGTAAATGGGCTTTTCATGTACATAGCTCTATCATAAATTATTTTAGTGTGTTCCTAGTGTATCAAAGTGTATTACTTTTTTATGTTTTATGCATTTCCCAATACTGTTTAACGCTTCAGCAAGTACAGACATGGAAACTGCGTAAAAACATGTGCTTGTGATGCACTGATGTCTTGTTGGGATGTGTAGTTCCATAGCAGCTGGAGTGTCACTTTGCCTACCATTGGGTTAGAAATTGTCAACAGGAACTGTAGATCTATACCTCTGTTTCAGAACATCGTACTGGTTCACTAAACCTGAAATACGGGTTTCTGTGTGTTGCTAATAAAATTTCCACATATTTAACATTTTTGAGTTTTACAGCATAGATAAATGTAAAGGGTGGTACTCACAGAGCGATATTCTAAGCAATCTGACTAGATTGCTTAGAATTTCAGCATTATCGCTCCGTGTGTAACCCCTACAGCGATAGCGATGCGCAGTCCCGCGCGTCGCTGCTGCCAGATTGGCCTGCCGTGCAGGCCAATCTAGCGGGTCGCTCACCTCACCCGCCCGTCTCCCCCCGTACGCTCAGCACAGATCGCGCTGTGCTGAGCGGCGGGAGAGATGTGTGCTGAGCGGTTCGCTCAGCACACATCTCTCCCGCATCGGTCCGTCTATATGGGCCTTTAGGGATAGTTGTGATTGTGGGAAACCTGTTGACGAGATGCAGTAGTCATTCTTGTTTTTCAAGTGAACCTCTCACTATCCTTTAGTCTAATGGGTAACTGCTTGAATGTACCCAGTATGCATGCTGTACTAGCGTCCAATGGTGGCAGAATTCATACGCCATCATAACATGTAAATAAACTGTCACATGTCTTTTAATCTCTACTTTGCTATTTGTCCATAAAGGCTTTGTTCTGTCAGAGCTAGTTTAAGGCCTTGGGTGTGAATAGTTGCACATTTGTTTCTATTAAATTCATTGAGCGGTATTCAAATTATATATCACGCCCAATATCCTTTCTAAAGTGATCCCCGTTATTGCGCATATCCGGCCCATAGTAATCGGGTTTGGCTGCATAAAGGGTTGGGCGCTCTCGCTACCCTGAGGTTAGTGAGCTGAAATGATTATACCAACCCCATCAGCAGAAACAGAACGGGTGTGGAAGGGGGTGAAAATAATTGAATACCACCCATTGATGGTTAGCAGTCTAGTGTCTGTCTACTCTGGAGAAAATGTTAAGGGCCCTACACATTGGCCGATCCGCCGCCGAGCTGCCCGACGGCGGATACGGCCGACAGGCGACCCGGCGGCGGGGGGGGGGAGTTTCTTCACTCCCCCCGTCACGCGGCATCATTGAAGTGCAGGCAAATATGGACGAGATCGTCCATATTGGCCTGCATGTACAGCCGACGGGGGACCAGCGATGAACGAGCGCGGGGCCGCGCATCGTTCATTGCTGGAGCCTCCACACTGAAAGATATGAACGAGTTCTCGTTCATTTATGAACGAGATCGTTCATATCTTTGGCTGATGTCGGCTAGTGTGTAGGGCCTATTAGTGTACGCTTAAGGACGGATTACATTGGTGAGATCCTAGTTAGATAGTTGTTTCGCATGTTACCGTATATTTGGGTGTGGTATAGAAGATCTACAGCAGGCATTCCCAACCACGGCCTTCAAAGCACACCAACAGTGCAGGTTTTAGTGATATCCAGGCTGCAGCACAGATGGTTAAATCAAAATAACTGAGGTACTAATTAAGTCACCTGTGCTGAAGCCTGGATATCACTAAAACCTGCACTGTTAGTGTGCCTTGAGGACCGTGGTTGGGAATGCCTGCTCTACAGGAATTAGACAGTTGTTAGGTCGACCCTATATGCTTGACATTGTCAAAAGGTAGACAGTAGAAAACACAGGGTTTTCTCTAACGTCCTAAGTGGATGCTGGGGACTCCGTCAGGACCATGGGGTTTAGCGGCTCCGCAGGAGACGGGGCACAATAATAAAAGCTTTAGGATCAGGTGGTGTGCACTGGCTCCTCCCCCTATGACCCTCCTCCAAGCCTCAGTTAGATTTTTGTGCCCGGCCGAGAAGGGTGCAATCTAGGTGGCTCTCCTGAGCTGCTTAGAATAAAAGTTTAAGTTAGGTTTTTTATTTTCAGTGAGTCCTGCTGGCAACAGGCTCACTGCTACGAGGGACTTAGGGGAGAGAAGTAAACTCACCTGCGTGCAGGATGGATTTGCTTCTTAGGCTACTGGACACCATTAGCTCCAGAGGGAGTCGGAACACAGGTCTCACCCTGGGGTTCGTCCCGGAGCCGTGCCGCCGACCCCCCTTGCAGATGCCGAAGTTGAAGAGGTCCAGAGGTCCAGAAACAGGCGGCAGAAGACTTTCAGTCTTCATAAGGTAGCGCACAGCACTGCAGCTGTGCGCCATTGTTGTCAGCACACTTCATACCAGCGGTCACTGAGGGTGCAGGGCGCTGGGGGGGGGCGCCCTGGGCAGCAATGTATTATACCTTTTTTATGGCTAAAATACATCACATATAGCCCTTGAGGCTATATGGATGTATTTAACCCCTGCCAGATCTCACAAACTCCGGGAGAAGAGCCCGCCGTTTTAGGGGGCGGGGCCTATTCTCCTCAGCACACTGCACAATTTTCCTGCTCAGCTCTGCTGTGAGGAAGGCTCCCAGGCTCTCCCCTGCACTGCACTACAGAAACAGGGTTAAAACAGAGAGGGGGGGCACTTATTTGGCGATATGATTACATATGTGAAAATGCTATAAGGGAAAACACTTGTATAAGGGGTTGTCCCTGTATAATTATAGCGTTTTTGGTGTGTGCTGGCAAACTCTCCCTCTGTCTCCCCAAAGGGCTAGTGGGGTCCTGTCCTCTATCAGAGCATTCCCTGGGTGTGTGCTGTGTGTCGGTACGTGTGTGTCGACATGTAGGAGGACGATGTTGGTGAGGAGGCGGAGCAAATTGCCTGTATTGGTGATGTCACTCTCTAGGGAGTCGACACCGGAATGGATGGCTTATTTAGGAATTACGTGATAATGTCAACACGATGCAAGGTCGGTTGACGACATGAGACGGCCGGCAAACAAATTAGTACCTGTCCAGGCGTCTCAGACACCGTCAGGGGCTTGTAAAAACGCCCATTTACCTCAGTTGGTCGACACAGACACGGACACTGACTTCAGTGTCGACGGTGAAGAAACAAACGTATTTTCCTTTAGGGCCACACGTTACATGTTAAGGGCAATGAAGGAGGTGTTACATATTTCTGATACTACAAGTACCACAAATAAGGGTATTATGTAGGGTGGGAATAATCTACTTGTAGTTTTTCCTGAATCAGATAAATTAAAGTGTGTGATGATACGTGGGTTTCCTCCGATAGAAAATTATTGGAGGTATACCCTTTCCCGCCAGAAGTGAGGGGGAGTTGGGAAACACACCTTAGGGTGGATAAGGCGCTCACACGCTTATAAAAACAAGTGGCGTTACCGTCTCCAGATACGGCCGCCCTCAAAGAGCCAGCTGATAGGAAGCTGAAAAATATCCTAAAAAGTATATACACACATACTGGTGTTATACTACGACCAGCAATCGCCTCAGCCTGGATGTGCAGCGCTGGGGGGGCTTGGTCGGATTTCCTGACTGAAAATATTGATACCCTTGACAGGAACAATATTTTATTGACTATAGAGCATTTTAAGGATGCATTTCTATATATGCGAGATGCGCAGAGGGATATTTGCATTCTGGCATCAAGAGTAGATGTGATGTCCATATCTGCCAGACGATGTTTATAGACACGACAGTGGTCAGGTGATGCAGATTCCAGACGGCACATGGAAGTATTGCCGTATAAAGGGGCGGTCCATCGGACCTGGTGGCCATGGCAACAGCTGGAAAATCCACTTTTGTTACCCCAAGTCACATCTCAGCAGAAAAGGACACAGTCTTTTCAGTCTCAGTCCTTTCGTACCCATAAAGGCAGGCGGGCAAAAGGCCAGTCATATCTGCCCAGGGTTAGAGGAAAGGGAAGAAGACTGCAGCAGGCAGCCCATTCCCAGGAACAGAAGTCCTCCACAGCTTCTGCCAAGTCCGCAGCATGACGCTGGGGCCATACAAGCGGACTCAGGTGCGGTGGGGGGTCATCTCAAGAGTTTCAGCACGCAGTGGGCTCACTCGCAAGTGGACTCCTGGATCCTACACGTAGTATCCCAGGTGTACATTGGAAATTCGAGACGTCTTCCCCTCACAAGTTCCTGAAGTCTGCTTTACCAACGTCTCCCTCCGACAGGGAGGCAGTATTGGAAAAAAATTCACAGGCTGTATTCCCAGCAGGTGATAATCAAAGTACCCCTCCTACAACAAGGGAAGGGGTATTATTCCACACTATATTGTGGTACTGAAGCCAAACGGCTCGGTGAGATCTAAAAGATTTGAACAATTACATACAAGGGTTCAAATCAAGATGGAGTCACTCAGAGCCGTGATAGCGAACCAGGACGATATGGTGTCACTGGATATCAGGGACGCTTACCTACATGTCCAAATTTTGCCCTTCTCACCAAGGGTATCTCAGGTTCGTGGTACAGAACTGTCACTATCAGTTCAGACGCTGCCGTTTGGATTGTCCACGGCACCCCGGGTCTTTACCATGGTAATGGCCGAAATGATGATTCTTCCTAAAAGAAATATGGACGCTTTCCTGATAAGGGCAAGGTCCAGAGAACAGTTGGCGGTCGGAGTAGCACTATCTCAAGTAGTTCTACAACAGCACGAGTGGATTCTAAATATTCCAAAATCGCAGCTTTTTCCGACGACACGTCTAATGTTCCTAGGAATGATTCTGGACACAGTCCAGAAAAGGATGTTTTCTCCCGGAGAAGAAGACCAGGGAGTTATCCGAGCTAGTCAGGAACCTCCTAAAACCAGGAAAAGTATCAGTGCATCATTGCACAAGGGTCCTGTGAAAAATGGTGGTTTCTTACAAAGCGATCCCATTCGGTAGATTTCACGCAAGAACCTTTCAGTGGAATCTGCTGGGAAAATGGTCCGGATCGCATCTTCAGATGCATCAGCGGATAACCCTGTCTCCAAGGACAAGGGTGTTTTCTTCTGCGGTGGCTGCAGAGTGCTCATCTATGAAAGGGCCGCAGATTCAACATTCAGGACTGGGTCCTGGTGACCACGGATGCCAGCCTGAGTGGCTGGGGAGCAGTCACACAAGGAAAAAAAAAAAAAAAAAAATTTCCAGGGAGTGTGATCAAGTCTGGAGACTTCTCTCCACATAAATATACTGGAGCTAAGGGCAATTTACAAGGCTCTAAGCTTAGCAAGACCTCTGCTTCAAGGTCAGCCGGTATTGATCCAGTGGGACAACATCACGGCAGTCGCCCACGTAAACAGACAGGGCGGCACATGAAGCAGGAGGGAAATGGCCGAAACTGCAAGGATTCTTCGCTGGGCGAAAAATCATGTGATAACACTCTCAGCAGTGTTAATTCCGGGAGTGGAAAACTGGGAAGCAAACTTCCTCAGCAGGCATAACCTCCACCCGGGAGAGTGGGGACTTCAGCGGGAAGTCTTCCACATGATTGTAAACCGTTGGGAAAAACCAAAGGTGGACATGATGGCGTCCCGCCTGAACAAAAAACTAGACAAATATTGCGCCAGGTCAAGGGACCCTCAGGCAATAGCGGTGGACGCTCTGGTAACACTGTGGGTGTACCAGTCAGGGTATGTGTTCCCTCCTATGCATCTCATACCAAAAGTACTGAGAATCATAAGAAGGAGATGAGTAAGAACGATACTCGTGGTTCCGGATGGGTCAAGAAGGACTTGGTACCCGGAACTTCAAGAGATGCTCACGGAAGAACCGTGGCCTCTACCTTTAAGAAAGGACCTGCTCCAGCAGGGGCCTTGTCTGTTCCAAGACTTACCGCGGCTGCGTTTGACGGCATGGCAGTTGAACGCCGGATCCTGAAAGGGCATTCCAGATGAAGTCATCCCTACCCTGGTCGAAGCCAGGAAGGATGGAACCGCAAAACATTTTCACCGCATTTGGCGAAAATATGTTGCGTGGTGTGAGGCCAAGAAGGTCCCTACAGAGGAATTCCAACTGGGTCGTTTCCTACGTTTCCTGAAAACAGGACTGTCTATGGGCCTAAAATTAGGGTCCATTAAGGTTCAAATTTCGACCCTGTCAAATTTCTTCCAGAAAGAACTGGCTTCAGTGCCTGAAGTTCAGACGTTTGTAAAAGGGGTACTGCATATACAGCCTCCTTTTGTGCCCCCAGTGGCACCTTGGGATCTCAATGTTGTTTTGAGTTTCCTAAAGTCACATTGGTTTGATCCACTCACCACTGTGGAATTAAAATATTTCACATGGAAGGTGAAGATTCTATTAGCCCTGGCTTCAGCCAGGCGTGTGTCAGAATGGGCGGCTTTATCATATAAAAGCCCTTACTTAATTTTTCATTCTGACAGGGCAGAATTGAGGACTCGTCCTCAATTTCTCCTTAAGGTGTTTCTGTTTTTCTCATGAACCAACCTATTGTGGTACCTGCGGCTACTAGGGACTTGGAGGACTCCAAGTTACTTGACGTTGTCAGGGCCCTGAAAATATGTTTCCAGGACGACTGGAGTCAGAAAATCTGACTCGCTGTTTAGCCTGTATGCACCCAACAAGATGGGTGTTCCTGCTTCTAAGCAGACGATTGCTCGCTGGATTTGTAGTACAATTCAGCTTGCACATTCTGTGGCAGGCTTGCCACAGCCAAAATCAGTAAAAGCCCATTCCACAAGGAAGTGGGCTCATCTTGGGCGGCTGCCCGAGGGGTCTCGGCTTTACAACTTTGCCGAGCTGCTACTTGGTCAGGGGCACACCCTGACTGAGGAGGACCTGGAGTTCTCTCATTCGGTGCTGCAGAGTCATCCGCACTCTCCCGCCCGTTTGGGAGCTTTGGTATAATCCCCATGGTCCTGACGGAGTCCCCAGCATCCACTTAGGACGTTAGAGAAAATAAGAATTTACTTACCGATAATTCTATTTCTCGTAGTCCGTAGTGGATGCTGGGCGCCCATCCCAAGTGCGGATTGTCTGCAATACTTGTACATAGTTATTGTTACAAAAATCGGGTTATTCTTGTTGTGAGCCATCTTTTCAGAGGCTCCTTCGTTGTTATCATACTGTTAACTGGGTTCAGATCACAGGTTGTACGGTGTGATTGGTGTGGCTGGTATGAGTCTTACCCGGGATTCAATATCCTTCCTTATTATGCACGCTCGTCCGGGCACAGTATCCTAACTGAGGCTTGGAGGAGGGTCATAGGGGGAGGAGCCAGTGCACACCACCTGATCCTAAAGCTTTTATTATTGTGCCCTGTCTCCTGCGGAGCCGCTAAACCCCATGGTCCTGACGGAGTCCCCAGCATCCACTACGGACTACGAGAAATAGAATTATCGGTAAGTAAATTCTTATTTATAGAAGTTTTGAATTTTTTTTTTGTTTTGTCTTGTCTATCATTTTCTATGTTTCATGATACAGTATGTCACCCCATTTATAGCAAATGTAGACCCTTGTGGGCTCGCAACGCTTCAGGGAAGCTGCCACTCTACGCATGGCATAGGTTACTATTCCCAATTGTAGTCCACTTGGATGGTAAAGCAAGCAAAAGTTTGAAAAAAAAAAAACCTTGACCATGTTGACCTAATACTTAGAAACATAGAAACATAGAATTTGTCGGCAGATAAGAACCACTTGGCCCATCTAGTCTGCCCCTTTCTTTTTTTTTTTTTTTTACATTATTTTTATCTCTAACCTTATTTGATCCTTATTTCTTTGTAAGGATATCCTTATATCCCATGCATGTTTAAATTGCTCTACTGTCTTAGCCTCTACCACCTCCGATGGGAGGCTATTCCACTTGTCCACAACCCTTTCTGTGAAGTAATTTTCCGCAAATTTCCCCTGAACCTCCCCCCCTCCAGTCTCAGTGCATGTCCTCGTGTCCTATTGCTTCTCTTCATTTGGAGAATGTTTCCCTCCTGGACTTTGTTAAAACCCTTGATATATTTGAAAGTTTCTATCATGTCCCCCCTTTCCCTTCTCTGCTCCAAACTATACATATTGAGATTTCTTAGTCTTTCTGGGTATGTTTTGTGATGTAGGCCATGCACCATTTTAGTTGCCCTCCTTTGTACAGTTTCTAATGTATTATTATCCTTTTGAAGATATGGCCTATAGAACTGAACACAGTATTCTAGATGAGGCCGTACCAATAACCTATACAGTGGCATTATTACTTCTTTCTTTCTGCTGCTGATTCCTCTCCCAATGCAGCCAAGCATCTGACTAGCCTTCCTCGTTGCCTTGTTACATTGCTTACCTGCCTTTAAGTCATCTGAAATAGTGACTCCTAGATCCCTTTCCTCCTCAGTAGTTTCCAGTATAGTGCCATGAATACTGTATTTAGCTTTAGGATTTTTGAGACCCAAGTGCATGATTTTGCATTTTTTGGCATTAAACTGTAATTGCCAGACTCTTGACCATTCCTCTAGTCTACCTAGATCCTCAATCATTTGATTTACCCCACCTGGTGTGTCTACCCTGTTGCATACCTTTGTGTCATCTGCAAAAAGGCATACTTTCCCTTTAATGCCATTTGCAATGTCACCAATAAAGATATTGATTGTGTATCTAGACAGTGTAGACCTATCACCCGGATACCGTTGTATATCCACGTGATGTTTGGGTAATAATCGTTACTCACTGCCAGGAGAGTGAAGTTTTTATCACCATAATTACCTATAATGTGCCCAGAGCCTCACAGGTAAATGTATACACTGACCTTGTTCCTATGCTTACAGCTAAACATTATGGTCATTTTAGTTCACCAACATCTGTTATTGTAGCTATCATGGGGTTGTAGCAGCACTCTAGTATAATTGTCCGCACTCAGAATTGCTGTGTCATGCTTACCTGATGTTGTGTTTGAGACATGTCTGTGAGATGTTTAAGTAATAACTAAATTTTCATGAACTTGCTGTGAATACCAGAATCATTAGTGTATATACTAGTAGTGTTCCCGCTAGAGTGCGGACAGGGCAGGGTGCTAAGGTCCGGACACGGTATACGTGGACGTGACCGGCCTGGGAGCGGGGAACAGCCTATTTTGACACAGTAACTCCATCCCTCCCTTCATTCCGCCTATGGGCCGTATTCAATAGCTGTTGGAAGCTGCCGGAAAGACTGCAGCTTCCGACAGATTTCGCACCCCCCTCCCCGTCGCAGACATCTTCGGCCGCTGCCAGCTCCCCTGCCGCAGAGATCTTCCCCCGCCGACGATGACAGGGAACAGCCAAATCCGACAGTCAGATTTGGCCGTTCATTGAATAGCCCTTGTCGGACCCATTCCGACAAATGCATGTCGGAATGGATCCGACACTTATTGAATATACCCCTATATTGACAATGTAACTCCATTCCGTCCTTTGGGTAAGCTTCACAATGTACAGACCTCGGACATAAACATGTTAAACCATACGTCTGTTACAGACTGTGTTAACCCTGATGGAACGTCTGATGTTAATGAGTTGTCAACCTCTCAGATGGCTTTATTTTTTTAACTTGCACATGTCCTCCTGCAACTATAATTATATTGCTTTATATAAAAACCAATATAGCTAAAGTAGTAACTTTACACCTTTAGGGCTGGATTCAGGCTGCCCAGGTCAACCCAGCAGCCCGTTCACACTGCACCTGACCCAGTGATAATCCAGGAATAACCCTGCTTTCTTCCCGGGTTGAAATACCGGATCAGGCGATCTGGGAAATCGGAACATACCCCTTTCACACCGCACCTAGACCTGTGTCGACCTGGCAATGTACCGGGTTAATTGTGCGGCGTGAAAGGGGTATAACTGTATCAAAACTAGAAATCGGAAGCAAAAACCTTTCCCAAAAGACTGCATTTTGTAGCACACTCTTCATCCTCACTGTAGTCAGGAGAACCCCCTTTTCTCTGACGTCCTAGTGGATGCTGGGGACTCCGTAAGGACCATGGGGAATAGACGGGCTCCGCAGGAGACTGGGCACTCTAAAGAAAGATTTAGGACTATCTGGTGTGCACTGGCTCCTCCCCCTATGACCCTCCTCCAAGCCTCAGTTAGATTTCTGTGCCCGGCTGAGCTGGATGCACACTAGGGGCTCTCCTGAGCTCCTAGGAAGAAAGTGTTTGTTAGGTTTTTTATTTTCAGTGAGACCTGCTGGCAACAGGCTCACTGCATCGAGGGACTAAGGGGAGAAGAAGCGAACCTACCTTAAGTGGTGGTAGCTTGGGCTTCTTAGGCTACTGGACACCATTAGCTCCAGAGGGATCGAACACAGGACCCGACCTCGTCGTCCGTTCCCGGAGCTGCGCCGCCGTCCCCCTTACAGAGCCAGAAGCAAGAAGGTGGTCCGGAAAATCGGCGGCTGAAGACTTCTGTCTTCTCCAAGGTAGCGCACAGCACTGCAGCTGTGCGCCATTGCTCCTCATGCACACCACACACTGCGGTCGCTGATGGGTGCAGGGCGCTGGGGGGGGGCGCCCTGAGCAGCAATACTGACACCTTGGCTGGCAAACTGGCACCATATATAGCCCCAGAGGCTATATAGGTGCTTTTTAACCCCTGCCAGAATCCATAAAAATGCGGGAGAAAGTCCGCGAAAAAGGGGCGGAGCTATCTCCTTCAGCACACTGGCGCCATTTTTCCCTCACAGCTCCGTTGGAGGGAAGCTCCCTGGCTCTCCCCTGCAGTCAATACACTATAGAAAGGGTTAAAAAGAGAGGGGGGGCACAATTTAGGCGCAGTATATAATATATATATATATAGGCAGCTATAAGGGAAAACACTCTTTATATGTGATATCCCTGTGATATATAGCGCCCTGGTGTGTGCTGGCATACTCTCCCTCTGTCTCCCCAAAGGGCTTTGTGGGGTCCTGTCCTCTGTCAGAGCATTCCCTGTGTGTGTGCTGTGTGTCGGTACGGCTGTGTCGACATGTATGAGGAGGATAATGATGTGGAGGCGGAGCGAATGCCTGTAAATGTGATGTCACCCCCTGCGGGATCGACACCGGTGTGGTTGGACTTATGAAAGGATTACGTGAAAGTGTCAACTCCTTACACAAAAGGTCGACGACTCAGAACAGCCGGCTACTCAGCCTGTGCCTGTTCCAGCGTCTCAAATGTCATGGGGGGCTCTAAAAACGCCCGCTACCTCAGATGGCAGAAACAGATGTCGACACGGATACTGACTCCAGTGTCGACGACGATGAGACTAGTGTACGCTCCAAATAGGTCCACCCGTTACATGATTGAGGCAATGAAAAATGTATTACACATTTATGATAATACCCCAGGTACCACATAAAAGGGTATTATGTTTGGTGAGAGAAAACTACCAGTAGTTTTTCCTGTATCTGAGAAATTAAATGAGGTGTGTGAGGAAGCGTGGTCTTCCCCCGGTAAGAAATTGATAATTTCTAAACGGTAATTGGCAGCGTACCCTTTCCCGCCAGAGGATAGGTCACGTTGGGAAACACCCCATAGGGTAGATACAGCGCTTACACGCTTATCAGAAAAGGTGGCACTACCGTCTCCGGATACGGCCGCCCTGAAGGAACCTGCTGATAAAAAGCAGGGGGTTACCCTGAAAGATATAGTCACACACCCGGGCATTATATTGCGACCAGCCATTGCTTCGGCATGGATGTGCAGTGCTTCCGCTGCGTGGTCAGATTCCCTGTCGGAAAATAACTATGGATAGGGACAATATTTTGCTGACAATAGAGCATATAAAAGACGTGGTCTTATACATGCGTGATGCACAGAGGGATATTTGCCGGCTGGCATCAAAAATAAGCGCTAGGTCCATTGCCGCCAGACGGGGGTTATGGACTCTGCAATGGTCAGGAGATGCCGACTCGAATCGGCACATGGAAGTTTGCCCTATAAGGGGGTAAAACTGTTTGGGGATGGTCTTTCAGACCTCGTTTCCACAGCTACTGCTGGGAAATCGACTTTTTTGCCACAGGCTACCCCACAACAAAAGAAAGCACCGTATCAAGTACAGTCCTTTCGGCCCCAGACAAGCAAGAGGGCTAGAGGCTCATCCTTTCTGCCGAGAGGCAAAGGTAGAGGAAAAAGCTGCAGCACACAGCTAGTTCCCAAGAGCAGAAGTCCTCCCTGCGTCCGGTAAGTCCACAGCATGACGCTGGGGCTGCTCAGGCGGACCCGGGTACGGTGGGGGCCCGTCTCAGAAATTTCAGCGCCCAGTGGGCTCTCTCACATGGATCCCTGGGTCCTTCAAGTAGTATCTCAGGGGTACAGGCTGGAGTTCGAGACGTTCTTTCCCCCCGCCGTTTCCTAAAATCTGCCTTACCGGCACCTCCCTCTGCCAGGGAGGCGGTGTAGGTGGCTATTCAACACTATAATCACAACAAGTGATTGTCAAGGTGCCCCTCCTTCAGCAAGGAAGGGGTTACTATTCCACAATGGTTGTGGTACCGAAACAGAACGGTTCGGTGAGACCCATCTTAAAATTAAAATACTTGAACTTTTATATCAGAAGATTCAAGTTCAAGATGGAATCGCTCAGGGCGGTTATTACGAGCCTGGACGAGGGGGATTACAGGGTCTCCCTGGACATCAAGGATGCATACCTGCATGTCCCCATTTACCCTCCTCACCAGGAGTACCTCAGATGTGTGGTACAGGACTGTCACTATCAGTTCCAGACGCTGCCGTTGGAGTTGTCCACGGCACCGAAGGTCTTTACCAAGGTAATGGCCGAAATGATGATACTCCTTCGCAAGAAGGAAGTTTTTTATTATCCCGTACTTGGACGATCTCCTGATAAAGGCGAGGTCCAAAGAACAGTTGGTAGTGGGGGTAGCACTCTCTCGGGAAGTGCTACAACAGCACGACTGGATTCTCAATATTCCAAAGTCACAGCTGGTCCCGACGACACGTCTTCTGTTCCTGGGAATGATTCTGGACACAGACCAGAAAAGAGTGTTTCTTCCAGTGGAAGCACACGAGTCCTGAAAAAAATGGTAGCTTCGTACGAAGCATAATTCCATTCGGAAGGTTCCACGCAAGGACGTTCCAGTGGGACCTGTGGGACAAATGGTCCGGGTCCCATCTACAGATACAACAGCGGATAACCCTGTCGGCAAGAAACAGGGTGTCGCTGCTGTGGTGGCTGCAGAGGGCTCATCTACTAGAGGGCCGCAGATTCGGAATACAGGACTGGGTCCTGGTGACCACGGAGGCCAGCCTTCGGGGCTGGGGTGCAGTCACACAGGGAAGAAATTTCCAAGGAGATTTCGCTTCACATAAATATTCTGGAGCTAAGGGCCATTTACAATGCCCTAAGCCAAGCAAGGCCCCTGCTTCAGAACCAGCCGGTACTGATCCAATCAGACAACATCACGGCGGTCGCCCATGTAAACAGACAGGGCGGCACAAGAAGTAGGATGGCGATGGCAGAAGCCACAAGGATTCTCCGATGGGCGACCTACACCCGGGAGAATGGGGACTTCTTCCAGAAGTTTTCCAAATGCGGGTAAACCGTTGGGAATGACCACAGGTGGACATGATGGCGTCCCGCCTCAACAAAAAGTTGAAAAGATATTGCGCCAGGTCAAGGGACCCTCAGGCGATCGCTGTGGACGCTCTAGTGACACCGTGGGTGTACCAGTCGGTTTATGTGTTTCCTCCTCTACCTCTCATACCCAAGGTACTGAGAATAATAAGAATGCGAGGAGTGAAAACCATACTCGTGGTTCCGGATTGGCCAAGAAGAGCTTGGTACCCGGAACTTCAAGAGATCCTGGCAGAGGACCCTTGGCCTCTGCCGCTCAGACAAGACCTGCTGCAGCAGGGACCCTGTCTGTTCCAAGACTTACCGCGGCTGCGTTTGACGGCATGGCGGTTGAACACCGGATCCTAAAGGAAAAGGGTATTCCGGAGGAAGTCATCCCTACCCTGATCAAAGCCAGGAAGGATGTCAGCGCAAGACATTATTACCGCATTTGGCGGAAATATGTTGCTTGGTGTGAGGCCATGAAGGCCCCGAGGGAGGAATTTCAACTGGGTCGATTCCTACACTTCCTGCAAGCAGGGGTGACGTTGGGCCTCAAATTGGGGTCCATCAAGGTCCAGATTTCGGCTCTGTCGATTTTCTTCCAGAAAGAATTGGCTTCACTGCCTGAAGTTCAGACTTTTGTCAAAGGAGTTCTGCATATTCAGCCTCCTTTTGTGCCCCCAGTGGCACCTTGGGATCTCAATGTGGTTTTGGCATTCCTGAAATCACATTGGTTCGAACCACTGAAGACTGTGGAATTTAAAATATCTCACGTGGAAAGTGGTCATACTCCCGAAGGTGGTCTCAGCTTTTCACTTGAACCAACCTATTGTGGTGCCTGCGGCTACTAGGGACTTGGAGGATTCCAAGTTGCTGGACGTAGTCAGGGCCCTGAAAATTTATGTTTCCAGGACGGCTGGAGTCAGAAAATCTGTTTATCCTGTATGCACCCAACAAGCTGGGTGCTCCTGCTTCTAAGCAGTCTATTGCGTGCTGGATTTGTAGCGCTATTCAGCTGGCGCATTCTGCGGTAGGATTACCGCAGCCTAAATCAATAAAAGCCCATTCCACAAGGAAGGTGGGCTCATCTTGGGCGGCTGCCCGAGGGGTCTCGGCTTTACAACTTTGCCGAGCAGCTACTTGGTCAGGGGCAAACACGTTTGCTAAATTCTACAAATTTGATTCCCTGGCTGAGGAGGACCTGGAGTTCTCTCATTCGGTGCTGCAGAGTCACCCGCACTCTCCCGCCCGTTTGGGAGCTTTGGTATAATCCCCATGGTCCTTACGGAGTCCCCAGCATCCACTAGGACGTCAGAGAAAATAAGATTTTACTCACCGGTAAATCTATTTCTCGTAGTCCGTAGTGGATGCTGGGCGCCCATCCCAAGTGCGGATTGTCTGCAATACTTGTACATAGTTATTGTTACAAAAATCGGGTTTTGTTGTGAGCCATCTCTTCAGAGGCTCCAATTGTTATCATACTGTTAACCGGGGTTCCTATCACGTGTTATATGGTGTGATTGGTGTGGCTGGTATGAGTCTTACCCGGGATTCAAAATCCTTTTCTTATTGTGTCAGCTCTTCCGGGCACAGTTCCTAACTGAGGCTTGGAGGAGGGTCATAGGGGGAGGAGCCAGTGCACACCAGATAGTCCTAAATCTTTCTTTAGAGTGCCCAGTCTCCTGCGGAGCCCGTCTATTCCCCATGGTCCTTACGGAGTCCCCAGCATCCACTACGGACTACGAGAAATAGATTTACCGGTGAGTAAAATCTTATTTTTTCTCCGGCAGGGTCCACAGGATAACAATGGGATATGATGGAGCGACAGCGGATTGGCACCAAACGATCACAAGCTTTCAGGCCTCCCAGGATGCAATGGGCCCGTCCATATATCCCCGCCCACTGGCTCAGGCAAATCAGTTTTTTGTTTGGTGCGGCAGGAGCCGGACTATGGTCACAGGGATGCTGTTCTAGGGCAGCCCTAAGCTTTCTTATTTTATTTTTATAGTCTTACTATGTTTTGGGGCAATCTTTCTTAACAGCGTCTTACACGCATATTGGAAAGAGTCGCTCCAACAACTCTCCGCCGGGTCGCAACAACGCTTACCCATGTGTACAGTGCTGTCTCGGCGGGCGTCTGTGTCGGATATACTAACAGGTCCAGCAGACGTGACAAGGCTGTGGCCGGAGCACGGGGAGAAGGTAAGGCATTGGTTACCTGTAGTCTAGGAATACAGACACAGCCGCACTGTATTGGAAGGAGACTACCAAACAGTAGCTGACGCGCCGCCACCACGGGTGCTCCAGCGCTAGGCCTTAGGGATCATAAGGCACCAGGAATAGTATGAGGCTGCGATCCGTAGGGTTGATGTCAGGGGTGGGGAGTTAGACGCTCTCCTGGTAGCCACTCCCCCCAGTTCATGACCAGTTTCCGAGAGTCTCCCGCCATGAACTGTTGCCTCACTTCCATTTCTGATGCTACCACGAGGCGTCTCGGTTGCAGCATAGGCCGCTGCGTCTGTGTTCACTAAGTGCTAACACGAGGAGACCCGGTCGCAATACAGGCGTCTGTATGGCTGGTGTGTCTGTATGCACAGTGCATCTGTGTTCACTTAGAGTTCCCGAAGCGGCGGTGTACACTAGTAGCGTCTGGATCCACTCAGCGTTCGCTAACGTATTGATCGATCTTGGAAGTGAGCTGAGTCTCCCTGTATCCCACTCTACCGAGTACGGGTTATACAGCATTAAATTTCTATCTACTTTTGTCAGTATGGATAGTTAAGTTTAAGTGCCTATTGCATATGAGTTTGTGTACATTACTGTGGTTTTCTTCGCAATGCGTCTTAATACATTAAGATCTGTATAAAACTTAATTCAGTAATATGTACTCCTACATACTTTAAAATGTGTGTGCTCATATGACTAATATATAACATGTGACTGACTGCTAGTGTGATTGCTGACTTTAATATGTTTGTCAGTTGGTCTTCTGATCCTCAATGCTGGTGCATGGGTAGGGGTCAGATTGATATCACTTTAGAAAAATAAAGTGGTTACAGTCACAAATTGTGTAGTACACTGTGAAAGTGCTGATTATTTATCATGTCTAAGAGCGGCAAAGGTGACGAGAGTACACTTAAAGTAACACCAACACTCGTATCATGTTGTGTTGCAATAACTGTATTATCCTCTCTGGTCTGGTACAAGATGGTTCATGTGTAAAATGGTTTGCTTGTCAGCATAATAGATAAATACCCTTTGGGGCGATGTTTGCACAGACCTTGTCCAGTATAGCTGAAAGGTTAATTCCTACAGCTTCGGTACCAGGAATAGGGTTCATTAGTAACCCATACAGGCAGTTCTCCACCTACGGTATCCCCAACAGCTTCTCTAATAAAACAAGCTAAGAAACCTGAGTGTAAATAAATCTTCAACTGCACAGGCTACACAGGATGATTCATCAGACGATGAAACCTCTATATACTCTTCTTCAGCATACAACAGGTAAATATAGCTGAGTTAATGAGAGCAGTAAAGACTTTTCTGTCCTTACAGGGTTCAGCAGAGCCTGTGTTAAAAATAAGGTACCTATGTTTAAACGTCCCCAAAAAATAGGGCCTCCTCATGGTGGACCCTAGCAGCTGATGAAAATCAGGGAAAAGGTTTGGGCTATACCCAATAAAGAATATAGGTTCCCAGTAAATGCGATTCCAAATATCCTTTTCCAGCTGAGGACTGTTTAAAAATGGGAAATGCCTCCTATAGAGATACGCATATCATTTGACAGTGCAAAAATATATATGGCCTTTGCCGTCAACGTCAAAAGAGGGATGGTTTTCTGAAAACCATATTGTCTCTGTCTGGGGCAGTCATAAGGCCAGCTATGACTTCACCTTGCAATCTACAGCACACCACACTGGATGGGGATAAGAAAATTGTCATACTTCGACCACCTTTTTTTATCCTGGCACAGGAAAGGCTTCTGTGCCATCTCCAACAGACAATCACTGGTGGTTCATAAATTGGGCAAAGTCATCTCGGATTCTGTCACAACGGATGACTCACTGTGGGGCTGTACTGAATTCCAGTCTGCAGAAAATGGATTACCTCAGAACAAGATATCCAAGGTACAGTCAAGTACTCAGGAGTGGTTACACAGTCAAACGATATCAATCAACGCAGCTATGCGACTGATGGGTTTGATGGTGTCAACATTCGACATGGTGGATTATGCACAATTCCACTCAAGACCTCGGCAGCATCTGATTCTAGCCAGATGGAATGGAATACATTAGACAATAAAGAAACAGACTATGGTACTTTCACACAAGGTAAGAAAGTCATCAGCCTGGTGGCTATGGACATCCCATCTAGACAAAGTGAGAATCTTTTGGATATCAGATGGGAGATCCTGACAACAGATGCCAGTCTCCAGGGCTGGGGAACAGTGTCTGGAAGATTATGGTTCCAGGAGACAATGGACCATAGAAGGAGGTTGCCTGCCAATAAATCTGTTAGAACTTCGGGCCATATACATGGCACTGATTCAGACAAAAGACACTCTTCAATGAAGACCAGTCCAGCTCCGCTCGGACAATTTAACGTAGTGTTCACTCTAGGAGTGAAAAGGGGCATGGCGCCGGACTCCGGAGGCACATGTGCGCGCGCCCGAAACGGGGCGTGGCCACGCAAATTAGGGATGTGGCCACGCCCACATCATTTTAGGGGGTGGTGCTGCCCACAGACGCTACTATAGAGAGTTTCTGTGGCCGGCGACGTCACTGTTGGGGGCGTGCCCAGCACCTCCGTCGGTGCTGGGCTTCCCCCAGCTCTCTCCCAATGCGTGAATGGATGCCGCGCGCATGCGCACGGCATCTATACACGCCGGGAGGGCAGGAAGCGGGCGGCTGTTCTAGCAGGGCGCCGCAAAAGGGGCAGGGTGGGTTTTGCCTGCTAAAAAACGGGCAGGGCGCGGCGCCCTGCTAAAACAGCCTAGAGTGAACACTATTAACGGCGGGGGCATACCTCAACCATCAGGGAGGAACGCGCAGCCAAAAAGGAATGAAGGAGGTAAGTCACATAATAAAGTGTGCAGAACTCCATCTTCCAGCATTGTCCGCAGTATTTGTTCCGGGAGTCCTAAACTGGGAAGCGGATTTTCTCAGTCTACGCGCCATTCGAGCAAGCGAATGGGCTCTACACCCGGAAGTCTTTCAGACAAGTGGGGTTTTGCCAGAGATAGATCTCATGGTGTCCCATCTGAACAACTAAGTGTCCGCATACGGGGCAAGAATAAAGGATCCCGGAGCGATCTTTGTGGATGCCTTGTCAGTGAAATGGGAGTTTAATCTGGCTTATCTATTTCCTCCGATCATCCTGCTACCAGGGAGGTGAGGAAGATAAAAGAAGCAAAGGGTGCTGTGATTCTAATAGCTCCGGCTTGGCCCAGAAGGCAATGGTACACAGATCTACAGAGAATGTCGATGGATGCTCCACGTCTGCTGCCTCACGTCCAGATCTACTAATGCAGGGTCCTTGTTATCACAGGCATCTGGATCGACTATCGTTGACGGCGTGGCTCTTTAAACCTCTATCCTGAAGTCAAGAGGATTCTTGCTAAAGGTAAATTCAAACATTGCACAGAGCAAGGAAACCCTCCTCAGCTCTCATTGATCACCGAATATGGCAGGCCTATATTCATGGTGCAGTGAAAGAAATATGGACCCGAAATCTTTCCAAGTTTCCTGGGTCTTAGATTTCCTTCATGCAGGAATGGATAAGGGTTTGAAGGTGGCTTCCTTGAGAGTACAAGTTTCAGCATTGACTGTATGGTTCCAAAAGAAAAATTGCCAATTTACAGGATGTGCGTACTTTTTCCAGGGAATGCTGCGCATTCAACCTCCTTTTGCTCCTCCTATAGTGCCTTGGGACTTAGGTCTAGTCCTCAAAGCCCTTCAAGTTGCTCCGTTTAAACCACTTAGTAAAGTGGATCTTAAATGGTTGACCGCTAAAGTTCTCTTTCTACTGGCTATGGCGTCAGCTAGAAGAGTATCAGATTTAGGAGCACTGTAATATTGTTCTCCTTTTCTTTTTTTCTTTTTTCTTTTTTTTAATCCAGATAAAGCAGTTCTCAGAACTAGGTCTGGGTATCTTCCTAAGGTGGTGTCTAAATTCCACCTTAATGAAGAAAATGTAGTCCCGGTTTTTCAGGTTTCGGGATTTTCTGCGGGACGAAGTCCGAGCATTTAGAATCTACGTGGATCGCACAAGTGCCATCAGAAAGACAGATTCTCTCTTCATTTTCTACGGAATTCACAAGAGAGGATGGCCTGCTACTAAATAGACGCTGGGTAGAGGGCTTCAAATGACTATTTCGGAAGCATACTCTCAAGTGGATCTCCCTGTTCCGGCTAATGTCTCTGTTCACTCTACTCGTAAGGTAGGTCCTTCATAGGCGGCACAACAGGGTGCTTCACCAGAACAGATATGTAAGGCAGCCACATAGTCTTCCATTAACACATTCATTAGACATTATGCTTGGATACTTTTGCCTCTCATGACGTTGAATTCGGGCGAAAGGGTCTCCTGTCCGATCAGGAGCGCCCCACCACTAAAATTGCTTTGGGAAATCCCTTTGTTATCTTGTGGATAACCTGTGGACCCTGCCGGAGAAATATACGTTATGGTAAGTACTTACCATTGATAACGGTATTTCTCTTAAGTCCACAGGTTCCACAGGGATCCCACCCTGATGCACCTGAATTGAGGATCTTGCTACTCACTAACCTCTTCCTTCTTGTACGGAAGGGTGTGCATGTGTGTTCTTCTTGCCTGATTAGGGCTCTACATGATGCTCCTGCCTAGTTGCTTTGGAATCCACTGATTTGCCTGAGCCAGTGGGCGAGGATATATGAATCGGCCCGTTGCATCCTGGGAGGCCTGAAAGCTTGTGATCGTTTGGTGCCAATCCGCTGTCGCTCCATCATATCCCATTGTTATTCTGTGGAACCTGTGGATTTAGGAGAAATACCGTTATCAACAGTAAGTTCTTACCATAACGTATATATTTCTGGACCACATGTACGGTTTTTGAGTAGGGTTTTACAGGTGTGTCCTCATCCACCTTGGATCATATCACGCCAGAAGAAGCTTTGGTGCAACTGACTTTGCAAATTGGCCGCTCCAAGCATCTTTTTCTTAAAATATGTATTTTTTTTTTCTGCATTACTAAAGCGACAAAACTACATTACGAGGGTGCATTGGCTACTGAGGCTGGCAGCACTTGTACTTCTGGGTGCGACTAAATCACAAATCTGGGTGAGATCTATTTACCCTTCTGGGCTGCGGGGGACTACCCGAAAAGCCAGGAGTCTTCTGCAGCTCCTGAGAGGGTAGGCAAGTATGCTGTGATGCCTCTAAGGTGCCAGTATTAGGAAAAACTACACATATGGCGTAAAGACGCTAAGTCATGCACATAGCTGTGTATAAATTGCTACTCTTTGGACAGTGTGTGTGTATGTAACTATAATTATTTATTGCAGATTGGGCTGCCCCTGCTGCCTTGGCTGTTGGTACTGCAGCTGTAGGATATCTGGTTTACAGATCCCTCTTCTGTAAAGACAAGTGCTGCAAATCCATGGTAAACCCGGAGATACAGAAGGACAACCCTAAGGTCGTGCACGCATTTGACATGGAAGACCTGGGAGATAAAGCTGTGTATTGCCGCTGCTGGAGGTCTAAAAAGGTAATCTACTCTACTCTGCCATCTAAAACTACCCAAGAGGTGTTGCCCCCATCAGCTCCTTTTTCCCTTTTGTACAAAATTCTGTTGTCTTTTAATCCACAAATATTGTTGCTGTTGTTTATTATTATTATTATTATTATTAGTGATAAAACCAAGTGTTCTATTGAACAGCCATTTGATTCTCCCTTTTCACGTTGGCTGCTAGTTTCAGTAAAACTTTATTCAGTATTTTAGAGCCAGAATGTTTCCTGCATTAGGACATAGCTCCTATGTTCTGATTTCTAAGGGAAGGAACTTTTGTAGGAACTCCTGCGCTGTAATTTTGTTCCACCAACAGTTTCTAGTTTCCGTACATCCTAAAATACAGTTTCGGTTGTTCCCGGCTTTAGCTTCACCTTAATGCAGCATTCTATCTGAGAATGCTGTGTCCAGTGAGCCTTCTGCATATGGAGTAGTTCCCAGTGATGGCATTACCAGATTTCCACTGCTGGAAGCAGATCCCTGGTGTTAATAACACTTTAAAGACAATGGGTGTGCAGCCAGAAAGTTGACATTCTTATTGTCGACATCAGAATGTTGAAATGTCGACATGTTATGAAGAGGCGAGTGGGTGAAGGTGTTAAGTTACGTTTACAAGAAACTGATATATTTAGATTTAAAGATAAATTATTACTGACTTAAGAATTGGACATAGCACTTTTAGCCACACAAAAAATAGACTACTAACATGTAAAATAACATTGTTAGTGTGATTCTTTGGTCATAACACCTTCATCTGTTAAAAAAACAAAAACATTTTTCATTCTTCATATGTCAATGTTAGCATCAGTGGTAGAGTTAGGATTACCTTTAAAATGGCTCGTAGATGTTACTACTGTCCATATTTCTGCAAAGTAACGCATGCCATTTTAAATTAAAAAAATAAAGTTTGCTAACGCCCCCTCCCCAAATTTGGGGAGAGTCTCCTGGGATGGCGGAAACCCTCTTACATGCTGCAGCTTCATGGGTGAGTTGGGTGGGGCTAGAGGCCGTCATGTCACGTGTTGATATATTTTATGGGACCATGCCCCCACCTGTCCACCTGGACCTCCCAGAGATCAGCCCTCCAATGTCTGTAAGTATGCCTTATGACCTACCCAGGCATTCTAAACCTATATCAAAGAACAAACATATGGCAACATAGTGGATGTGTAAATGTAGTTTGTTTGTTGTATTATGTAAGTGGTCTTGTGTATTAACTTTCCCTCTCTGTATGTCCGTTTCGTTGGCTGCCAGCAATTGCTAGAAAGTCACGATTTTCCCTTCTAACTGTTTCCACTTCCGATACTGATCTGTTTGTTTGGATGGTGGCACATACTGTTTTTGTCATGGATGGCTGCCATTGGGATCAGGTAGCATCAAGGAACCCAGGAGGAGATGGGATAGCTGGGAGACAGAGCACATAGAGGTACAAGCTTATAAGTGCGGTGGAGGAGAGCGAAGAAGCCAGTGGGGCAGGAACAGCAGTTGAGGTACAGTGACAAGACCACCAATAATGGTGAAGGCAGGCAGAACAGAAATGTGGGAATAGAGTGCACAGGAAGCGGTAAGTGAGCAGGGAGACTACCTACTTATGACAGCATATTTGAGGAGAAATAGAGTTGACAAAATGTAGCAGATGAAAAATTTATAAATTGAGTAAAGAAATAAAGCAATGTCATACTAGTAGCTCAAGACTGGTGACCAACATTATCCTTCTGATAGCTGTTACAGCAAGATTATTAGTACTCCACTTCCCATCACTGTGTGAGTAGTTAGTATTTTAAATGACAGCTGGACATGCTTAATTCAGTTATGATTTTATATAAAACGCTTCCTTTTGGGGAACACTTGTTTACGATGCTGTAAAATACTGTGCGCCATTGCGGAACCACCACAAGTGCATGGGGGTGCAACCACAATGGGACCCAACCAATACAGGGATTCTACTGAGGCACATGCTCAGAAGAGAAGTCCCTTCTTCTCATCTGGTCACAAATGTATAAAATGCCTCTGCACACTAAGGGCATAAAGTTTCAACTTCTAGTCTCAAGAGAGCACAGGGAGACATTGGCACTGCCAGATCTCTCAGATGGTGTCCTGTACAGGTATGGTAGCAACTGAATGCTTCTGAAAGTGGTTATCTACAGGACTATTAGAAGAGAGACCAGACTAGTGGATAAATCATAGTGATGGCTGTAGAGCAGGACCCGACAAATCCCAGGAGCCAGGTAGCCATGGACCTTAGATTTTGCGGTCTGGCTACCAAATTTTGGAGGGAGGAAGCAGATCCTCTTCAGCCCCAGCGGAGATTTTTGGAGGCGCGCCTGTATTGCAGCGGAGTGCAATACAGGAGTGCATGTGCGGAGTGTCTGTCCTGGCCTGCGCTGACTGCTGTACCTGTCTGTCCCATCCTGCTCTGTCTGCTGTCTCCAAACACTGGCTGCATAGAGATCTTCAATAAGAGGGTCTATGCGTGGCCAGAGATTGCGACTTTGGTGGGGTAGTGATGTGGCCACAGTGTAGGAGGGATTGTTTGGCTTGGGGGGTGGCTGCAGAGTAGTTGTTTGCCTGGAGGTACCCCCTTATTTGTGTGGCTGTCGGAGTTGGTAGTCCGTGGGGGATAGCTGCTCACTAATGTGGCTGCGTGGGTGGGGGGGGGGGGTGTTATTTGCCTGGGAGTAGCTGCACTGCAGTGTGGATGCTGATGGCTGGTATGCCAGGGGGATATCCCCTTTGGTTGTGTGACCGTGAGGGTTGGTTTGTCTGGGAAGGGGGGATTTCTGTAGGTGTATGTATGTGTGTGTATATGTGTGTGTATATATATATATATATATATATATATATATATATATATATATATATAATGTGTATATGTATGTATGTATGTATGTATGTATATATATATATATATATATATATATATATATATATATATATATATATATATATATATATATATATATATATATATATATATATATATATATATAGAGAGAGATCCAAAAAGAACAGCGGCACTCGAGGATTTTGGTGAAGCAATCAAATTGTATTCAGAAAATGTTTACAGAAAAGCCAACGTTTCGGGGCTTACATGCCCCTTTGTCAAGGGGCATGTAAGCCCCGAAACGTTGGCTTTTCTGTAAACATTTTCTGAATACAATTTGATTGCTTCACCAAAATCCTCGAGTGCCGCTGTTCTTTTTGGATCTCTACATTACTGCTACTACAGAAGGCACCGGGGTACTTGAACGCCAGTCAGGAGAGTGCCAGTCCCATTTGGGATATATATATATATATATATATCTCTGGATACGACCGGCACTCCAACAGCATGTAGTTGTATACCAGGGTGCCTTCCCGTGGCACTGCAAGGCCCAGCAAACAAAGAAGATATAGGGCGGCACTCCAATGGTTTTGTGAAAAAGAAAGCTCACTGAGGCAGCATAGTTATTATCAACGTTTCAGGTGTCTTTATTCACACCTTTCGTCAGGATAATATAATATAATTATTTATTTTTGGAGTGGGCGGGGCGGTGGTGTGGCTCCTACACTTTCATCATGGCTACTACATTTTAGAAAAAATTGTCAAGCCCTGCTGTAGAGTGAAGCCCTGCAGAAAGGGGAGCAAGAATAAAGTTCATAGAAATGGGCCTGTTGGACTGGGCAAACTGTTTAGCTCTTCTCTTATGGAACTCCCATCTTAATTCTTTCTGTAGGCCTTATAATTCCGTTTACTTTCAATCAATAATCCAATTATAAAGTATTAAAGGACACAGTAGGACGCTACTCCAGACATTTGGTCTCGTTGAACCCGTTGAAGAAGAGGAAGATTTGGAAAGAGTGATCAACTTTTTCGCCCTTCCTGTGGGACACCGTAAAGGACGTAAACACTAAACAGGCTGAAAAATCCTATCTACTGACCTGTCTAACGATCGTCTGGTCGATGTGTTGCGCCTGATGATGCTTTTGGGTGGGCATTTACATGTGCCCACCCAAATGAGATGTCTGTCACAGGCGGCCTCTGCAAACTGTCCGTACACAAAGCACGATGACACACCAATACATCTGCAGGGCCGACACACTATGGGGTAGATTTATTAAGCCTGATGAAGTGATAAACTGGAAGGTGATAGCACCAGCCAATCGGCTGCTAACTTCCCTGTTACAGGCTGGGTTTGAAAAATGACAGTTATGGGCTGACTGGCTGGTGCGTTATCACCTTCCACTTTATCACTTCACCAGGCTTAATAAATCTGCCCCTATGTCTGCGAACTATGTCATTCACACATCTGGGGTACCCACACGGCCACAATATATTGGCTAATGTCTATTCAGCTTATCCATACTCTTGCTGCATGGATCAATGATGTCATTGCGCAGCTTCCAATGAAACAGGTGCAGGGTGTATTTTACAAGGCTCAGGCCTAAGCTGACATTCTATTCAAGTCCGTAATGTAGATACCTCTTCACATCCACGAAGAGTTTGTCTGATATAGGTATGAAGTATTCTGCTGATCTCCGTTTAGAATAAAAGTCCTTCCAGCTGTTATGCTATTCAGGAAAAATTATTTTGTTGCCTTGTCTTTGTACTATAACTGATGATTATAATTAACCTATCCTCTTTCTTTCATATACTACTCGGGCATGTCCCATTTGTTATGGCTGCTATAGGAGTCTTTATCAGTGTTTTCTGTAGCTCTCTTACTGGCTACCCTAAAATTGCCATGCCTCTAGGTCCACAGATGCTTTGTTATGAAGGATTGCCTGTTCTCGACAAATTCCCAGTTGTGCCATATTTCACTTCATTATGAAATTGATAGTACTCCAGGGAATATGAAGTATTAATTGTTCGTCTATCATTTTCATGGCTGGCGCTTTTCAGTTATTTACTTGGAATGTTTTTTTTTTTTCCCTCATACGTCCTAGAGGATGCTGGGGTCCACTTCATGACCATGGGGTATAGACGGTTCTGCAGGAGCCATGGGCACTCTTAAGACTTTTCAATGGGTGTGAACTGGCTCCTCCCTCTATGCCCCTCCTCCAGACCTCAGTTTTAGAAATGTGCCCAGGCACACTGGATGCACTCTGGGGAGCTCTACTGAGCTTCTCTGAAAAGACTTATGTTAGGTTTTTTATTTTCAGGAAGAACTGCTGGCAACAGTCACCCTGCTTCGTGGGACTGAGGGGACAGAAGTAGGAACCAACTTCCTGAAGAGTTTCATGGCTCTGCTTCTGGCTGACAGGACACCATTAGCTCCTGAAGGAAACTGAACGCTAGCTGTGCCTAGATGCTCACTCCCACAGCACGCCGTCACCCCCCTCACAAAGCCAGAAGACAGGTGAGTAGAAGAAGACAGATCTTCTATCAAGTAAAGTGACGGCTGAGGTACAGCGCTGCTGGCAGGAGCGCAGCGCGCCAATGCTGCCCACACACACAGGCACTGCAGGGTGCGGGGGTGGGCGCCCTGGCCAGCAAAAACACCTCTATAAACTGGCAAAACGGGGGCATAAGATGCCCAGGCACAGCCCTACCCCCGCCAGTATAAATATTAAGAAAAGTTTCTGAGGTAAAAACGCGCCATTGTGGGGGCAGAGCTTCTTCCTCAGGCAGCCAGCACACTGCTCAGCGCCATTTTCTCTCTCCTCAGGCTGCAGAGACATCGCTGGTCCTCCTTCACTTCTGACTACAAGTATCAGGGTGCAAAACAGGGGGGGGCACAAGCGAATTTGGTGCTTTACAAGTGTGTTTTACTGTGTAAAAAGCGCTGCATGTCAGTGGGCATTCTGTGTTCACAGGCATTAGATTACTGGCGCTGGGGTTGTAAACTGGCTGCTCCTAAACTGTGTCCCTCTGACAGATTTTACTGTGGGTCTGTCCCCTATAAGTCCCAGTGTGTGTGTGTGTGTGTGTGTTGTACACGTGTGTAAGACATGTCAGAGGCAGGGAGTTCCTCCCCGGAGGAAACCATTTTAGGGACACAGAAGTGTAATGTGGTGGCGCTGCCGGCACACCAAGAGCCTGCATGGGTGAAAGAAATGCGTGATAGTATGCATCATATCAATAGGAGATTAGATAAGTCTGAATCTCATGCTGAGTGCTGGAGAAAATCTGTGGAGGATGTGATTTTTCAGGGCTCTGTTCTTCCATCCGCACGCGACCCCTCTGGGTCACATAAGAGACCATTTGCGATTATTGTGAATACTGAAACCGACACGGACACTGATTCTTGTGTCAACGATAGTGACTCCAGAGAAATAGATCATAAATTGGCAAAAAATATACAATAATTGATTGTAGCTATAAGGGAAGTTCTGGAAGTCACGGAAGCCACTCCTGTACCTCAGGAGAAGGCTTATTTCTATAAAGAAAAGAAATCCAAGGTCACTTTCCCTCCTTCCCACGAGCTTAATACTCTCTTTGAAGGGATGTGGGTGAATTCCGAAAAGAAATTTCGTATTCCCAAGAGAATTCAGATAGCTTATTCTTTCCCGGTGGAGGACAGGAAAAAATGGGAGCCACCCCCTGTTTTAGACAGTGCATTGTCCAGGTTGACAAAGAAGGTAATTCTCCCTGCACCTGGCACGGCTTCACTAAAAGAGCTGGCAGACCGAAAGATGGAAACTACATTGAAATCCATATGTGTTGCCAATGGTACGCTGCTCAGGCCCACAATTGCTTGCGCGTGGGTGAGTCGCACTATTGAAAAATGGTCAGAAAGCGTGTCATCAGAAATTGACTGATAAAGATGAGATACTCCTTAAGTTACGGAATATCAAAGATGCTGCCGCATACATGCTGGAAGCGATGAAAGATATTGGACTCGAATTAACAGGCCGCTACCATGGCAGTATCGGCTCGGCGGGTGTTGTGGATTCGCCAGTGGAACGCGGATGCAGATTCCAAAAGAAATATGGAGGCTCTCCTATATAAAGGTGAGGCCTTATTTGGCGATGGACTGGATGCGTTAGTCTTGGCGGCTACCGCAGGTAAGTCGACATTTTTGCCCTCTGCGCCTGCACCGGCAAAAAAGACATATCACCCGCACATGCAGTCCTTTCGGCCCAATAAGTACAAAAAAGCGAAAGGTTCCCCCTTCCTTGCAGATAGGGGAAAGGGAAAGAAGTCCACAGCGGCTTCAGGTTCCCAGGAGCAGAAGTCTACCCCTACTTCTGCCAAATCTTCAGCATGACGCTGGGGCTCCTTTGCGGGAGGCCGCTCGGGTGGGGGCACGTCTCAAACTGTTCAGCCAAGGTTGGATTCTGTCTGGCATGGATCCCTGGGTCTTGCAAATAGTGTCCCAGGGATACAAGCTGGAGTTTCAAGACGTTCCCCCATGCCGATTTTTCAAATCGACCTTGCCAGCTTCTCTTCCGGAAAGGGAAGCAGTAACAGCGGCATTCCAAAAATTATGTCAGGATCAGGTCATCGTCCTGGTACCTTTGTCACAACAAGGTGAGGGCTTTTATTCAAGCCTTTTTGTAGTTCCGAAGCCAGAGGGCTCGGTCAGACTGATCCTAAACCAAAAAAAATCTGAATCTCTACTTGAAACGATTCAAGTTCAAAATGGAATCACTGAGGGCAGTGATTTCCAGTCTGGAGGAGGGGGACTACATGGTGTCTGTAGACATAAAGGATGCTTACCTGCATGTTCCCATTTATCCTCAATAGGCTTATCTGAGATTCACGGTTCAGGATTGCCATTACCAATTCCAGACGTTACCTTTCGGTCTCTCCACGGCGCAGAGGGTATTCACCAAGGTGATGGCGGAGATGATGGTTCTCCTGCGTCAAAAAGGAGTCAATATAATTCCTTATCTGGACAATCTCCCGATAAAGGCGAGATCCAGGGAGCAGTTGTTACAAAACATCACACTCTCCCTGTCAATACTCCCAACAACATGGTTGGATCATAAATTATCCAAAGTCACAGTTGGAACCTACGACAAGATTGTCTTTTCTCGGGATGATTCTGGACACAGAAGTTCAGAGAGTATTTCTTCCGGTGGAAAAGGTTCTGGAAATCCAGAAAATGGTAAAACAGATATTGAAACCATCAAGTGTGTCGATCCATGAGTGCATTCGGTTGTTGGGGAAGATGGTGGCGGCCTACGAGGCCATTCAGTTTGGCAGGTTCCATGCCAGAGTATTCCAGTGGGACCTGTTGGAAAAGTGGTCGGGATCCCACCTACACATGCACCAGAAGATAATCCTGTCGTCAAAAGCCAGGATTTCGCTCCTGTGGTGGCTACACAGTTCTCACCTACTAGAGGGACGCAGGTTCGGGATTCAGGACTGGGTCCTGGTAACCACGAATGCAAGTCTCCGAGGCTGGGGAGCTGTCACTCAGGGGGAAAGCTTCCAAGGAAAATGGTCAAGTCAGGAAGCCTGCCTTCACATAAACGTGCTGGAATTAAGAGCCATTTACAATGGCCTTCAACAAGCGGTATATCTTCTTCTAGATCATCCCGTGCAGATCCAGTCGGACAATGTAACAGCAGTCGCGTACATAAACAGTGTTGGGTGGGGGTTTTTAGGAATCTGCACTGGTTCTGATTGTACAATGATTGTCATTCAATTAGTATATATCGTATATGACAAATATATTTAAACCAACATAAAGCTAAGGACTTCGCCTAATAAGGCTTTTGAAGTAGAACAAGGTTGGTGGTGCTCCCAGACATTAGTTCAAAAACAAACTATTAAGGGGTTGTTTTGCAAAGAGGCAAAAAAGAAGAGGACTATTAATTATGTCTCTCAGAGGCACACTTAATTTCTATAAACTGATAGAAAAATGGATGAAAAATTGTAATTTATGTGTAGAATAGGATAAAACTTAACTTTTAATGTTATTCACAGATGAAAAGATGATAAAAATATTGCTGTATGTCAGCAGTATAAGTTAAAACAAGTGTTAAACAACAAAATTCTAATGACGATGAAGTAAAGTGTAACTCACTTATATAAAGAGGGTGACAGTTTATCTGTAGACCCACTGATTTGTAAGCGAGTATTGATGTTTGACGTTTGTCAGAAGCGAAAATATAAAATATTACTGTTATCTCTATGAAATTATGATAATATATACACCTTGTATATTCATGAAAGAGATAATAGGAAACCGGCTTGTGTAAGTCTGGACTCCTATAAAGTGGGTCAGCTGGGGTAAATGAATTGCAAGATTAACTGTAATGAAATTTGCTAATCAGCGGAAGGTATATTCCTTAATGCTACAGTACCCGGTATTCCCAGAGGGTCACCCTTTCTGGTACTGACCAGGCCCAATGCTGCTTGGCTTCCAAGATCAGGCGAGATCGGGCATGTCCAGCATGGTATGACTGTAGAAAGTCAAGAAAATACCTATCAGCATAGACAGTGGCCACTATTGAGGCCAATTACGAAGACATGGTCCGAAGACTGAACATTGGTCTCTGGCCAATAGGTCGCCCCCAAAATGACATGTAAATGGATAGGGGGGTCTAAGAGAAACAGAGAGGTTAATTTCTCTCCCCTAGAAAATTTCACAAACAGAATGGCGTGTAAATGGATAGGGGGGTCTGAAAGAAACGGAGAGGTTAATTGCTCTCCCTTTGAAGATTTCACAAACTGAGATTATAGTAAGAGCACGTGTAAAATATATCACAAATAGTCCATGGTAGATATAGTGAAATAAAGACTATAGTGCGAGCACATGCTCAAAAGCATCATAATTGCTCCACAAACATGCAACCTGAATTGTTGATGTGGAGATTGCAGTGGGAAATGGTGACCGTAATGCACTTGCGCTGTACAATTCAGAGCATATGGACTAAAAAGTTCCAGCACACGGATTGCCTGGACGGTTAACCATAAGTAGATGGTTAACCATAAGTTGCTGACAGGTACAGTAATGATCACTTAAATGAGTTAGTGAGTATAATGCAAAAAAAGCTGATTCATAACTACAACCTATAATTTTACATAGAAAACAGTATAATGACTAATAAGAATTCATATAGATTACAGTACAAAAGCTGCAAGAGCAGCTGTCCAACAGTTCTATAACTTCACATAGAATGCAGTACAATGGCTGATAAGAATTCACTTAGTTACAATGAATTGCAATAAATTGCAAGAGCAGCTGTACATTTGTTGCAAGAAGACGCATTGGTATTCCACTGATTATCTCATGAATAAATATTTGCAAAAAATGCGCTGACCCATATAATCATATAAAAAAGGTAATCAAGAATCCAGCATATAAAAAGCAGTTGTAGGTATATTAATAAACAAAGCTCTCCTGCAGTCAGGATGCAGATAATCAAATAGTTACCACACTGATTTCAGAATTGATAAGCGGCTAATAAATGCTTCCCTGCATTGGGTAAGTATCACAAATATAAATTAAGTGTGTATACAGGGAATTAATTGGTTTACAGTTGATAAGTGGTACATAAACAGGCAGGGCGGAACGAAAAGCAGAGCGGAAATGGCAGAGGTGACGAAGATCCTCCTCTGGACAGAAAGACATGTAAAGGCTCTGTCGGCAATTTTCATTCCGGGAGTAGACAACTGGGAAGCAGACTTCCTCAGCAGACACGATTTCCATCCAGGAGAGTGGGGCCTCCACCAAGAAGTCTTCGCAGAGGTGACAAGTCTTTGGGGAGTTCCTCAAGTAGACATGATGGCATCTCGTCGCAACAAGAAGCTTTAGAAATATTGTTCCAGGTCGAGAGACCCTCAAGCAATAGCAGTGGATGCGCTAGTGACCCAGTGGGTATTCCGTTCAGTGTATGTCTTCCCTCCACTTCCGCTGATCCCAAAAGTTCTCAGGATCATAAGAAGAACAAGGGTTCGAGCAATCTTCATTGCCCCAGACTGGCCAAGGAGGGCTTGGTACCCAGATCTTCAGGAGTCGCTCATAAAAGATCCTCGGCCTCTTCCTCTTCGCGAGGACCTGCTGCAGCAGGGGCCGTGCGTGTATCAAGACTTACCGTGGCTACGTCTGACAGCATGGCTGTTGAGCACCGGATCCTAGCCCGAAAGGGTATTCCAAAGGAAGTCATTCCCTCACTTATTCAGGCCAGGAAAGGAGTAACGTCGAAACATTACCACCGTATTTGGAGAAAATATGTATCTTGGTGTGAATCCAAGAAGGCTCCTACGGAAGAGTTTCAGTTGGGACGTTTTCTCAATTTTTTGCAGACTGGTGTGGAGGCGGGCCTTCGATTGGGGTCAATCAAGGTCCAGATTTTGGCCTTGTCAATTTTTTCCCAAAAACAATTGGCCGCTCTTCCAGAGTTTCAGACCTTCGTGAAAGGGGTTCTGCACATTCAGACTCCATTTGTGCCTCCAGTGGCACCATGGGACCTTTTAATGTGGTTTTGCAGTTCCTTCAATCGGATTGGTTTGAGCCTCTACAAGAGATAGAGTTGAAGTTTCTCACTTGGAAAGTGGTGATGCTTTTGGCATTGGCATCCGCAAGGCGGGTGTCTGAATTGGGGGCCTTGTCTCTCACAAGAGCCCTTACCTGATCTTCCATGAAGATAGTGCAGAGTTGAGAACTCGCCAACATTTTCTTCCAAGGTGGTTTCATCTTTCCACATAAACCAACCTATTGTGGTGCCAGTAGTTACTGACACGTTCACTGAGTCAAAGTCTCTAGATGTGGTTAGGGCTTTGAAGATTTATGTCGCTAGCTCGAATACGGAAAACAGAGTCTTTGTTTGTCCTGTATGCTCCCAACAAGATTGCACGATTCAGCACGCTTATACTACGTCTGGATTGCCGTTACCGACGTCGGTGAAGGCCCATTCCACTAGGAAGGTGGGCTCATCCTGGGCGGCTGCCCGAGGGGTCTCGGCATTGCCACTTTGCCGAGCAGCGACTTGGTCAGGGTCAAACACATTTGCAAAATTCTACAAGTTTGACACCTTGGCCGATGAAGACCTCAAGTTCGGTCAATCGGTGCTGCAGGGTCATCCGCACTCTCCCGCCCGTACTGGAGCTTTGGTATAAACCCCATGGTCATGAAGTGGACCCCAGCATCCTCTAGGATGCATGAGAAAATAGGATTTTGATACCTACCGGTAAATCCTTTTCTCCTAGTCCGTAGAGGATACTGGGCGCCCGTCCCAGTGCGTACTTAACCTGCAGTTTTGTTATTAGAGTTACACAAGTTACGCCTGTTGGCGTGTGTTCTGTTGAATGCCATGTTGTGCGGCATGGTGGAGGTGTGGGCTGGTATGTATCTCACCACTAGTATTAAAGTAAATCCTTTCCTCGAAATGTCCGTCTCCCTGGGCACAGTTCCTAAAACTGAGGTCTGGAGGAGGGGCATTGAGGGAGGAGCCAGTTCACTCCCATTGAAAAGTCTTAAGAGTGCCCATGGCTCCTGCGGAACCGTCTATACCCCATGGTCATGAAGTGGACCCCAGCATCCTCTACGGACTAGGAGAAAAGGATTTACCGGTAGGTATCAAAATCCTATTTTTATCTTGATAATTAATCTCTTGTTTGGAAGTGGCCCTTTTGTGATCGGTTTTCTTCAAAAATGATATTTATACAGCACACGTTATGCAGCACTATTACACAAAATATTTGGTCATTAACATCAATCAGTTCCACATATATATATATATATATATATATATATATATATATATATATATATATATATATATATATATATATATATATATATATATATATATATATATATATATAATATACACACTCCATAGCAGCCGGCACTCCCAATAAAGGTGACAACTGGTCTCCGTGCCCGGGTAGCAAAGTCATACACATAACATCCATAAACACGGCACTGGAGACTGTTATATAGCAGAAATCGCTTGTATTCAAAGTAGACATTTCGGAGCATGCGCCTCGTCCTCGGTACCATACAAGATCCTTCTAAAATTGTATTATTATTATTTTTTTTTTATTATTTTTTTTTAATAGAAAGCTTTAGAGTTGTTTCTTTAGTTTATGTTGTATTGGGTAGTGGTGAAAATTGATGAATAAATCCATTTTTATTCCATGATGCAACTGTCAAAAAGTGATATCATTACTGAAAGCCACACCATGTAAAAGTTTCATAAGCTCATTGGAACCGGGAATACTTTATACCTGCACTTCGAAGAACCTGTTGAATCTCCTACTCAGCACCTGTGGGGTTCCTCATTGTAGCCTTTTTTCCTTGGGTTCTATTTTATTTGCTGCTATAAAATTGCTCCCGTATTCCTCTGTAGCATCACGGGCAATTAGGTTGCACCTAATGTCAAACAAGTTCTATGAATGTATGGGACCATAAATATTTAATTTATTAATATTATTTTTACTCTGTGTATTTTAGGTTTTCTGTTTTTTTTACTAAACTTATTTGACTATCAATTTTTTATTTTTTTTTCTCTTCCAGTTCCCATTTTGTGATGGCGCCCACACGAAACACAATGAGGAAACCGGTGATAACGTTGGTCCTTTAATAATAAAGAAAAAGGAATCCTAAATCTGAGAAGAGCTTTGAACCCTGACACTAATAGTTTCCAATAAAGCCACAGTGAATGTTATTGGTCTTCTGCAGAGAGACACACTTCTCCGTTAAGACCACTGTCTGTGTCTGTCATCTGCCTTATATGTTTTAATTCTGCAGTAATAAAAGTTCTTATATTCTCTGCTTTTTGTCTGGCCGGGAATTCTAAAGTTAATTTGCACTGTGCAAGTTGCATATCTACTGTGTATAATGTGAGATCATTCTGTGGAGTAATAAGACAGCTTTCTTTCATGTTTTCCCTGTGTTGGATTTCAAAACCTAGACAATACATTCTGTACAAAATCTTACATAGACAAAAACCTTTCTATGTATTATCACTCTTCAGTTTATTGATTGTAATGTGACTGACACAAAATGAAATTTTATTGTGGTTTAATTTTCATGTGTATGTGTGTGTTCTTAACAGAATTTAGAACCTGAACATTGCCAGGCCCTGACTGTTCTGACTGTGTACACTCTGTGGTTGCATAATAACACTTTCTTTTGTAAGAGATTTGGAAGACTGGGGGTAATTCACATCTGATCGCTGCTGTACATTTTCGCACAGCGTGCGATCAGATCCGAACTGCGCATGCGTCTGAGCTGTGCTGGCGTGACGGACGGCTGCTACAGGGATCGGCGCCCTGCGACGGGATGGTGCGAAGGATCCAGTCGCACAGGTATTTGCAAGGAGATTGACAGGCTGTTTGTGGATGGCAACTGACTGTTTTCTGGGAGTGTCTGGAAAGACGCAGGCGGGCACAGGCAATTTGAGGGTGGGTGTCTGACGTCAGCTCTGGCCCCGATCAGCAGGATTCAATCGCAGTGGCTGAGTAAGTCCTGGGCTGTACAGAGATTGCCCAAACTGATTTTTGGGCAGCTCTGCTACCAAAGCGATCACACACTTGCACAGGCTTTACCCCTCCCCCTGTAGGCGGCGACTATCTGATAGCAGGGCAGCAAAAAAACGCAGCCCAGAGATCAGCTCTGAATCACCACCACTGTTCCAACCAGGGTTATTCCTGGGCCGACCATGTTTTCACTGCACACAAGTGTTCTGCCTGCATTTGGAGATAACGTCATCTCTCCAGCTCTCCCTACTCTTTTAAACCATTGTTTGTACTGTCCCATTACCTGGGTCCTTCCCGGACACTGGACCCGTGTTACTTTTCAGAGACTCTTTGACACTGAGCCACTACCCGGGTGATTGCGGCAGTGTAAAAGAGATATTGGTCTCCCGGCCTACTGTGGCTGCCTGCTCCCGGCTTCTCTCTGAAGCTACAGAAAGCCAGGTGGTGAATGAGACTTTGATGCCTGTGCAGTATCTTGTTGGTCAGCGGGGAGAATGGGAGAGCACAAAGAGTAGATAATACACAATAAATTGGCTCGTTAGCTAGAAAATGCAATAAGCAATCTTAGATGAACCAGGAGAGAAAGGGTGCACTACTTGTTAAGTGCTTAAAAAGCCAAATAAGTTTCCACAGTCGTCGTAATTGATGGTATCGATGTTGTATAATATATATAGTAATTTTATGAATATTTCTCTTACGTCCTAGAGGATGCTGGGGTCCACATTAGTACCATGGGGTATAGACAGGTCCACCAGGAGCCATTGGCACTTTAAGAGTTTGAGATTGTGAGTTGGCTCCTCCCTCTATGCCCCTCCTACCAGACTCAGTTTAGAAAATGTGCCCGGAGGAGCCGGTCACAGCTAGGGGAGCTCTGAGTTTTTTCCTAGAAAAGTAATTTTTTAGAGTTTATTATTTTACAGTGAGTCCGCTGGCAACAGCCTCCCTGCAGCGTGGGACTGAGGGGGAGGGGGAGTAGTGTCCGCCCTGTGGGGTCTGAGCCACTGTCTCCGCTGACTGGACACTGAGCTCCAGAGGGGTCTGACATTCTCTGCCACAGGGGACTGCTCGCCCCAGCAGCATGCCGCCACCCCCTTGCAGAGCTGAAGAATTGGTGGCGAGTGAGACACCGACCCCCCTAGCAAGCGGGGGATCGGTGTGAAGATGGCGGCACAGGGTAGGAGCGCAGTATTAACTGCACTCCAGGGATGGCTCAGCGGTACATGGTGCTGTGAGGGTCGCCCTGAGCCAGCGCAGACACCCTACACTGGTCCAGAAGCCTGCCGGGGTCCCCAGATCTCAGCCAGCACTAATTCCTCAGGCCAGTATAATCCATGAAGAGCGGGAAGACAGCGCCATTAAGGGGGCAGAGCTTTTCAGAGCGGACCCAGCAGCATTTCAGCGCCATTTTCCTGCCTGCACAGCGCTGAGAAGGAGAACAGGTCCCTCCACAGCAACTCCAGCTATCTGTGAACGGTACCAGGGGGTTGTAGAAGGGGGGGGGAGGCTGTAATACGACTGTGTGTCCTATTAAGGTGCACAGTCAGTGCTGACAAGGGGTCTCCCTTTGGTAAAAGCGCTGTGTGTGGGTTGGCTCCAATCAGTGGCGTAAGTTTGTCTCAGTTGCCCGGAGGCAAGAAAAATATTGGTGCCATATATATATATATATATATATATAGCAGGTATTCGGCACTCCCATGTAAACAATTATATCAGCTGGCCCGGTGCCCTCCACAGCATAACAGCAATGTAGGATGTACGAATAGGCGGCACTCACGGACTTTTAACGTGCAAGAAAAGAGATGACCCCTTCTTGTTAGCTTGACGTTTCGGTTTTATTAACCGTCTTCAGAAGATAAAAAAATACAGCAAACAATCTTACCTTAATATAACTTAACACACCACGTGCAGCGTCCCCGGAGCCCCGGCAGACCCATTTCCGGTTGCGTCATCACATGTAGACAACACCGCCCACTTGATGACGTATATCCGGCTCTAAGTGCATACCCATCACCATGACAACATACAGCATCGGAGAAATGTTAATCACAAAAAATGCAGACTCTGTAAAACAAAGAATACACTAGACATTTTTAGAGATATCCATGTTAAAAAATCAGACTAAATATGCATCCTTATATATGAGAAATGAGCACTTAAAAGAAGTTTCCCCTCATAAGAAACATGTTAATGATAGCATCTCATTGAGGCCGTTTGGAGCCACCGTATTTAGTCGGGTGTATCCAGCGGGCTTCTTTTTGTAATAGAACTTTATGTCTATCGCCACCTCGCTTAGATGCCTGCACCTGCTCAAGCATCTTATACCGTAGGGTGGCCAATGTATGATTGTGTGATTTGAAGTGTTTGGCAACAGGCTGCTCTATATTTTTACCCTCCAATATCTGTTTGATGGCACTTCTATGTTGTGACATCCGTTCCTTAAAAAGGCAGGATGTCTTGCCTATGTAATACAACCCGCAGGGACATTTGATGCAATAAACGACAAATTTACTTGTGCATGTGAGCACCTGTCTGATCTTAATTCTCTGTCCCGAGTGGGGGTGTACAATATAATCCCCTATCTCGAGATATAAGCAGGTGGTGCAACCTGTGCACTTGTAATTCCCTGGCTTGCGAGATAAAAAGGTAGCATCAATTGCTGTTAAGCGTGAAATATCATTATGTACCACGAGGTCACGTATATTGCTGCCTCTCTTATAACATGGCAATATTTTACTTGTTCTAATACTCGAGAGGTCCGGATCAGACTGAATGACCGGCCACACTCTCTTGGCAGTTTTAATGAGATTTTCACTAGAAGTAGTATAACTTGATACATATATTACAGATTTGTCAATTTCCCTTTTGTCGCTGGTATTCTCAACCGGTATTTTGGGTTCAAGCATGGCACGTTTTTTTGCATCTTGTAGCAGCTTGTTGCTATACCCCCTTTCAAGAATTTTTTTTGTCATCAAATCCATTTGAACCAATTCATCATCTGTATTGGTACAGATGCGGTGTACCCTCAAATATTGCGAGTATGGTAACCCGTTTTTTTAATGATTTCGGATGATGACTGGAGGATAGCAACAAACTGTTAACATCCTACATTGCTGTTATGCTGTGGAGGGCACCGGGCCAGCTGATATAATTATTTACATGGGAGTGCCGAATACCTGCTATCTGTATTACAAAGCCCGTTCGCAGTAACGGGACACTTTGCATTAGGGCACCCATCGTTTATTTGAACCACCATTCCGCAATTTCAGGAAGGTCGTTTATTGCCAATCTGAGCACACAGATTGGCATAATGGATACAGTTCTGGAGGATGTTTCAGGATATCGACACACTCTGCTGCCGCAGGGTGAACAACTTGCATTGTCGGACATCGATGCAGAGAGAATCCTTTTCAAGGACAAATTATCATCCGCTACTGCTACAAACAACACGGAACAAATTTATTTGCAGTTACTGAGACTGAAAAATCGTGAAACCGATTTTTACTTGCACGGAGTCTGTCTATCAGATTATTACAGAGACAAAATGCTTCCAAGAGGTTTTCGGATACGCAACACCCCCACCATCGGCAAATATAATCCGGACTTTTGCCGTAGATGGGCCACTGTCCAGAATAAGGCATCCTTTGACCTCATTTTACTAGTAGTAGAGGAGGCTGCGAGAGAGCTGGAAGTGGTCCGGGACAAAACCAGAACTTTGGAGACGACAGCCATGTCGATACTCACGGCAGACACCGAAAATGACTGGTTATCAAAACTGACTCAACAAGTGGACAAGTACAAGTCTGACCTCATTAAATTTAAGACTAAGAAATTCTCTACAGTGACCAAGGACTATGCTGAAAATAGAGTCTATTTTTGGGCCAATAATCTAACGGTTAAAAATCATCCATACCGTCCTAGGGCCCATAGACGGGGTCGCCGCTTTCCACTTGAGGGTGACACCTCCAGTGGTACCTCAAATAGTGAAGCGGAGCAAGCATCAGGACGTCAGCGCCCCCCAATACAACAGGTCCCTTTGGGTATCAAAACGAGGGCCCAACGAGAAGGGCCCGTCGAAGTAGAACCAGACGTGGCAAGCAATGCCAAAGGGAAGGGAGGAAGAGGCACAAAGAGCAAGAAATAGTTTATAACCTATCATCTAGGTCATTCACTGATGTTGAAATGAGAATGTTATCTAAAGGTTTAAACTTTGTGCCCACCAACCCCCATAGAGCATTTGAAAGTAAGGTTGAGCTCAGTAAATTTAACAGACAACTTCGGTTAAAGGAATTCTTTAACAATAAACCAGATGCCATAAATACCAATGAGTGTCCCATTAGATCCAAGTCCACTTTTGACCCTTACTCCATTAATCCAGCCATAAAAGTATTTACCAACACGATCTCTGATCATATAGACAACATTGATGAGCATAGAATATCTAAGAAGGGGTCTAACATCAGCGCTGAAGAGCGTTCGGCTTTAAGAAATTTATCTAGTTATCCTGATATCACTGTGCGCCCTGCCGACAAGGGGGGCGGCATAGTGATACAGGATTTAGTTGATTATAAAACTGAAGCCTACAGGCAACTCAATGATATCTCTGTGTATAGTAAATTGGAATCTGACCCTACAGCTGTATATACATTAGAATTAAATCGATTATTGGAAAATGCTGTAGCAAAAGGTATTATTTTGAAATCAACTAAAATGGCTTTAACCCCTATGTCTCCCAGTGTGCCGGTATTTTATACCATACCTAAATTACATAAGGATTTAGTCCGTCCACCTGGTCGGCCTATCATTGCCGCTAGGGATTCATTATATTATCAAGTGTCAAAATACATTGATCACTTTTTACAGCCAGTAATTCAAAGTGAAGATACGTATCTGAAGGATACGACGACTTTTCTAAGTAAGCTCAGACAGATTGACACAGTTCCTGATACCTGTTGGCTGTGTACGGCAGATGTAATCAGCCTTTACACCAGTATCCCGCACATATGGGGACTGGAGGCTGTTAGAGCACTTATAGAGGGAAACCCTAACTATACTGGTCCTGAAATTAACTTTTTTATGTCACTCATACATCTTACACTTCACAGAAATTATTTTCTTTTCAATAACGAGTTTTTTAAGCAAGAAAAAGGCTGTGCGATGGGGTCTTGTGCCGCACCGGCATATGCCAATTCTTTCATGTTTGGGGTAGAAAAGGCTCTTTTCTTTTCTGATGAACAGCAAAAATTAGATATAGCGATGTACACCCGCTATATCGATGACGTCTTTATGCTATGGACAGGCTCGTATGATGGCTTCATAGAGATGATGCAAAGGGTTAATCAGATGGATGAATCCATAAAATTTACCTTTGACATACAATCCACTAGCATACATTTCTTAGATGTCA